>NC_134048.1:12070100-12379467 GCF_965140245.1 Athene noctua
CCACCAGATGACAGCAATAGCCACACCAGTCTTGCAAGACATTTTCCTTGCAAGGCACCGACTAACAGAGACACTGACACATTCTTCATCCAATTTATTTCCATCCCACTCAAGCCTCGTCTAGTTCCACTTTCTGTCACTGATGAGTTGATGACAACAGAAGAGTTGAGTCATTCTGAAAAATTTACACCCCCATTTCCTGCAGTGCTGGATTGTGCTGCTTCATCACATGTGACACCTTAAATGAAGTTGCATCTAGGGTGGACTGAACAGCCTGAAAAGCCCGTTTCATTTTACTTACGTTGTATTTTGTACTGTTCCTTCTGCTATACTGCACCACAGAGGAGGGAGGGCGATATAAAAAACCCCTTCAATTCAGTTTCTGAGTGTCTCATGCTCTCTGTGAAGAACCGGACTTAACACTGCGGTTCTCCAACTTTACTCTAAGTGTAAGGTAAAAAATGCCCTTCTCCCCCAACCATTGCCAGCTTTGCCTTTTTAGAGCAGAGTGTTGTGTGCAGTGACAATGACTTGATGCAGGCTCGGACTTAAGCATACACATCCTACAGACACCCATTGTTAGCGGGTAACACAGAGCAGTGGACCGATAAAAAAAGATGTCACAGATGTTTGGGAAACCTGTTTAGCCTTCCCCTAGAAATTGCTGTCCTCAACATCTCTCAGAGTATAAGTTCTTGGAAGTACAGGGAGTGATTTAGCTTTCATCCAGCATTTGTGATTCCTGGTTGAGGCCAGAGGAATCACTCTAACATAAATAAAGACTACTACTATCTGAATCTGTGATTTCAAGAGGGTGCTCATTTTCTGTAGTGAACATCTGCGAAATTAAAGCTGTGATTGAATAAAAAAAAGCTGTTGCTCGATTCCCACCGCATTTCACATTTGGGGTTGTGATTTTTATCATGGCTCCATCTTCATCATTATCAGAGAAAGAGAAGTTGTTAGCAGAGGCTAACTGAACAAGATCTTCCCAAGCCACATTAAACTGATGCTGTGGAGTGACAGTCACCTCAATCCAAAGATAATTTCTTGCTCATCACTGCAGAGCAGTCCAAAACCCTCCAATTGTTGCAAGAGAATATCCTGCCCATGACAACACTTGAGGAGTCGGAAATACCAAAGTGATCCAATCTGTTCGCTCCCAGATAAAATAGCTCCATTTCCACCACTCATTTCTAATAAAGGCACTGCCCCCTCCCACAGCACTTCTTGCTTTCTCCGTCACTGCTGCCTCTTTTCTCCCCACGAAGGACAAAGCTGATAAGAAGTCCCTCAGTTGTCAGCAGAGACAGATTGCTGGACTGATTTTAATCAAATGTCATTCTAGCAGGTTAAAATGCAGCACTTTGCTTAAATGGAGAAAAATAAAAAGACAGACGTGACAGGTCACCTGGAAAAGAAAACGGAGTCCAGCTTTAAATAGAAAAAGACGCAAGAAATGTCTTTTCACTGAAGGGTTATTTTTCAAAACAGCTCTTTAGACTCACAGAGAGTGCTTTGGGCTTGACAACCCAAACCACGGGCACTGAGTTTAACGGGCTCCTGTTCCCGAGGGACGCAGGAGTAGCAGGCGGCATGCGGGTCACAGCAGAAGCCAGCACCTTATGCTTGCCCGTTTGCAGACAGGCAGGCTTTTCTTCATGTCAATCTGGCCTTCGTGGCCTCTCATCTGTAACCTCTGTGCCTTTTCCACCTTACACTAAGGTATTCTGCCCTCTCAAAAATGAAAGTTAAAATTCCACCTTTGAGTACCAAAAAAATGCACTAACAGAACAATAAGGGCTGTTCCCTTGGAAAGGACATGTGGAAGCAATTCCGCCTACCTGTTCTCTTGGACCAAATATTTACAGCAGTAAAATTTCTGTGGGCTCTTCAAGAGGGACTTTGTTTCAGTGCAGACGCATCTGTATGAGATCCTTGTGTACACCATGCTACATTTGTATAAGAGCTCTGAGGAGAGAAAGCAGCTATAAAACCTGAGGGGTTATTTACTATGACAGTAGTAGAATGAAATTTCACAACTTGCTGCTCTCACCTTTAGCAATTACTTTCAGTTGGTAATCAAAATGCTCCAAGTATTTGACTGCAATAACAAACCCTCAGCAAAGGAAGCCAAGAGAACATCCAGCATGAGACCATGGATCTTAAAAACGCTGAGATACTGCAAAAGATACCAGTCAACAAATGAAGACAAGAAGGGCAGTTGAGTTCAACGAGTGCATCAGAAGTGTGGGTAGAAACACAGATGGGCATGATTTACACGACGCTGTCACAAATGGGTTTGTGTTTATAAGGACAAGACACAATGTTAGTGCTTCTAATCACCACAGAGGACTAGAAACCATACATGTGTTTGATGGGGATTTGTACAGGGCTACCATGTTTCCTTCTTGCTCACGTGTCATAACACTTCCCCATAATTCACTGTAAACTTTCCCTCCCTAGAAAACACATTTTTCCAGCTACTCTTGTTTTTACACCAGCACAGACCCAGGGTATGGAAACCACTGCCCCAGAAAGGCACCAGCTGTGCTTGCTGTGCCTGCAGTGGAATAATTTTACTTTGTTTACACAGCAGAGGAACGTACACTATAAATGCTAGGAAATATGGAAATCCTTCAGCTTTGACATGGTGTAATGGTCCTGAAGGTAACTCACTGGATGAGCTACAGGACACCCACCACTGTCACTAACTCAGCCCTACCTCTACAGACAGCCACAAACACATGTACCTGGTGCTTGCTGCAGTTGAAAGCAGCTCTACACTTCAGCCGGGATCCCTGCTTTTACCAATTCTCTAACAAATTACTAGCCAGTATAGCACCTTCCTACTGCAAATGAACTTTAGAGACAAGTGCTGGTGGTCCCGTGGCAGAGGTTAACTCATACCCCAACAAGAACACTGCTGGCAGTGATGGGCAGTGACTGTGTCGCTCAATGGCAGTCCTCTGGGTTACAGCAGCCCAAGCCTTCAGCCTCTTGTTTAAAAAGCTACCCTGCTCCAAAGCAAACAGAAAATGACCCATGGAAAATGCACATCACCATAGGCATTCATCTTATCACAGAGCTACACGGCTGTGCTGTTCTGAGCTCTGCTAATGAGTACACACTGGCAGTTGCCACCTTGAGACAGCGGAGGGAAAGAGCAGTGAAAGGAACCATCTCCCTCCTGCCACCAAGTGCCGAAATGTCACAGGGGGGCCTGGAGTCACTCCCAGCTACCGAGTTTCAATACGTAATAACTATTCTTTGTTTTGCCAGCTGAGCAGGCAAGCCTTTTTCACCTGATTTTGTTCCTCGTTTGGATTCCCATCCTGCCTGCAAACCCACTTGGGTAGCACTGCATCACCGAGGCCAAGCAGGGGAACCATGAGTCAAAGCAGATGAGCAAGCCAGGAAAGATTCCTCATCGTGCTCTGCAGAGAGGAGCCCTCCGAGGCTGCCACCGCACTGCAGGCACCATGATTCATTTGTAGCACGAGAGGGACTCGAGCGTAACTCATCTTTCACACTACCTTCAACTCCTGCCTGATTTCCTACGTGGGTCACTGTGTGGCGGACATGTTACACTCCCCCTCTGGGGGTCATGCATGACTATAGCTTCATTGTGTTGGAATTAAAATTCCTCTGCTTTATTTTTATTGCTGCCATAAGATGGTTTTGTAGTCTGTGAAATGCCATCAGGAAATAACCTCCGGCTTTGAAGCCCAGTGTCGAGACACACCAGTCACTGTGTTTATGGTTCTGTGATTCCTGGACTTCAGCAGAAACAAAAGTATTTCCTGGCCTAGGTATCTTTTGTTGTAACTGCTCCTGTGTAATTATGACTAAGAAATCAGTAGGGTTGTGATGAATTACATCTTCTGTGATTTCAACTGTGCAAAGGGTTTAGGAAAAGCTTTAAATCTCAAGCATTAAAAATTCCCTGTTACTTCTGTCTGACCAAACTGCCTATTGATGGGAGGTTTTAGGGTACATCTGTCTGAATACCTCAGCAGCAGAGGACATCTTACAGAGATGAGCTGGAAATTTATAACCCATGGCATGAAAACCTTCAGGCACAGACCTTACCTGTTCCTACCCAAGGGTGCCAACAGACCTGCTGTCCTTGCTAAAAAAAAGAAAGAACAAACCCCCCACAACTCCCTGCACATGGGGGGTTAAGACAAATAAACTAATGCAAGCATGAAGCTATTGCAAATAGACACACTCTGAGCAAGGGTGCTTGATCCCACATAGTTTAACTCATTGCACCACATTCACACTTTCTTATTAACATTCTTGATTACCATAGGCAGACCAGAGCCAGGAGGTTTCTGCTGCCCCTGTGCTAGGATGGAAATGCCATGACTCCATGGGACATTTTCAAAAATGAAGCAGAAACAAAATTCCCAGAGCTCTAAGCTAGAGATATATGTAACCAACCCAACTGACTCATGCCTCTGCTGCCATTTCTTCACACGCCATTAAAGGATGACAGCTTCTCGAAAGAAAACTGGCTGAGTATGTTAATCTTAAACTTGATCTGCCTCTGTCTCACTTCAAAAAAATTAGTTGAGCAGCAAGCTAAAATAATCACAGTTCCCAAGAGACCATGAGATTCTCAGGGTCTGTACAAAATATGTAAAGTGCACAGCCATCACCTTTTCTGGTTAAGAAGCTGATACCATCAGGTAATGTCCAAAGGTTAATTAATTAATTACTTTTTTAAAAGACAGAGATGATGCAAAAGGGAATGGGTTATAATACATTCTCAGCACACAGGCTCTGATGTTACCCACAGAAGAGCCTGTAACAGAGCTACTTTGAGATGGTTGTAGATACTTACATACTGCAGCAATAAAGCAGTGACCTTCTCTGGTGGTGGTCAGAGGGGAACAATTGAAGTATGCAAATTTTTCTTGTGAGAAAGTTCAGACAATCACTGTGGACTCAGTAGCTAACCAGGCTGTGCTGGCAGTCACGCCACCACCCTCGCACTGCTAGCAGCAGTCCAGGGCAAGGGGACTCAAACAAGAGCCTGTGTCCCAGGTGCAGGCTTTGTCAGCTCATCATCCCAGGTGGAAGCAATGGGTGATCCCATCACAGAGCAGATATTTGTAAATCAGGCCCACGTCTGCTGGGCTATGTAGGGCAGTGTGGGGTCAGGAGTTGCGTTGGTAGGAGTTGAGCAGAAGCTGGGTCTGACACTTCTGCTTACGAAGTATGTATTTGGAGGCAGTGTCTTTTCCCAACAAACTATGCTGAGCTCAGCACATTCTGAGGTGCTGTTGATGGTTTTGACTTCTTTTAAATTAAATTATCAAATTACTGAATCCTTCTCAGGTCATTAAAAGTGAAGAAACCAAAATAAATTTGGAACTCTGAGACCCTGAGGGTTGACCCTCAATGTTATTTTTTGGGGGGCTAAAGCTGTGAGCCTTATGGCACTCCTGATGGACATGGGGGAAAGGATAAATGAGCTCAAAGGGCAAGCTGCTTTCAAATGAATGACAGGGTATGCCTTAGGAGGGCTGTGAGTTCTAATCAGCTAGACTCTCCAGGTAAAACAAGCTGTCCAGACACTAATTGTGTCTGGCACCAGACACCTGGCAGCTATGAGACATCATGTGGCTCATTTTCAATGGTTTCACAGAGATCAGTTATTTCTACCAGCACACAAAATACAAGTGTATTTTTAAAATTCTGCACGCTTCAGGCTGTTATTCCTCACCCTGGTTTCTGTCAGGCTCTCTACGATGTACCTCATGCTGTTGTTTCTCTTGTGGGTGAAGTGTGTCCTGCTTTCTACTGCTGTGAAGTGCAAGCTCCCTAATTCCCCTGCTTACTTTAGCTCTGCAGAGAATCAGCAGACCCACAAAGGAAGGAAGGAAGTAAAATTTGGCTGGACTTGGATGCAGCAGGCTTCACCATTTCTGGTGATACTAGAGGGACTCTTGGATGTGCACCTTCCCCTGAGAATGAGATGTGCTGACGCTGCGGTTACCTTGGACCAGGCATCAACTTTACAGAGACAGCTCTGTGGGTTATTCCCTCATCCTGATGTATCATGTAGATGAAAAAATGAGCATGAGTGCTTTTGGCCAAAGCTTCCACATGGGACATCGTGGTGCTACACTAAGAGGAAATGTTTACTGGATTAAGAAATGGTGATCGTGGCAGCTGATCTGAGATTTATGTTTCTGAGAAGCAAACAGAAGAAAAGCCAAAGCAGGAATATATGAAGAGACAGACGTGTGCATTAAAGAGCTTAGACAATATCTAATAGTATTAACACAGCTGAAAACAGTGAGCCAAAACAGAAGGAAGGATGTAAATAGAATAGAGCAATAACCACCAGGTCACAGACCTGCAGCACAGAGAAGCCTCCATGCCAACAACCCTGTAGGGAGGCATGGGTCGGATGTCACAGCTGTGCAGTAGTTTCAAAAAAATACTGTAATGAGAAGAAAAGGGAAGGTGGTAGCTATGGATATATAGTAAAAGCTTGGGATGGTCAGAAATCAGTAACAATTGCAGACAAATCTGTAGGCTGCAGAAGAGGTTGATTTTGAGCATACTGGGAAGAAAAGAAATATTAAAAGTTAAGCTGCTCAGCTGGATGATGGTAGAGTTGTTGACCATGGTTCAGAAAAAGCAGACACTGCTAACAAATACTTCTGTTCTACTTTTGGGAGCCATATTATGTGGTGATGAACTTTTCCATCCCCACAGACATTAAACAAAATAGTAAACAGCAGTTACTAATGCTAGACACTTCAAAATTAGCAAGTCCAAATAATGGCATTTAAAAAAAAAAAAAAAATTTTAGAGAGTTGTGTAAGGAACCTTACACATGGTTGATCTTCATTTCCAGTAAACTTGGACAATCAGAGTTAACAAAAAATGTACCAATATTTTGAAGGAATAAAGTGGATAATCTAGATAATTATAAACCTATCAATCCAAGATTGCTCTCCAGAACGATGATAATATGGCTCGTAAAGAACACAATTAATCAGGAATTAAAGATGGGGAATAGAATTTGGCAAATCAGTGTGGATTAGAGGAGAATAAATTTGCTATCTTGATATTTTCAGTGATAATCAAAAACAATACTGCTGTAATAAATTGATGTATTCTCTGATTTCAGAAAAGCATTTGATTTCATATTACATGAGGTTTTGATACAGAAGCAAGGACAACAGCAACTCTGTACAGGACTCTTGTGCAGAATTAAACCCAGTATAGCGAGAGGTCTCCAATGTACATGCAAACATGGAAATGCTGCCTAACAATTCTGGTTCTAGCATGGTACCCTGGGAATCTATTACGAGTTTTCTGCTACTCAGTTTTTTACCCATGTCAAGAAAAGTCTCTTGAAATCATGACTTAAGAGTTTGCTGGTGACCAAGATCAGGGGGTCTGATAAACTGATCAGGCAGCACAGCATACTGATACAGAGCAATCTGGATTGCTCGGCTACATTTTGCAAGGAAACAATATGCATTTGAATATAACCAAGGTGAGGCAACATGTTTGGAAACCAAAATAAAGGCAATATTTACAGGACAGGGATAATTTGGCCTTGGAAAGAGATGACTGAAAAGGAAATGAGGTCCTTGCTAGTTGTCAGCTCGTGCCTACTCCCATTTGTCGTGGCTAACATAATTCTCAGGAGGATCTTGAAATGAGAAAGCAGGTATGAGGCTGCTATGGTACCTTACTCCATGCTGATGTTGACATAAGAAAGATATTGGATAGCTGGATATACACAGGAGAAAAGCCAGGAGCCTGATGAAAGAACTGAAAGAGATGTTTTAGCATAGGATGCTTTTGGAGAGTAATCTATTTAGTTTATCCCACGAGAGGCTGAAAAAGGACTTGAGCATGTCCTGCAAGTACATACTCAAGAAACAGAACACTGGTGACAGGACAATCCCAGTGGCAGAAGCCATGCTGGGGACTGAAAGCTGAAACCAGGCAAATTTAGATGAGCAAGATGATGCATATATTTGACTTGTAGTGATTACGACTGTTGCGCTCAAGCAGTGCAGCATGACCAAACACACTCCTATGAGGAGGCAAAAATCTCTGCAGGTAATGGTAAGGCAAAATCTGTGAGTGAGCAGAAATGGGAGCTTCTCCAGACAGACAGGCTAATGGAGGGGAAAGCCATGACTGAAAAGATGAAATTGCAATGTGAAGGCACTGCAGAAGCATCCAAGGGTGTGAAGATTGAATAATGTATCCAGACTGATGTGCGTGGCATTTACCTAGTAGTTATTTGCTGCCTCCAGTCACTGATTTCAGTCCTTCATTCTTTAAACCGAGCAAATCATTCAGTGGAAGGAAGATTCAGCGAAAACCCATGAACGCCCTTAACTGATTGAGGTATTTTCTTTCCTTTCACATACGAAGTGCCAGAATCTCACTGCCTGTATAACTTCTGATGTTCAGACAACAGAATTATGGAAACTTGATTCTTAAAATAGCAAGAAGAAGGAGGAAAAAAAAAAAAAAAGACATGTAAAATATAAACCCGTTCTTGAGGAACAGAACTTTCTTTTCCCCTCCTTCTCTAAGAGGAAAGAATTACTCCTTTGTACCCTCTGAGACTTCAAGCTCTTTCTGATGAGTTTAATCACTCAAGAGAGCTGTTTGGAGCTTTTGCTCAAGATTTCAAGCAACTAAGAGAGAAGCAAGTGCCACTTCAGAACCTTGCGTTATGTTAATTGCTAGGGTAAAGGGAGGCAAAGAAAAAGATCTGCGTGTTCCCAAACAGTCCTGACTGTGCCTAAAAGCACTTGCTTCCCAAACTAATTCCCCGCTTACCCCAGATACTTGATGACTTACTGGTGGCATTCAGTAAGAGGTAGCCAACTGCAACAGACTCTCTAATTATGGCATGACCTGTTGCTAATTACTGTTTGACTAACCCACTGATGTTGTATTATCGCACTAAATAAATAATATCCACTCTCCTCTGGCAGTGTTTACAGAACTGATTTCCCATTCAGCCTCGATGCAAAGCTGCAAACAGTCCCCAGTGACACCAGCTGCTCCAGTCAGACCCCGGGTGTGGGCAGCCCTGCCTCACGCGTTAATAGTGAGTGATGGACATGAGTGATGAGCAGATGTGACAGCCAACAAGCCGCCAGCTCAGCTGAGATCCTCACAGCTGGAAGCATGGACTGACGTGGCCGCAAGGGAGATGCTGAAGTTCCAACGTGCCCTGGAGGCCTGGGAGCAGGCTGGAGGTTTCTGAATGCAGTGTTTTCGAGGCACTGCACCAATATCATCAAACACCAGATGTTTCATCCCACCATACGCCTTTTCGGAAGACTGTTGATCAAATCTGGCTGGCAGATCCAGCCCTGAATGCTTTCCAGCCACCTTCCCTGGTGACCTGCTCAGACTGAGGGATCACAAGCCTTTCCAGACCCTCTCCTGCAGAGGCTGGAAGGTCCAGCTCATGTTCAGCCTCTCTGAACCTACCACTGCCAGGAGTCCTTAAAACCTTGGCTCCACTTGGCCACTGCTTCTCAATGCCCAATCTCCCACCACCTCACACGCAAGCACGAATGACTACCACACTCTCATTTCATTTTGAAGTTTTCAAGAAGAAACTTCTAAAAATCATTTTGAAAGCACTTAGCAGTTCTCATGTTGCTTATGAGAAGATTTGAAATTTCCACTTTTTATTCCCAAGTACAAAGAATCTCTGACTTTCTGGCAGTTATAGCCACCACTGTAAATATTCTAGCAAATAAATTAACTGGTAAGAAAGCTCATGGGAACAGCAGATTTTTAACTGAATATTGTGCACTACTTATTATAATAATAAGTTCTGAATTTGCAATGGCTAGGATGAAAACCTAGTTTAGTCACTAAAATAATCCAAATGGGCAAAGGAATCAACAGTGTGTGACTTGTATGTCCCATGAAACTGAACAAAAATAGTCATGGTATCAGTCGCAATAACCAAAAAATTGCAATGAACAGTCCACAAATGGAAAATAAGTACAGGAAAGAATCTGCATGCTGTCAGCAAAGTTTATCATTCATAGTTTTTAATCTAAAATTAACCTACATCTAAAATTATCTACTATAAACATAGGTGTTCAATCGTATGCCCTCCATAGTTATTGGGAGTGAGATATTCCTTACTCTTGAGCTCACCTGGACTCATGGGGTGTTCCACCTGTGCTAAAGTAATTTGGAGGTAGCCGCATGCTCAGACGGCAGGGATATATGGATGGGATGGTCTGCGATACTAGAAGGGGAGTTTGGCATCAGGGTACAAACAGCATCAATGAAGGTCCTTCTTTCAAAATTCTGTAGTTTTAAACAAGAAAAAGGTTTGGTAACAACCAGATAATCCAGTTTAAGACAGACTTCAAATTTCTCAGCTTTTGTCTCTGAAAAATATGTTATACAACATGTCCTTCATGCATTCATTTTGGGGAAGAAGTCTGATGCAGGGAAAGGGCTTCTGCTGGCCACGGAGGTTCAAAGTCCTTTACAAGCTACCTTTTGTTATTTTTCACTAATATTCCCTTACTTTCACCAACTGTTTAAGCTTTGTTCTTTCATGGTCTCAGTACTTATGCCAAAAACTTGCATCAGCTGGGGTCTAAGTGTGACCAGCTCTGGGCAACTTTAGAGACTCTGAATTGTGCCATAGGAACAGCAAAGCAAATGTTGGCAAGTTTCACTTAAGAAGATGAAGAGGAAAATTCCTATCTTGTCTAGCACATCTGTAGCATGCTTCAGCCTATATAATTTCCTCCTTGTTGTTTCTAGGCACATACCTGGCAGTACAGCGAGTATAGCAATGCATGGGGACAATACAGCACTACTCTGCAAATGGTGAAGCTATTTGTAAAAATACCACAAAAAGTGGTTTTAAAAGTTGCTACTGTGATTTCCTGTCATTTTGTACTCCTTTTATGGAGTACAGGCATACACAGTGATGGAGGAGTAGCTGCAGCCTACAGATGCAGTTTAGTATTTTGAGACTGCTTTTAAAAACTTCTGTGTGGGTGTTTGCCAAAGGATGGGGTTTTTTTATATATTTTCTTCACTGCTAGTGAACCAACCAACTTTTACTCATACTTACACCATCCATGATAAAGTAAATAAAAAAACCTACTTGTCCTAAGAAGTTGTGAAGTACTAAATTAGCCAAAAATAAATGTTCTTGTTGGGAAACAAGTTCCAGATGTGTCTGCCAAACTCCTTCCATCCAAAGCTGCAGTATTTAAGGGTCCACAATACAGCCTGGATACAAGGAAAGAAATTTCACTGTTGTTGAAACAAAAACAGATGATCACTTGAGAGGCATTTCTATCCATGCTCCCTGGACATGTTTCCCAGGGCTGGAAAGGAAATGGGGGCTTGGCTCATACGTTGTTAATGGGAAATCTGGAGTCCCTGCCAGGACTCTTGTAGGACATGGGTGCAGGCAGAGTTGGGACACCAGAGGAAGAGCCACAGGAAAGAATGAAATTGGAGGGTTTGCATGTGCACCTTCCTTATGCATGGCCAAGAACTGATGCTGGCAAAAGGTGGCTAAGTCATCAGATGGGCCATTCCTTCAGAGTCCTCCTCCTCCCTCCATCAACTGCTATTACAAGGACAGGTTTATCACAATATATCTATCTTGTGTGTCTCCTGCACCCTTAGGGAAGTAATTAATGCATTCAGTGCCTATTTCCCCTTCTGTCTTTTTTTATCCATTTAAATCTAAACTTGTTAGGGTCTGCATCCTTGAAGCACCAGAAACCAAATGGGCCAGACAGCAAATCCATGAGGGGCTCTTAGGGCAACCTGCAGGTTCCCCATGAAAGTGACCCAGGCAGGGACCTAATCTTAGAGTTCCCGTAACAGCTACTGCTCCTTAATCATGTTACTCTGCTTTTGTGGAGCAGAATTGAGGGCTCTGATTTTGGCCTCTGGGTTTCTGTTACACGGATTACCAATGGGGTCTATATGGAGGAGGCTGTGGGGCACCTGAGCTAGCCGACACCATGATGGGCACAGAGAAGGCATCTCCCCTGGGGGGGTGTAAGATCTGCTGCTAGCCCCCAGAAGTGGGGGCAGATGTAAATCCTTCTCACATTTGGTTCTGACTTGACATTTGCCAGTGGCTGACCAAAATTTTCTTGCCAACTCCTGTCCAGGTCCTGCATGGACCAAGTTTTCATCTCACAGTTTGTGGCATAAGAGGCACAGGTCATGAAAGCTGCCACTGAGTGTGAGATGCCCCAGGGTCTGCATTGCAATGTCACCAGCACAGTGGCTGGAGCTCCCCTGCGCCTGCTGAGGCAGAGGTGTGCTCAGTTCGGAGGGGAGCTGCTGGCAGTGTGTTGCAGCTGCTGCCCAGGAGATCAGTGTGCATCTGTCTGCAAGCCCCAGAGGTGCCAGGATGAGCCCCTTTACGCTCAGTACAAAAGCTTTTTGCTTTGTTATTTGGTTAAGAGCTTCCTTCCTGGAGGTATCCCCTGTTATCCTGGAGATAACTCATTCCTGTGGTTCTGGGAGCTTGTTTGCAGACGGGCATCTGGGGAGCACGACCTACCCTCTGAAGTGACTGCACTGTCACCTCCATTCATTCGACCTTCAGTCAGCTTAAATACAGAGAGCTAAAACAAACATTATTACAAAGTGAATTTTACAAACCTATTTCCTTGTTTTGTATAATGTACAAGACAGGAAAGTTACAGATCTCTCTGCAAGGAGAAGTGTTGTTTATAGCATGAAAAGCTCAGTGATGTCAGTGCAAAAGAAGCACGTGCTGCCCTGGCTGTGCTCTGAACTTCCCTGGGTGCGCGTTCAGCTGCCCTGGGCACACGCTGTGCTGCTCTGGGTGAGACCAGGGCTGTCCTGGGGGCACACTAAGCCGCCCTGGGTAGGCTCTGTTTGCTCCAAGATATACATCGGGGCACAACCTGGCTCAGCATCTACTCCAGCTGCACCTCCAGCTCCCCATGTCTCCCCCCACACACAACTGCCTTGCTGCCCAAACAGCTATGTGCAGAATGCAAAGCACTAGCATGACTCTGTTAGCTCTGATGATGCTTCAAGCCCATGGGTTTACATCAATCCAGTCTTGAAGCTTTTGGAAGTGCTCACCCAAGACCGCCCTCCCAGGTATGTTTGTGCTAGTACAGTGAGGCAGCTTTGGGACCACACACATCTCATGCCCAACTGCCCTGCCAGCCATCTCCACTCAGTGCCTGAAATCTTTTTTTCATGTGTCTAGACAAAATATCTGAGAGGAAAGTGCAGTGTTTAAAAGGAATGAAGAAAAGTAAGAATAGCTTCGAAAGTATAAACAAAAGCAATGCTCCCCTGAAGAGCCAACCAGGTGGAGCTCCTCTCCAGCCTGTCCTCCCCATTCTGCCTGTCTCATAACTAGGTTTTTCTAGTCTAAGTGGGAAGAAGGGATTACACCCTCTCCCATCTCCAGCACCACACAAAGAGTAACAACAATCACAGAGATGATTTTAAACAAATTTCAGAATTACAGACAGAAACTTCTTTACACAATTAATAAGTGAAGGTAGTTAACAGTACTGCATTCACGTGGACTGTGGGAAACCCAGCCACAGGGAGATTTAAAGGCCATGATCAGGACTACAAAATCAAAGAAGTAGTAGAGCTGGGATTAGAAATCAGCTTTTCCCTGCTCTGAGCCTGCACAACATGTGCATTACCAACAGGTAATTTCCTCTCCTTTCACGAGTATGAAACAGGACTCCAGGCTTCTGAGTGCCTTCAAGTCACCTGCTGGGCCTTACTCTCTTCTGAAACAACAATGGAAAATGGGACACCATGGTTGCAGAACAGTTTTATTAACATCCTCTAGATCAGCTGAGTTTAACATTTGGCTCCTGGGCAGTCCAGATGTGGTTCCCATGTCACAGCTATGGCAGTTGAGCTGTGATGACAGGAGCCTGGCGGCTAACACAGTGTGGCCTCTGCAGCACTGTCCTGGGAGCCACAGGCTCCCTCTCCATAGCTCTCCTGGCTCTCGCTTCCAAGGTTGCGACGTGCAGCTCCTCCACCCGGCGAGCTGGCCGCTCTTCTGCCAGGGACGCCACAAAAGATCCTCCCTGGTGCTCCTCACCTGCCCTGAGCTTTACCTCCCTTAACCCAACTGGCAGATATTTGAAGCTTGAAGGTAGTTTTTGTCCCTCAAAATTATAAATTTGGAAGGTTGTGCATGGGTCTGTCACTGACCCAAAATAAAAAAAGATCAGAACTTTTCTCTCCTGCTATGCAGAGGTGTGGCAGTAAATCTCTGTTAAATTGCCACCCAGTGTCAGAGCATGGGATGCCAGAATAAACTACCAGAGCCTTTTCACACTGTACAACTGGAATTTATAATTCTTGGTTATCTGATTGCCATAGAGCTCATGCCCTCCAGCCATGTGGTGGACATAACTTACCCTGCTGCACCAAGCAAAGTCTTTCCAAATTCAACACCATCCGATCAAATGACTATAAACAAACTAAATACCAGCACAGCTCTTGATGGCTATAACTGTTAAAATGTTTATTCACTCTGCAAGCAAATGAACTTGTGCTTTGGAACAGTTATGGCTACTAACACTTGTCTAACTTTAAGAAGCTTTTATAAGATTTGGTAAACTTCTGTTACTAAATATAATTTAACTTCTATCTTCTGGACAGCAACATTTTTTTTTTGGAAGAGAATTGCTCTAAAACAACTCCATAGCAGGCTTTTAACTAAGATTTACTTCCTGCTTAAGCAAAAGTAAAGCACTACACTAAGCAACGGAGTTGGATTTGTCCAAAACCAGGAGGGGACAGACCAGCAGTCTTCTGACTTTTCTTGTGCTCCTTGGGAAATCTTATGGGAAACAAAAACACAAAGAAAATACTTGAACTTAAAAACTGTGGCATCTTAGAATTTCACCTGAGTTCAGGTAAGCTTCAGGTAAGACCATCAGTCCAAACAGGGCAGCAGACCACAGAGCTAGAAGTATCACTCCTATCAGGAGAGTGCCTCAGCAGTCTGCGCTAACTGTATTTGGTGGTCTCAGTTCAGAGGTACCATGAGTGTGCTTCTACACACACACTCCTACACACCCGGAGCCTGGTGGACATGCGTGTGAGTGGCAGCATGACAAATTAAGTGCATAAGCACTTGGCAGCACCCTCAGCTTCCTGTGCCCTAAAGACGTGCCAAAATTCATGGATGGAGAAACCAAAAATTGTGGAAGAAAGGTGTTTCTTCACGACACCACGTGTAAAGAGGAAAAAGTTTAATCCTCCCATTCTGTAACAAACTGCATTAGTTTCTCAAAGTCCATCATATTTCCAGTTGCTCCATTACAGACACAGGCTAATGAGCTCTCAGTGGTAATGCTGTGCCACGGTGGAAGGAATCACACTGCATTTGGAAGAGATGAGACTGGACAAAAAGCCTTAAGGAGGTTGCCCTTCATGAGCAATTCCTTCAAGCACAGATTATCAAACATAGTTTAGTTTTATATTTCATATCTAAAAAGCTTGCTCAGTCTCTCCTTCTGGTTTTGTGTTCTGGTGCAGAAACAGCTGAAAAGCTGGTAAATCCTGATGCTAAGGCACATCCTTGGACTGCTTGTTTGCAGTACGTGACCAGACCCTTCTCAGGGCTCACTAGCTGCTTCCCAGAGTCTTAAGTTCAAAAGATAGTTTCACCTTGATTTGTACCATTCATTGTGAAGTCAGCAAAAACAGCCACACTTCCTTCACAGTCAAGCTGGTGGAAACACTGCCAGCAGTTTCCACAAGCTGGCTGGTCCCTGCTAGAGAATACGAAACACCAGACCTTGCAGAAGGGCTGAACGAGGGTCAAGAAATAGATATCCTCTGTGGAGGATTTGCCAAGAGCACTGGGAGATGGCAGTCCTCCAATGACCGTGGTCTTTCTTATCTCACATCTTACTATTAGATACCAGTTCAAAAACTGCCACCTCCTCCCTGAAATACAAAGTCAAAAAAAGAGGAGAAGGTCATGTAAGGCTTGTTATATGTTCATGACACAAGTTTATGGTCTCTCAATGGGAAACACAGACAAAATGACCACCTGTAAAAATTACTTCCAAGCCAAGCAAGCCTTCACAGTCACTTAAAACTAGTAACTTGTCATTTAGGTCTTTTTTTCCTTCCTATTTGTCATTCCTGGGAAAACTCTTCAGGATGAGACTTGTCATTTTCTCCAGATGGATCCAAGGAAAGTCTGATTTATGCCTTTCTGGAATCTTCTCCCATCACCTCTGCCCCTGAGCAGTGCACGAGCTGTTTGCTCTCAGCAGACATTTAAGATCCTTCCATACACATATATTTATTGCCACATACTTTTATGCTTGCTTTACCCTAAAATCTCCTGGCTCCAGCAATACTGCACTTTTTCAGTGGGTCCTAACTGGCCTTTTCAAGAAATTATTCCTTTAGAGAAACAAAAAATAAATCTTAACTAAAGAGCTGATTCTCCCACTACATCAGCTAATTCTATTTCCTTCATTAGAACTAAATATGATTTCCACCAGCACAGGAGATCCAGCTACCAGTACTATGGCCGTAACCTCTCTGTAAATCCCTCAGAAATTCATTATAGCTCACGGATCTTTGAGTGGTGGTATCATATTATTGATTTTTATCATAATTGTGGATGTTAATATTATGTATTCATCACAAAAGGTTTTTGTGAATACAAAGCACTACACACTCACTTTAATATCAATATTCATCATTTCTCATTCATCAGTTTCTCAGGCTAGGTTGCGACTGTCTCTGTGCTCAGCAGCACGAAAGGGGTGGAGACAAAAGAATCCATGAATCCTAACAAGCCACTAGTGCTCAGGAGCTTAAAACAGTTTAACAGTAACTAAGCTGGCTGCCTCAATTTTTTTTTTTGATTTCCAGAAAATAAATCAATAGTAAAACAGTAAAGGTATGCAGGTAAACTAGTCAGAGTGCATAAATACTGTTCTTTCCCAAATTATTTTTTTCAGATGAATAATCAATTTATACTAATGCATGAAACTTCCAGATTTTTGGAAGATGATCACTAATAACAGCCCCCTTAAGTTACAGCTAACTGAATCAGATACTTCAGTTTAGTGTATTAGCAAAATTGTTCTTCACTGACTTTGAGGACAAGGAAAAGACAGGAATGCTGTTCTCAGCTACAGTAGGGACATCTTTCCAGTGCAGCCTTTAGCCCTTTGCCCTCTGAGAGGAGGCTGCCTGCCCTGCCCATCACCTATCTCCTGTCCACCATACAGCAAACTGCACCTCCTGACACTTCGGTGCACAATGGAGCTGCCTTTAAACAAGCACACCACTCTCATCTAGCTCAGGAAGCTCCTATAGACACAATACGATTTAAAACAACAGTGATAAAAGACAAACAATAATAAAAAAGACTGAAGAGCATATGGTCTACAGCAGAAGCTGGGAAGGGACAGGGAAGGTCACACTGTCTGCATTTTGCTGTTAAAGTTAAATGTGGATTTATAACTGATTGGATCTTCTGTAATAAACCTTCCTGCACACCTGACTTCCCTGAGATCTTTTCTAACATCCCTACTGAGGCATGAAAGCATTTTTGTAGGATTTGTAAAAACTTACTATAATGGGATTACCACATGGCTTGCAGCTTGTTTTGGGTAGGGCTTTTGCTTGTGACTAAGAGCCCCATGAAATATGACTTTATGAATATCATGATCTGTGCATGTGTCTCACTGGGATTCTGGACCTTATCCCACATGCTTCCTACCCTTGACCTTGGAGATCCCAAATGCGTTGACCATTTGAACAAACTTCCCCAAACCAGTTTATTTTCTGCACCTTCTCTGGGAGCACATGTGGTCACATGCAAAAGCCATATAGGTAACAAGCTTTGGGTAATTACTCCCCCAATCTTTCCATGGGAACCACGAGAGGGACACAAGGCCCATAAAGCGTTAATACACAGATAAGTTATCCAGCAATATGCTGATATGGCTATTTTACAGCTGCAGACCAAAGGTTTTCAAGGCATGAATGGTCTGAGCTTTGGCGTTCTGGGGTGTCTTTTTTTTTAACCCATTTATGTCTTTTTTTCATACAGTTCTCTCAATTACAAGCACTCAAAACTGTTGGTTGGTGGAGGGTTAGGAACATGCCTGGGGAATAACACCCTTCTCAGGAGGACCTGCCTGGACCTGTTACACAGGTCAGGAAAAGGACAAAGCTCTAGCCAAGACAACCCTGTTTAACAGCCACCCGTGATAAGAGAACAGCTAATCAAAATGCTACCTATTTGCATTTCTTTAACAAAGGTAATACTCTTTTGGAAGGGTTTTAATCAGCTCTAAGTGGTAACAGCAACCCCTAACTGTCAGTGCACAGTTCAGAGCACTGCCAGACTGGCCAAACAGCCAGGAGAAGGCTGGTCAGGAGTGTACACGTCTCAGAGACAGAGGCTGAGACAGAGTTGGGAGGATAAAGCAGAGATGCTTAACTCCAAATTACGTATTTCATTCAGAAAAACAACTCTTCTCCCCCTCCCTGCCTTGGGAATAAGGACCTAGCCTTCTTCATGTCTAAAGGCAAATCTAAAACGAGCTGATGCTCTCCTCTGTTCAGCAGAGACAGCCAGAGGTACCTTTCTGATTTACAAGCATGGTCCAAATTTTCCCCCAGAAGCCTTGGGTAACCCTGGGTGCCAGCCTGAAGCCCTGTTTCGGTGCAGCCCTGTGTGTGGTGCAGCCCTGCTCCTCCTCCTCTTCTTCCTCCTCCTGCTTCTCCTGCTCCAGCCGAGTGAAGGCGGTGGAGGGAAAGGAGAGCAGGCTGAAAGCTGGGAAGAGCCCTCTGAACCTTTCAGTTAGCCACAGCTGGCTTAAAAGCTTTTCAGCAACACAGACATCCTCCTCCCCATCCCTTCTTTGTTTTCTGAAAGCAAGGGAAGATGCTCCCTCAGGTGTAACTCCACAACTGCACAGACCTGTGAACTGTGCGTTCAACTCTGTGGAGCATCAAAAGAAAATGTCAGTGAGATCTCTGAGATCTCTTTTCTGTGAGGCCAGGTTTTGATGTCTGTGCTCACAGCAGAGAGTACTTTATTCCTGAAGCAGTGATGTTCAAGGCTCTGTTTAAAGAGGGAAATACCGGTCGATACAGCCAGACACCAACTGGCTTTGCCCTCTCCATCAGTCTGCTGATATTGCTTCACCGTATCCCACCCCATTGCTAAAACCCCTCCTTATTACAAGTAATAGATCAAACATTTAATTTTCTCTTTGCATGGCAGGAAATTACATCAGGTCCTGCTATGAATGATCCAGAAGTGAAGTTTCAGCTCACTTAGTAGAAGTCACTAAGTCACTGCTCCAAGTGCTGATTGAGACTAGCTCAGCTTTTGTCACGCTAGTTACCTCTGAAACGTGTTCACTCGAGGAATTCATGGGCAGCAATCAGATGTTTTCCTGCCTGCTTTTCATCACAGCTCATCAGAAATTCGGATACTGTTGGGGAAAGGGCAGGGGAGAGAGAGTCTGAGATGTGATGAGAGAACTAATCCATCCTCAGAACAGGAACTGATTTTGCAATTTTTTTTCCTGCTTATTTTACAGTAAATAAAGAATTAAGGAAGATTGCTGAAAATGTGTCCATTCAGGCAGCAGCTGAATTTCCTGCTAATTGCTTTGGAATGGTGAGGGAGGAGGGAAAGTGTTGGGACATTACAATAAGCAGTAAGTGGTGTGATTGGTGACTACCCAAAACCTTGCGTCTGCACATATGTCGCTAATGATAGTAATTAGAGACGTGTTCTCATAAAAGCCCCATATTTAGTGAATGATGGTGAACATTAAAAAAAAAAAAAAAAAAATCCATTTTAGAGGGAGAGAGAGAAGTGAAAAGTCATATATCATGGCATTTATCTTGTCTGAGCAAAGAGTGCCCAGGCTCTGCTCCCCAGCATTTCCCTGCCAGCCTCATGTGTAGCCTAGCTCCCACAGCCCCCAGTTCCCCCCAGTCGCCTGCTCCCCGAGGGAGCCAGTGGCTCTGACCTGCCTTGGGACAGGAGCCAGCTGAGGGCAGAATGAAGAATGGCTTTGCCAAAGCCCACCGTGAAAAGGAGTGGCACAAATAAGATTAACCCTTGTCATGCACTAAGCCTGTCTTTGTTTCTCTACCTTCCGGGTAGATCTGGGTTCACAGGGAGGGGGAAGCTGCTAGGAAACGTATGCTGAATAAGCACCAAGATGTATTTGGATATGCATCCTGGATGCACTCGGGAAAGAGGGCAGGAGTACCTGTGGTTATAACGTACCCTTTTTTAAAACACCCGTGGCAACAAGCATAAAGTGCCTCTGTACAGGGAAGCAGGAAATGCTGAACTGAGACAATCTCCTCCCGTTATCTGTATCTTTGGTTTATTATATTTAATCATGCTTTTGATCTGAAGGAAGAACATCCTAATGGAAAACAGCATCAAAATCTTTCGTCAGCACCAACTTAGCAGATCCAGTAAAACCTCTGACCCACAATCAACTCAGCAGATCCAGTAAATAATCAGGTTTTTCCCATGAGCTTTCTATGTGATCTTGTCTTTTTCATAAAAAGCCCAGATACTACTGAAAACAGACTTTCCCCACAGGAAGTTTCCATTTGTCACTTAAAAAAACCCCAACCCACTACCAAGAAAATCTGCTAGGTCTGTCATTTAGTTGTTTCAGCTCCACATTTCTCTTCAGACAGACGGTAAAACAGATTCTTAGGCCATGGAGAGAAAAATCAGATGCAGAAAAGGGCTGGAAGAGACCCTGAGGAGCTGTTTAACCAGACCCAGGTTATATTTTAACCTGCTGTAGATGACATTTTGGGATGGAGATTCCATGTTCTCCTTATGCAGTCTGCCAGGGGGAGTACATGTAAGGATTAATCTAGAGTCTATTCTAAATCTTTCTTGCGGCAGTTTATTGCTGTGACTTCTTTTCCTACCCCCAGCAGACACTGAGATCTGTTCATTACTCTCCTTTCTGCAGACACTCCTGCATCTGAAGAGCGGTACCATGAATCCATCCCTGGCGGCGCTGACAGAGCCCAGACTGCCCCAGCTCTGCTCTTCTCCTGCTTATTTCTAAGAGCTCTCCCTGATCTCTCCCGTACCTTTCCTGAAATGCAATTTCCAAACCTGAAAAGAGTGCTGAGGAAGGACTCCTTCCATGTGCCTTACACATCATAGTCCTCTGTATGAGTGCGGTACTGTGTTTGTTCTTTATCAGCATTAGTTGGTGGTTTTTATTGATTCCCTGTTTCTGTGTATAACTTTCATGTCCTTTCCCATGCAACACCTTCCTAACCAATCATTCTCCACCCACTTCTTGTGCAGTCAGTGATTCCTGCCTAAGCACAGCTCATCGTCATCAGGTCCATCAATCTTCATGTGAAGATCCTTCCCCAACAGTTACTCTGTGATGAATACAGCATGAGTCCTAGAGAAAGTCTCTGGAGAGATATTTCTGAGTTTTGCACTCAATCTATCTTCATAACCTCTCAGTCAGGAGATGTGGGCACTCGGGTGTGAAAAGGTTGACTCCCACCAGAGGCTGATAGGAAGCAAACCCTCTGCACCTAATTCCTGACAGGAGACATGTGCATCTCTGCCACATGGGGTATGAAAACATGTCACCAAGAGCTACGTGCTCATAGTGACTGCCTGCAAATTTTCATGGTTCATGACTGAATTCAAGTGTACCACACTGCAGAGCCCATCACACATCCAATGTGCCAGTGGAAGTGGCAGATTTCTGCAGACACAGTTGATTCCCCAGGGGAAAGCCCGCCACGTGCTAGGGAAAGCTCAGCAGAAACCCTGACGCAGTGCGAACTTAAATTCTGTTTAGGAAAACTGCCCGTATTTATAATCAAGCCTGGATGTATGACTGTGGCTTCATGTTCATTCATATGAGATGTGTGCACGCCCAGCAGTGAAAATGGCATCTTGATGTTGAGATAGGAGCCCATGATCTCATCCTCCCTACATGGCCAAGCACATGACACCACGTTTATGCCAGCCTTGGACTCCAGCCCCAGCGCTGCGTTGGCTGGAGGACACACAATACCTGATGCAGCACACAGCCTGCCAGGACAAAAACCACTACATTTAAGAGTGTTTTGACAAACTCAGATGACTGAGAGAGGGCATGCAACAACTTGGTGCTTGGTGTTTCTGATGGGGCACTCTGTGTCGTCAGCCTGAATCTGTCCTCACGTGGGAGCACAGCTTTACCACACGTAACTACATTAAGACGTAACTTCACATTCAGCTGTTTACTGTAGAATTTGGAAGACAGTGTTCCCTGGACCAGACTCTTCCTTCAACTGTTCTGAGCACCACTAACAGCTTCTGCAAAGGCCAGAGAGACGAGGAGACAAGTTTACAAGAGAAGAGGCTCCAGATAGTCTGGCAGTGTCTCCCCTATTAACAACAGAGCAGGGGAGCAAAGAAGTCCCTGCCTTCCTTTAGCCAAGTATAATAGCACAGAAATCCTAATTCACTCGTTGTTTAAAAAGTGCAGAGGGGCAAAGGAATTTAAACTCTAGCTAGGTTATTACTGTCTAAGCAATGCTCTTTTAGGGGGACAGCCAGAGGAAAGCTGAAGGGATGAAGACCTTTCCCCACAAAGTCTCAACAAGTGATGTGGATAACCCATTTCCTCCTGATGTGGGTAATCCATTTCCTCCTGTGAAAGGAGGGAACTAGTGTAGCTCTTGTTCCACAGCAACTCCTACAAATTCTCCAGGACTTAAATTATAAATCCTTTTTGGTGTTGCCCACCCATCTTTTGTTTCCCTATTTAGTGAGAAGAAAATCTCATTTAAAGGCAGGTTCCTCCATGAGCTCCAGCACCATGCGGTACACACCCTCCTCCCTTTGTCACTCTGGAGAGGTCACCCTGGGACATGGAGGTCGATAGGTACTTTGTGGGGGCACGAAGGCCCACCTGAAGCAGGCTGGACACAAACTCCTGGAGGAAGACAACCTCTCGTGGCTGGCAGGCCAGCAGCCAGGGCAGACCTCTGCACATGCAGGCTGTGACAAGGGGGAGGGAAAGCTGCAGAAAAGCATCCTGCGTGCCTCTCCCTGTGCCGCAGCTCTCTGAGGAGATGAAACGTCTTTCCTCTCTGCATCCTCACTCAGTTGTACTGCAGTAAGTGCCATCAGTCCTCGCGTCCGGCCCCAGCTGCCATCACCGGGTGCCGAGGGTCAGGGCTGTGCCCGGACAGCCCCACCAAGGGACACTTTCCCTGGAAGAGCGAGGCGGCAGGCACAGGCAGTGATGTGGAGCCAGGAAGGTCTGTCCTGTGCCGTCTCACTGCACTGGCTGCTTGATGCAGTGCTAGCTCTGCTGCACAGCGTCCCATGCCTGACACTATTTTTGCCTGGGGTTTGAGCTTCAGTGAAGGATGATAATCAGTGTGTACTGTGTTTGTCATTTTTCTTTGCAAACGTCTTTGGGGTGCTTCTCTTGCTGTTGTTGCTTTTAGCCGGACTTTTTAAAGTCTTCATCACCTAAAAATGTTCTTGTGTGCCAAGATTAGAGCTTTCAGTCTCTCTTGGGTTCCCTATTTTTGGATTCTTGATCTGGGCTCTCATGCTGATTTTTTAATGTTTGTTTTTAAATAAACAAAAGCTGTAGTAACAAATGTCCAGGGACCCACAGAGTGGTGAAGGATCTGATGTTTGCTAAAGAAGAGGGATGTGACTGTGGAAGAGAGAGGAATTGACTGGGAAACACTGCAGAGTCAAACATCCCAGAATACCTCACAGCTCATCTGTCAAGCAGCCATGCCTAGCGGGGAAGGCAGGGAATTCTCAGGATGCAGATAAACTCGGATGAGCCAAAGAGAGGCAGTCAATCTTCTGCTACCTTTACCATTCTTGCAGATAATAAACAAGGAAGCGTGCTCACAGACCACAGCCCAAATCTTCAAAGTGCCACGCAGCAGGATTGCTTGGCTACTGATAACTCTTCATCCGCCACAAGCCTTTCCCTTGCCCTTCTGCCTGGCCAAGGGAATCCTAGTGCAGTGCTGGCTCTGGCAGTGCAGTGCGCACGGGGATTAGCAAAGCAAGACAGGAGTACATGGGCTGTGCCCCCTCACCCTCCACAGCAATCACCCACCAAGGCAAGGGCTCCAAAATCCTCCCTGGGGAGCCACTGAGCGTAGGTGGAAGTCAAGGGAGATCTGGGATTATGTTATATTAAATGCAAAACCTGAAATTATCGAATTTACCCAAGAACTGCAAGTAACCTGAAACACAAATTAGCTTTCAAGACCTGTTTGATTCCTCACCAAGCAAATTTCACCATTCCTGTTTGCAGGCTTGGCTCAGAGTGATTATTGAACACGCACCCCCAACACCCAACCAGCACTGCAAATGGAAGGAACCTGGAAACATGTGAGATGCCAGCTGGGTCCCCAGTGCTTTCCTTTAGAGAAAGCAACCCTGAAATCTGTCCTGGAATTAAAAGCTCTTCCCCCAAATGGAGTTAAAGCGAAGTTGAAGATCATTCCTTGAAGACAAAGCTGGCAGCCTTGTCCGAACCCTTGAGATTGAACAGGGAAGATAAACTTGGCACCATCTGGCTCAGGCCATACCCTGTCCACCTCTCATCCTCTACCTCACAATGCTTTCAGCACTGCTAAGCAAAAGATGTGCTCAGAAACCCTTTTTTGACTGGGACATTTTCCCTGAGATAATTTAGGAAGTGTGAGAGATCCTAAGAAAGCTGCTGTGTGTTCAAGAGGAACAGCTTTCCCTTCACAGACCATGCTTGAGGATCTCCTCTGCTGTGTCCCAGCACTTACTCATCCCTCCAGGAGGTTTCAGAGTTTTCTGAACAGTCATACACAGCCCATGCTCTGCACAACCTCCTCCCAACCTTTTAATTTTTACCTTTTTCTAGAACTACTCAGCAGTGCCTTGACTTGTTCCAGAAAACCCCAGCAAACCAGAGCTCCTTTACCTTCTGCCCTCAGCACTTCAGTCCAGGAAGAACTAGCAAAGGGAGACCCAGAGCAATCCAGACCCATGTCTGCACGGCCATAAATCCACCTTTGTGATGAACTGACTCTGCCTCTGGGACACCCGCTATTATTATAGTCATAGCTGTGTACTACTATTGCTGGCGGCTTCCTCCCCAATAACAGATGTGAGCACACAATGCACAGACACTGAAGAGCAAGGCTGGTGTGAACAGAAGGGTAGGGGGAGAAGAGATTAAGCAGTCAGTCCTGTGCAAAAGCATCATCACAGTGAGGCAAAAATCTGTGGAGACGGCTGTAAATAGGTGGTGTTCAATAAAGGCCTGAGGTAGATTGTTGCATATGGCAAAACTGAATGATAAAATGATAAAAGCATTGGAAAGCTGGGATTTGGGATGGGCCCCTTTGTAAGGTGGTCCGTCTATTAGTTTCTGCAGTGTTCACCAAAGATAAAGACAGTTTTAAAGACAGGAAAATGTGATTCCCGAGCGATATCCAAAAATGGAAGTTTCCCTGGGTAGAAGTAACCAAACCTTTTCAATGCAGAATAAATTTCTGTGATGTCATGGTTAAGTTCAACTCTTCCCCTATTTACAGTCTCCTGCTTAAACTGCAGTAAGAATCCATCCCTGAGCAGACCTGCAGACACTTGGGATTTGTTCATCACCTCTGCAGTTTATAAACCAGGCTGAAAACTTCCTGAGATGGGTCTTCTGGCAAAATCTCAAGGCACTGTCTTAGAGCTGGTATAAGAGCTGAAATCCAATTTGCCAAATGTTATTTTCCTTCATTTACTATCTTGAAGGCTAATAGCCCAAATCAAAATCCACCCTTGCTTGCAACACCCTTGCTTCTATCTAATCTTTTTCAGTATTAATAGTCTCCATCTCCCAGCACTGAGGTGCAGCATTTGCTCTTTCACCAGCATTTCCCTGCCAATATTTGCTATCGGAGTTATTTCATTTACCACCTTTCCTAGTTATTGTAATACCCATCATTCTGGCAAAGTATGAGTGATAACGGGGAGTGCACTGGAGCTTTCCCTGCCTTATCTCCTTAGCCCAAGATCCCTTCCTCTCTTAAAGGCAGCTCAAGTGCCTTTTTGGTCCCTTCAACCTTGTGAGCTTTAAAGCAAAACCAAGACAATGTCCTGGCTGAGCAAAGTAAACTCTGGGGTCCCAGCCCCAGACATGGGGGTCACCATACACACGGGTGCACCCTGTGAAGGGAGGTAGGAGGGAACTCATGCTGCTGAGAAGCAGCTGCCACCTCCCAGTGTACATAGAAAGGCAGGAGCAGTGGGGCAGGATCCATCCCAAAATCCTCCCTGAGCAAACACATGCTCCCAAACACCTCTCTGAACTCACAAGAAAGGACAAAAGCTTTGCTCCCACCACTTGAGCAGCTCCTGCACCCCACGGCCCCGGTCCCCTGCCCAGCAGCAGCCATATCTACACATTTCTTCTGCCCCATTCATGGACCAGTGGAAGGTGGGAACCAGCAGCATCACCTCCCTTCCAAGAGTTTTGCCTGAATAATGTCTCATTTCAAATACAATGAGAAAAGCCCTGCTCCAGACCATGGTGGTGGATGATCAAGGGGATGGTGTGAACTGCTGTTCCCTGCTCCACCAAAGACCTGTTTATGCCAGTACCCACCACACTCCTCACTGGGAAGCTTCAGCAGCATTGCCTGCTTAAAGGGATGGTGGGCTGCACCACCAGCAGGGTGAGCCTGGCTCAGGATTGAGCCCTTGCATGGTAAATGTAATGGAACAAGAGCTGATAGCTCAAGGAAAAGGGAAATCTTCATTTAACAGAGAGGGAAGGGGTGAAAAAGATTCTCAAGTGTTCTGCTCTTTCCCTCTCCACCTGGGTAGGGAAGGTTGGACTAATAATTTTGCAGCTGAGTCCAACTTCAGGATTCAAGCTGCCAGCTAGCTCTAATGCATTTCAAATGCAAACACACTTAGCCAGGTCTTCTTTTTTTTGATAGTTCTACCTTCATGATTTCAGCTCTTACACTGAAAAATGTCCCTGCCCCAAATCCTTCTTTTTAAAAAATAGTTAACTTGAAGGAGCTAGGCCTTAATAGAGCCCTAATTCCCTTTGATGCCTCCCATGTAATTCACTGGAAGCACAGTTTGCCAAGTAGATTTTTTTTCATGTAATGTGTATTTACCAACCAGCTTTTATAAACCAAACAATGATACTATGGTGAATTTAACGGCAGTTTATTGGCATCCTGTTGTCATGGCATTGCAATGTAAAACATCACTGTGGACCTCCCACTGTGATAATTTCAGAATAAAAACTTTAGAGTCACTGTTGAAGAAGCTATCAACAATTCCAGGCAAAACCACCCCAAATCCCAATGTCAGCATTTCTAATGTACTCATATAAATCAAAAATAGACACCTCAGGAAAGCGCAAGGTTATGACCCCAAAAACATCACATGCAAGACACATGTTGCATTGAATTGCAAAATCCCCAGTGACCCGAGTCCATGTTCCTCCTTCTGCTGTCCCTGTAGTGACTGACCTAAAACTGAAATGACACCCTCATACAGTGTGTCATTACAGTTTAAGAGAGAGCTGGACAAGAGCTGATGCTCTAGGGAGCCATGGAGGAAGGAGATACTCCTCACTGCAGCACTTTAATATGTACAAAGGAGGATGCAAAGAGAAACTGCCCTGGTGCAAGCACGGCACTTTGGAAAGGCATTCCAGCAGCTGCCCAGGGAAGAGCCCTGAAGGACTAAGGACAGTCACAGCTATGGACACAGGAGGGTCTCAGGGGTCAGAGACTAGCTTTAGTTATGGAAAGACAGAACCAGAGTCTCTGCTCTGCCTTAGGTATATCCTTGGCTAACCTGGGCAAATTGTTTCACTTCGTTTCCTCCACAGCACAACACCCTGTTCCTGCTTCAAGGAATTGCTGCAAGTATTAAGCAGAATTTAGTCCAGCCCTGCAGTGCCAATGCATACAAGAAGGAGGAGAGATGGGTATAAGAAAGGAGAGAGCCAAAGCTCAGTCCTGGCTGCCTGATATACTTTTCTTCTACAAGCTAATTATTTAACTTGTAAATAGGTCTTCACAGGTATTTGCACTCACTTTGCCCTGACTTCACACCAGTCACCCACAGGTCTCACACACCATGGTGTCTCCTGCAGAGCCAATCTTCCTCCTCTCTTTTAGCAGTTACTTCCCTCAGTGGTTATGATTACTCAATGGATCAGGGAAAACCTGAACTGGATGCGCAGAAGAAAGGAAATTCCCTTCTTCCTCTGATTTCCTACTTTCCTGGTTATTTTTTAATCACCATAGTACAAGTAATGCTTGCTTTATTTTATTAAATGTAAACAGAAGTGCAGATAGGGCTGGTTGTTTCCTTTTGTGAGTTATATAGAAGGGATCTGATCAATAAGATAATGCAGCCAAGCAGAGTGCAGCAGAAATCATGCATTCATAAAAAGCATCTTTGCAATTAGTCTTTAATCAGCTCCTGTGATTTTCCCCTGACCAGCAAAGATCTTAAACTCATACCAGCAACAAGAGGCTTCCTCTGCACTTCTCTGACATGCCCCTATGGTAAAAGACAGGGTGGAGTATTTAGCCTGGCTCCTACTGAAAGATTTTTGAAGCTGCAGATGCTGAATTGCCTGTGTCTCTGAGAAAGTCAGATCCAAGAACATGGACAACTCTGGAATGAAAAGTGGATGAAGGCAAAAAGGAGGAGGCGAAAGGGAAAAGGAACTTCATCTTCCGCCAGCAGCAACTGCCTTCACGCAACTGGCTCTTTTGTGCTTGCACAGTGGGTCTCCTTGCCAAAGGTCCTGTTTTGCTTTCACCAAATTCTCAGCCACCCTCCTCGGAGTGAGGTTTGAGGTGACCCATAGCAGTGCGTATCACAAGCAAATCTAGGCCAAAAGAGTCTCTTGTACTTTACAAGTGTCCCACAGTGTGTTGACTGTATTTTCCTTTCAAAAAAAAACAAACAAAAAACAACCCACCAAAAAACCCAAAACACCAAACCACAGTATTTATCTTTCTATAAAATAGTTATTTCTAGCAATCTCCTAAAATTAAGAACGGTACTACAAGCTCCAAATGTTCAGTCACCTGCTACCTTCCCAGTCCAGCCTCTGACTTCCTCCCTCTTCTGCCCCTCCAGGCACAAAGGCTGTACACATCAGAGTACTTACTGGTTTATGCAGCCTACGGAAGCCAAGAAAACTTTCTGTTTCCCATGTGTGCTCTGGGGCTTTACAGCATAACACAACACCGTGAGGTGAACCTGGCAGCTCCACCTTTGCCAGCTGTCAGCTTGGACACGCAGAGTGCTGTCCTGCAGGACAAGCAGCACCCCCCACTCCTGGGGGAGCTGCTGTGCTCTTCCTGCCACACTTCAAGCAAGAAGCTGAAGCAAAGTTCTGCTATTTCTTCTCACTGGCAGTAGCAGGATACCAGTTATTTACCTAAGGTTATGCAGGAGAGACCTGCAATATCCTCCTGAAGTCTATCAAGCAGGTCATGTCTCCAGCGGACAGCATCCCCATGGCAATGAGTTAATTCTGGTTTTATGCCAGAAAACACTGGCTTCAGAGTAAGCTCTGGAATCCATTCGATACAGTTAGTTTTTTCTTCAACT
Organism: Athene noctua; assembly: GCF_965140245.1. NCBI lineage: Eukaryota > Metazoa > Chordata > Aves > Strigiformes > Strigidae > Athene > Athene noctua. The sequence goes on from NC_134048.1 coordinate 12,099,811, forward strand.
GTCTGTCAGGACCTTTTGGTTTCTAACGCTTAGTATATGCACATTTGTACTAAATTTGGTTTAAATGTCATCTCATCCCTGTGTGAACGATGGCAACAAAGTGCACCAGGGACGGGGAAGGCACTGAAGGGAAGGAGCTGCCCAGGAGGCAGGGAGGACAGCATCACCACCCAGGAGGGTGGCTCAGAAGGCTGGCTCCTCTCTGGGAGCTCACTCACGCCAGAAACGCAGCTCCTCTGCAGCACACTCAGCCCCCAGTGCCCTGCCCACCCCTGGGGATGCCGCAGTGCCAGTGTCCCCTTTTCTTCTTCCCCTGGGTCCCTCTTCATCTCATGCCCAGTAAACAGGTCCTCACTTCCCAAGGTGCCCTGTGAATTTGAACAGCCGTGCTCAGAAAGTGAGGCACAGCGCAGCATGCCAGGCCTGCTCTCCAGCAGCGAGCCCGGACTCTCTTCTCTCCCCGTACGCGCTCCACCTGGCACTGCACCGATCAGAAGAAGAGCATGTGTCTTCTCACAGAAAAAAATTCCCAGGAACAGCCTGGAGTTTGCCCCAAGAAGGCAAAGCAGGGACAAACCACTGCCTGAAATCATTTCCCTTCATTCTGTACTTCCAGACACTGTTACACTGGCTGTTTAGAAATCCTCAGTCAAGTGAGGATTTAAACAGCGTTTTGTGGGGTTTTTGTCTCCTATTACTATTAAACAACTGGTTTATTTCTTTTTTATTATTCCCCATCTGATATTTTGGAATTAATCATGAAGACATTTCCTTAGCTACAGTTTTTCTTTTGTTTGTGTCTTTCTTTTGTAGGTAGGAGAGCAGACAAGATGATCAGAGAAGTCCTTTTCTGGCTTTAAAAATCCACAGATTAAATTAGTGATAATATTACTTGTCAGCTTCAGGGTGGGTATGATTATCAACTTTGGAATCTGTGTTTCCATGGATGAGCCCCCTTCCACTGGCATAAATCAGTGTAGTGCCACAGTAACGTAGAGCAGATCACCTGTGCCATGGACATTGCTAAACCACAGGCAAGCAGCTGAGGCTCTGCAGAATAGGGGTTTATACCTGGTCCTGCTCCTAATAACCAACACTGATTTAGAGAAGTCCTCTTTTCTCTCAGCATTCAGTCTAGAACAATGAAATAATGGCATTGCTGTCTTCAGTAAAGTGTACAGAGTAAAAAACACACTAGGTTGAGACCAAGTTATTATACTGACAATTTATGCTCCTTGACTACCTGACCAATACTTTTTCTCACCTGGACGTCTGGTGATAGCAATGGCAGACAGTACTTCTTGCCAGGGAGAAAAGTGATTTGGAGAATAACCCATATGCTGGAGTTTAATCTAACGCTCTCTCTTCCTGTTATGACTCTATCGTTTGAACCCAACAAAGAAGTTACACTGGATGTATTCCAGTGTTCTGTTGATTCCTAATGTTCTTGACAGATGTTTTCTCTTCATCTTTAGCCCTCCTGCTCATTACTATTTCACTGATTCCTTAAGTCTCCCTTATCAAGACACCTACGTGTTTTAACTTCTAATTTATATTCATTGCATTACCTTCCCTTATTTTTCTAGGTACAATGTTGACTGGGTTGAGGCTTTTATTTTATTTCATTTTTCCCTTCTCTGCTGAATGATAAAAACTTCGCTTGTTAGTTTTTCCTGTTAGGGAAAACATGGTTTTGTAACATCCCCATGGAGGGCCCATAAAAAACAAAGTATGTTCCACTACGTTGACTCATCTAAAATCAGCTGCATCCTTCAAGTCCTCTTAGGCAAACCTCTGCAAAGAGCTTTAATGGTGGCAGCTTTAACTCCACTGATGTTAAAGAAGTCATGGCACACCATAAAAGAGGCCAGCACTTCAGAAGATTGCCACAGAAATTCTCCTCCAACCTTTCTGGTCCGTATGAAACCAGCCTGGATCTCACCTTGCCAATCACTTCACTACAAGGGCCCAGTTGTACACACTCTTGTCCAGGTGAGGTGCCCCACTACAGTCAGGACAATTCAGGACACCTTCTTGCCTGCTGGACTCATGCACGGATCCAAACATCCTCTCAGGGAGACGTCTCAGAAAGGCTTTAATGGTGGCATCTGTACCTTCCTAATGTTAAAGCAGCCATGATACACCATAAAATAGATGGATTCATTTGCTGCCATCCATCAGTCCAAATTAATTCTTCTGCATCTGAAGACAGTAATGTAAGCTTTTCATGGATTCTAGGAGAGTGGCTGCTGAGATGCTGAAAGGGATAATGTCAAAGTTTACTCATTTCAAGGACTTTAAAGCACAGAGGTAGAAACCTTCAGGCACAACTAGCCACAGCGTAAGTGCCCCCAGGGGTGCCAGAGCCCAAGAGCAGCAAGAGTCAGACATTCCTGCTGTGTCCCACACACAAAGAATAAGAGAGGAAGACATGGTTGAGGGTTTTGTTTCTAAAGACAAAGAACCTGATGAGGACTCTGAGCTTGGGTTCACACTGGGAAAGATGCCATGGAAAGGAACAGGGGGAACTGCTGGCCCAGGCTAGAGATGACTGTGCCTCACCCCCCCTTTAATGTACAGCATCAAATCTGTCTCCATGGGAACTATAATAAGGGCAAAACTTGTCTGTGCCATCTCAAACTGAAACAGGAGAAAAAAAGTCAAAGAAAATAACAAGCCCCACAGCAATGTGATTCTGAGCAAACGCAGCCCAAGCAGATAGCTGAGCAAGCGCCCCGCCATCACCCCACGCCAGCCCTTTGCTTTGCTTGCTCTAAGCTGGGATGAAGCCCTTACCCTCCTGCTCTGCCGCAGCCAACAGCAGCTCTGGTGCTTGCGGCTGGAAGCTGTGTCGCTGCAATGCAAATGCTGAACAGTAGCCATCGACCGCCACTTCAGCTTTGCAGCGTGTGGCTGAACACAACTCTTGCCCAGCCAGAAACCAGAAGACAGGCACTGAGTTAGGGAGGGAGCGAGGCAGAGGGAGCGTGGGGATGCACGGGAATGGGAGTAGAACCATGAGACCTGATTTTTGGAGGTGCTGAGCCTACGCAGAGCTCACTGACTTTAAGGAATACTGTAGGTGTGAGTAGCTTTACAGACAGAGGAGATGAGGGCACGGTGAAGTAGGTGGGGATGAGATATACTGAAGGCAGGGCACTGAACTCCTGCCTCAGCTCTGTGAAATGCGGATTCAGGGATCTCGGGAGTAAAGGGGAGAACCCAGAAGAAAATGGTCTCCCTGCTCAACTTTGTGCAACAGGTCCAGATCCAACCCCTGCTGCACCAGACAAAACCAAGCCATGGCTCTGTAAAACCCAGATCATCTGTGAATAAGCAAACCCTCCTGTCTGCATCAGGACACAGGAAAAACACCCCAGCATCACCAGTGTAGGTCAGCAAGTGGCTTTTCACAATTATCTTCCCATCCCAGACTGGAGACAGGACTCAGGCGGGCTATCGCTGCCCCCCGGCACCACCGTGCCCTGTGCTCAGAGATGACTCTCACCCTGGAGAGCGGCTGCCACCCCACCACCCATCTCCACCAGTGCACAAACCACTGGGTGAGTGCACCTCCAGCTATTTTCTCTAATTGTTCCCCTAATCACATAAAATTGTCAAAGTTCAATTTGTCTTCTTGCAGAGTAATTTGCTTTCCACCATGCATTGCTGGCGGTGTCTCTCACTGTAACCCACGTGTCTGCAGCCACTCGAACGCATTAGGGTTGAGGAGGGGCCTGAATTAGATTATTTGCTCTAATAAAAATAAGTCTAATGGAATTACACAACAAGACCAGATTAAAGTCATCTGCTTTGAAAATACTGATTTTGGTTTTGTGTTAGCCAAGAGAACAAGCATATGGCTCAACCCTCTCCCATCTCCTGACCCACACATTAAGGCTCCTGTGGGAGGTAATTCACCCTCTGCACCAGCTGAGGCAAAGGTTAGCTAACGCTGACAACCACTAGCTTTTTCAGGATAAAGGCAGCCCCACAACAAAATGCATCAGGGAGAACAGGGAAACCCAGGAAACAGAAGTGCAAGGAGATTAAACGTGAAAGCAACAAAGGACTTTCCTCCTCTTCCCCATAAACTGCACCACAACAAGGTTCTCTACAAATGCAGCCTGCCCAGCTAAATACCAGCGGTGCCCACGTGGCAGCAACCTCAGAGCTGCAGCTGGCCCTAAGCTAAATGTGCATTTCACCTTTCCTTACCATACGCGCAGGAGATGGGAGCAGGAAATATGCTGGTGTTCAGTCCTCTGGAGACCCAAAGGAACTGCCCTGATTTCCCACACTGGATGTAACTCATGCATGGTGAGAAATGATGCCATATGGTTTTTTCCTACATCAGTGCAGAGGAGAAACGAGGTAAGACAGCTGAGAACAAGCATAGGCCACAAGTGTGGCCCTGAAGGTAGAAGTTGCCATCACCAACTGAGCTCAGTTGGGAAAAAATTTTGGTGGTCAGTGCAGGGCAAGCAGAAAGGGTCCCCCTACTCCTCATCATCCTTATAATTAGTCTTCATAGTGAAAAACTCTGCTTCCTAGAGCAACCAACCAGGTTTCCAAAGAAACATCTGTACCATTTACTTTGGTGTATTGGTCTTCTTAAGACTTGGAAATTATTTTGAAAAACTACCAGAGGAATGAAGCACAGGAATAACAACATCAAAACAGAGGACAGTCTCCTCACTTGGCACTTGTCAGCATCTTTTTCAGCAAATGGGCTAGGGAAGCCATAAGAGGATGACTAATTAGTAGTCTTCCTATGAGAGAAGATTTTCTTCAACCATCAGGAGGCTTATCATCATGCCCTGACACGGGAGGCTCTATCGACTTGGCACACTGTCACCCCAGAATTCTCAGTATTTATACCAACATGCACTGCAGTCCTTGTGCTAGATCTCCAGGCAGCTTAAATCAGCGCAGCTCCTCAATGAAATTACTGAGATTACTTCCATTTACACAAGCTGGGCATCTGCAGCTGCAAACAAACCCAAGCATGGGGCAATCCTACCCTGTTTCTCCGCTCCTGTACACCAGCCAGTGTTGGAAGGACAGCACTCTCCTGCTTTTCACTCAAACGACAGCTTTGGTTTCAAACACAAACCCACAACGAGTATTTCCATATTGTGTAGTGTGACAGTTAGATGTGCAAGGCAGTATGTTGCCTCCTTGCACCTTCCTGGCATACACGCCATACCCTTCGCTTGCTGCTCCCACAGTGTGGGAGAAGTGTGCAGGACGTGTGGTCAGTCCCCACAGAGGACACTGTGGTCCTCACCTCAAGGTGCTCAGCTCCTTCCTCCACCCTAGTGCACCACAGCACCAGGATCTGGATTCCCCCTTGTACTCTACATCTCCCCAGGCACTGCCTCCTACTGTCTCCAGCCCAGGAGCAGAGGAGTGTGGAAGGTGGGAGAGACCTGAGGTGTCCTCAAAGGAGAGGTGAGGAATCCCCATCTCCTCCTCTTCAGCATCCCTCTCACCACACGCTGCCTCCAGTCCTCCGTCCCATGTCAAGCTCTATCTCCCTTGCATTCATCTGGCAACCCCTTCCACCGGGTCCAAACAGACCATTCTCACCCAAAGGACTTAGACCCATGCTGGCAGACACCCTTACCTGGAGGAGTACCTTGCTCTTTGTCCTGCCTCAGATTTCCTGGTGATAGGGATTACTTGGAAAAGGGGAGCAAAAGTGGAAAACTCGAGGTGTGCCAGCTGGCTCTAGAGGACGGGGAGGAGGAGGTGGCGGAGAACCACTGATGGCACTCACAGGAACACAGTTGGCGCAGAGGAGCTGCATGTACGATTCGGAGACTTCCTAAAGGGCTTTAATGAGCCAACAAGCGCAGTCGGTGCACTTGCTCCTGTTACTTTTAAATCAGTGTTTACAAAGTCCTGGGGAAATTAAAGTATTTATGTCTATCCCCAGTAGGGGACTGTTTAAGGAAATAAGAGAAACATTACCTTAGTGTGTAAGTATTTCTTATTTAAGCAAACACACAGGTTCACTCATATGTTTGTTTTCCAACAGCATTAATGGACAGTATTGACAGTGCCGAGGTCAGGCTGGGATTGGAGAAAAGAAGCAGTCAAGATCTTGTCAGAGGAGAGGAAGGCGGCTGCTGCTCCTTGCACATCCCAGGAGTTCCCCCTCCTGGTGGGAACGCCGCGGGGAGCCGGGTCCCGGGTCCACCCTGCCTGGGAGAAGGGGTGGGCGCACCTGCGGCTGCCGCACCGCTGGATCCCCCCCCGAGCGGTACTGCAGAGGCTGCCGCAAATCCCGAGCTGCCTTCCCCGGAGACTGACCTCAGCCAGGCTAGCCATCATCTGCTGCCACCGCCACCAAATCCAGGTAATCTCCTTGCCCTTGCCATGCCGAGGAAAAATAGTCAACTGCTGTAACACGAGATAGAGAAAATCGTTCTCCTTCAAGAAACAGAGGGCAATATTCCCATTAAAAGTATTTTATTTTTAAAAAGAAATGAAGTCATAATGACATTACACACTTCAAAGCCCAGTCCAGGCCAACTGCCACTGGTCTGGGAGCGTGAAGCTGACAATCCAGGACCTCGCTCCTTCCTCGCTGCCCTGAAGCAGCAGAAACTTGCAGCTGTATAATGATTTAATTACTCACCCATCTATGAAGTGTCTATAGGGGAAGTTTGTTTTGGAGCTAGGAAAGATGCCTCGGGGGGTTGAGGAAATGACACTACGTTTTCACTCACAGACACAGCTCCGTCTCTCCTGGCGTCAGCCCCACAAACTGGCTCCACTCCCAGTACCTGAATCAAAGCACTTAGACATGAGCAGGACTCCCGCTAACTTTCCTCGGCTTTGGAGTGAAAATCTGAGCAAGGTCGGTGTTCAGCAGCAATGAAAGGCTCAGCCTCCGCAACACGAGCTCGGGACAGATACGGAGCTCGGACAGCTTGGACGCGACCCTGCGGACCCTGGGACACGGCTGTCAGAGCACAGAGCTGTCCGCACCCCGCGGCTCCGGTCCCGGAAAACACCTTCCGTCGGTGTCTACTCCAGTGAAGTTTCAGACTCCTGCAGAGCCCGACGAGCCTCTCTGCTGGCAACTTTCTCAGCGGCACCGAGCTCCCGCTCCGTCCCAGCCGCAGTAACGTTTCCCGCCTCCCTGCGGATCCCCCTGACAATCCCCGCACTCCGCGGAGCGCACCGGTGGAACCGGCGCGGTGCCATCGAGGCTGGCGGGCGGCTCGCAAACACCCCCGCGAGTGTCCGTGGAGGCGCCCCCACACCAGCCTGCCCTCCAGCCCCCCTGCCGCGTCCCCCCGCGCCCCGCCGGGGCGAGCCCCCTCTCCCCGTTACCGCGCCGGCCGTTCGCAGCCGCCCCGGCCACACGCGGGTGCCCCGGGCGCAGCCCCGCAGCGGCGCAGCCGGGCACAAAGCGGCCGAAGGTGGTGCCAGAACCCAAGTCCGCTGGGGTCAGCTCCTCGGAGCCGCGGGCGCAGCGCGGCCCCGGGCGCCCAGCGCGGTGCCCGCCGAAGCGCGGAGGGCTGCGGCCGCGGCCGGGAGCGCCCCCCGGCCCCCCGCCGCCGCCGGCGGAGCCCCGCGCAGTGCCGGGCCGCCCGGCCGGGGCAAAGTGCGCTCCGGGCCCCCCCCGCCCCTCCCGGCCCGCCGCTGCCTTACCATCGCCGAGCCGGGGCCCCGCGGCTCCCCGGGCGCGCCTCCTCATGGCGGGGCGGCGGGGCAGGACGGGGCGGCCGGGCCGGTCTCGGTGCGGGGCGGTGCGGTACACGGCGGGGGGGCCGCGCTCTCCGCCCGCCGCCCGCGGGGCTGCGGCGCTGCCTGCCGAGCCGCTGCCCCCGCCCCGCCGCTCCGCGGCCGCGGAGAGCGCCCGCCCCCGGCCCGGCCCGCCCCGCCCCGGGCGCGGAGCGGAGCGGAGCGGAGCGGCTGCCCGGCCCCGCGCCCCCGCCCCGCGGAAGTTGGGTCCGTCCCGCCGCGATGCGCCCGGGCCGGGGACTGCGCGTCTGCCCTCCGCTCCCCCCGCAGGTGGAAGCGGGGGCTCGGCCGCCCCCCCGGCAGCCCCGGGCCGCCTCCCGGAGCGCTCTGACTCGGAGCCCCCAAGTTTTTGTCGGAGCGCTTTGGGTAGGGCAGGTCTGCCTTGATCTCGCAAAGACTTTCCGATGCTTGCTTCTCTCTCGGCTTTTAAAGCCAACTTCAGGGGTTTCTGCGTTTGTTTCCGTGCGAAAAGGGAAGCGGAGCCGCACTGCAAACGCATTTTTCACTTGCCGTTGTCAGCCCGGTTCGTTTGACATGATGAGAGGTTTGGCAGCTGAAAATCTGACCCTGTGGCCCTTAAACCTCAGTCTTGGGCAGGGGTGGACACCACAACCAGCTCATCAACTGAAATTTTTAAATACCTACTGCATGATTGGACTGAGCATAAAAGCAGGACCTGAGCAGCTCCATCTTCAGGTGTGCTCACCATCCACATCTAGATCTGCATTTTGTACTTTTGGGGTTTCAAGCTACAGTGCCTTTGTGCAGTTTCTCCTTTGGAAAGCGGCTGTAAACATCTCATGTAAACATGAGGCTCAGTACTGACAGCTGCAGGGAAGATTTCTGACCAGACCTGCTTTTGGAAATGAAGCAGTATTTTTCCAGCGACCAGCACTCAGCCTCAGCTGCAGCTCCAGGGTCTAGCTGCACTCCCTCCATCAGCGGTACCTCCAGGCCTGCATGAGACTAGGATCCTCCAGTCCCTCTGTGTAACTATGTGGCTCCATGCTGTGCCCTAAGAAACACACCCAACAGCCACTGCTGGTACGGGTTAACTCATGAATTGAAACCCAATCCACAGGGCAAGGCCCTTCGTCTTGGCCTCTCCATCTTGATGTAACTTCTGGCTACAAGTGTCGGCAGATTTGACGCCAAGAGACTTGAGTGAGATCCATGGCATGGGTTCAGGCAGACTGCTGCGCTCACACAACGCCTCTCGGGCTTTGTGGGTCACCCTGAGGGCCGTCACTGCAAGCTTTTCAGGCTGTTGTTTCTTGGAGCAGAAATGCACTAGAATGTGGTGATCCAGAGTACGTACAAGTTCAGAGAAGTAATTTGCTTTGTAGCTGTCGGTTTCATGCCCTTTAATCACAATTTAGGTCCTTGCGCCTGGAAGAGGGGCATCTCCGATGCCAATGGTGTGTCGATGCAGAAGAAACCAGAGCACCCAACAAATTGCAATACATGTTGCTTGCTGACAAGATACATAAAATTTCAAAAAACAAATGTATATTAAACACAACTTATTATCAACTTGTTTGCTATGACGCGTTTTTTAAAGATCTGAGGGTTTTTGGCAAAGATCTTTCAACTGATTTCTCAAAAAATTTGGCGGTATTTTCAGCCATTGCAGGCAAACACGCCTTCCCAGGCTGCCAGGCTTCGTGTTTGTTGCATGCATTTGTTCATCACTATAGTAACTGAAAGACAGATAAAGAACAACATTAAGAAAAGTAAAACTGGGATCAAATCCATGAAGAAACACCTTGTCATAGACTTATCTCAGACTTGCACCACTGAGGACAAAGTAGATGAGGTTGGTCTGGGTGGAGCTGAGATGGGTCATTTTCAAACTGGAAGTTAAAGCGTTCCTGAAACAATTTTATTTTGCCTTAATATTCTTCTCCATAGTACTAATGTGAGCTCTCTGGACAACTCAGTATTATAGCCTCTAGCTTTAATACTAAATTTATATATATGTGGCTTGATGTCTGTTCATGGAGCAAGCAGTTGTAGCTCTTCCTGACAAGATCTGAGTCCTTGGAACAGCTTCTCACTTGCCTTCGCCATTGTTCTGAGTCAGGGTCTTCAGCAGCAGCTACTAACAAGCCCGACTGATAGCATGAGAGGGAAAACATCAGAGTGCAGAGCCCTAAGCCAAGCACATGCTGCACTTTGCACATGAGCAGGCAAACTGAAGTCAGAAGGGTTTATGCGCTTGCCTAGCAGGTGTTTAAATGCTTCACTGGATCAGAGACCAGCAGCACCGTGGGTCAGGATTAAAGCTCCTCATCTGCATCTGTCAAGTCAGAGAGCGACAGAAAAGAGAATGGAGCAGTCCCCTTCATGCTGGCACCCCAGCAAACTCCTGAGTGCTAGAAGGTGGATTAAAGTCTTGCAGAGGAGGGTCTTGACACCTTAGGCCCCCATCTCCCCAGCCCCAGCGGTTAGAGCTGGGGATAAACCATGCTGTGCTGGCAGGAGTTTGGTTATGTCCTGCTGGGAGATGGGGCAGCGATCCCAGTCCGCACCCACCCATTGCATAGGCACTAGGTCCTGGGTGCACTGCGCCAGCCAGTTCCTCACCTCCCGTCCCTTTGGGGTGCCCGTATCAACAATATTCAGAAGAGAGTAATACTCCACACAAGTACCAGGTATATACGGAGCCATCTCTCCATCCAGGCAAAACCTACAGCAGCAAAGTGTTTTGCTGTCTGCAGAGTGGGCTGAGTGGATCGAGAGTCAAGGGAGTCATTCACAGAAGCTTGAACAAAACGGAGTCAATTGCATAAAGATGCCTGAATGTGAGCAGTGCCTGAGCAGAGCAAGGCTGCCTGCCGCTGCTCCTCTGCAGCCCTGGTCTCAGGATCCTGGTACTCTCTTTGCTTTACTAGGTGCAAACCATGAAGTGAGGAATAGATTTTGATGCACGGAGGAGGCAGAGTGCAAGACCCTTTCATTGCTGGGTGCTTCTGAACCCCAAGAACAGGTTATGCTGAACCCTCATGCTGTCATCAGTTTTGGTCATATTACATCACACCTCCTTTTAATGCAGAACCCCCTCCAGGATTATCAAAGAGTTTATTCAGCCTGAATGGGATGTCTACAAAAATTTAATTAAATTTTAAAGAAGAAAAATTGGAAAGGATTAGAGAGGGAGATAAGGCAGTGCTTTTTCTTCTTTCCCCCTCCTCCTTTTTTTCCTTCTGTAACAATAATAAAGCCAAAAATCTAGTTGAGAAAAAAAAGTGGCTGAGTGATTCATCAAGACTGAATCACAGTCACTATGCAGTGGAATTCACTGCCTTCACTTCTGCAGTAGTAACTCTGTCGCTGCTTTAGATCACTGGCTGTGCTTTTAGGCACAGCTATAACACAGAGAGAGGGAGATAAAACCAACTTAACAGAGAGGCTTTTTGGTGTGCACAGCATGTTCCCTTTGAACACAGCATGGTCTCCTTTGCCCAGTTGTGGGGGATGGATTTTATTAAAAAGAGAGTCTAAATAAATTAAGTTTTTTAGGTTTATATCTGCCATTAGATCATGCAGTCCTCCCACCCTGCTGGGGAATAACTTCTTTCTATTCCATTTTAAATGCAAGGTTGCCGGCTCTTGCTCGGAGGTTACCCCTGAAGTAAGCACTCTGCCTGGGCCACAGCATCTATTGGTACCCAGACTTAAGCCGAAAAGTCCAGATGCAATAGCTTAACACCTCGGATTTCTCAGTGGTTTGGATCCCAGTCCATTGTGAAGAGGTGAGACACAAGGAAAATTCTGGTTTACATCTGATTTACTGCATCAGCTGATTTAGTGCTCATCCTCACTTAGAGTTATATCTCACAGTTGTCACCACCTCCTTTCTTTACATTATTCATTATTCCGTCCAGGGAGTGCTCTGGATGCTACAGCACTGCCATGCATCCAGTTTCCTGGACACATGATAAAAGTGCTCAGCCTGACATAAGGTGGGAAGCAGTTCAAAACTGAAATGATCAAAAAGAAGAGGGTCACACTAGTGATATGTAAACAGACAAGCCTTTAAATAATCAAACTCCAACATCTATAGCATGAAATCTCACGGTTTGCAGAGCACTTTGATTTATTCACCATGCTTTATGTATAACGCTACCTGGATATGTGACTCTTAAACCCAGTTTAAGGCAGGTCTAACTTTTAGCTTTAAGGGTTAACTTTTTCATTCATTTCTAATAGTGTAACTATCACTGTTGGTAATACAGACATCGTTAATTCAGGTTTCATCTGAGGGTCAGAAAATTATTTTGCAAGCATTGAAATGCCCTCTCAGAGTTACCCTTTGAGGTATTTATTATCTTGGAACTAAAGGAGAAACCAAAGCAAGGGGCAACCATGTCAGCACCAGCCTGACAGGTAGAGCCGAAGCAGGGCCAGGCAGCTGCCTGCTGCTGGCGGGACAGAGGCTCCCCTCAGGAGAGCAGGGCAGCCCCTACACGACGGGTGGCTGTGCCCTCCTTGGCTGCCTCTTCTCCTCCCTCCAGTAAAGCCATGTCTGTCCCTGCAGGCTTGTCCTCGCAAGCTGGTGTTGCTGCTGGCTCGTCCTCGCAAGCTGGTGTTGCTGCTGGCTCTGTGTACGTTTTGGGTTTTCTTCTCGAGCGCACACCCGCGGTGCTCCCCAAGCTGCAGCGGTGTCTGACGGGGCTGTGTCCTCTTCAGCATCGTCTGGTGCTTCCTCTGACTCCTCCTGGGAGAGGCTCTCGAAGTCCTGTGCCATCTCAATCCTCTCTCCACAGACCACAGAAATGGGACAGAACTTTTCATCATTTTAACTGGCTTTTAAAAATTCTGTTTCTAATGAAAATTTTCCACTTGGTTCTGTTCTCCTGCAACGAAGCTTGGGAAGAAAAAGACCTGCCTAGGAGGCAGAAATACATCTCCTGCCTCCTGCCATCCCCCCAGTGCTGAGAGGAGCCAGCTTCCCGTCTCACAGCACTGTGGGGCAGTCAGGTGTTTGTCTTTCTGCACTGCAAGAGGCACTGGCTGCTGCTGCCGGGAAACTGGGACCACAACACTGAAACCAGAGAGACGATTCTGGTATAACCTGGCAAAGAGAGGGAAGCCGCAGTGCAGGGGAGCTGTGGAGGCAGCTGAGGGCTGGGGACACCAGCGTCACCTCTCCCACCAGGTAGCACGGAGCATGCTGGACGCTGGGCCATGCTGGCTTTATAGCCCTTCTTCCTGTTAAGTCCCCCCTGCCAGGACACAGCCCCCTTCCCTTCCCTGCACATGGGTGAACTTGCTGTGAAAACGCAAGCGGCAAGGAGCCAAAGCCCTGGCATGTGTCTGTGAAGCAACTCCTGAGGCTCTGAAGAGCCCGGTGGCAGCTCCACGACCTGTGCTCAGCCCAGCGGGACCGAGGTCCATGCAGCCGTGTACGATGTGTGAGCTACGCTGAGCTGTAACCCCGGCTGCGTAGGAGCCCTCCCTGGGCTTCACAATTTATATGCATATGAATCTGTATATATTTCCATGAGTACTTCATCTCCGCGTGAATAAGGATAACTATATGCAACTGTGAATAAAAGAGCTGAGTGAATCATTCATCATGGATTATTGATAGGATTAATTTTACCTCTTTCTGCTCTCAGGATGCCCACAAGCCCCCCTGAATTTATTTTCCCTCTTTTATTAAATATTTTTGAAGATGAAGTAGATTAAAGTCAAGTAATTTTTCTCCTCTTTCCTTGGCTGAATGAGATGTTTGCAGTCAGGTTAACCACTGCAAATTCTTGCAGAAAGCGAGCGTCTTCTCTTCTGGCACCTGAGCCTAGAAGCTTCAAAATCTTTCCCCAAAACGTTCACACATCTAAAGTGCAGTCATGGGGATCTCAGAAAAAAATGAGCTCAAAACAGGTAGACATGCAGAAATGAAGGGGTTTCACGAGCTAGCTCGAATGAAGGACCACCAGCTGTGTCAGGCAGGGCTCAGGCAGGGCTGCGCTTGACTGCCAGGGTGATGGGGGAAGGACTGTCTGTGTGTAAGCTCGGCTCAGCAGGTTCAATGCACATACATCAGGAGGATGTTTGAGCTCTTTTTCTGCCTGTTCTGCTTACAAAGAGAAATCAGCTCCTCTGTGGATTCTTCAGGCAAAGTCCTGAGCCTCTACACTGCCTGTGCTGGTCTTCCAGGCAGATCGCAAGGATGAAGACACCCCAGACTGCCCAGGGGTGGGTAGTGATGGTGCGGGAGGACCTCTGAAGGGTGGAGGGCAGAGCTGGCCTCCACTGGCAGCCGCCAGGTCACACCCTCGCCCATTGCTAGCAGAGGAAGGAGACCTTCCTCTGGCAGGGCTCTCTGGTGGCTTTTTATATGGCATCAGCATGAGATCTCAGCAACACACGTGACATCAGAGCGTGTTCCAGCACATTTAGGTCATGAGCCAAAAGAGGCTTAGCAGTGCTGCCCAAGCAGGGAGGACGTTAGTGTGGATCGGGTGATTCTCTGCCATTTCTCATGGTCATTTCTTTTTCACATGCAGCTCTTTTCAGGTAGGGCAACTGCCTGGGAACAGGGCCTGCTCTTCACAGATTTGAAGCCCAATGCGTGTAAAGCCAGGGCCTGGTTCCCCAGCAGTTTTGGCAAATGCTAGCTGATGGTCAGTCTTCTGCACATGCTTCTTGCCAAGAGCTTCATAAGCCCGGTGTGTTCAGTCAAACTGTGCGTATGCAGAAAGTTAACATGGCTCCGTTTCCCACTCCGGAGCAGTCGAAATTCAGCTCCACAGGAGCAGCAGCCTGCTAGGTACCCCCATGCTGTTGCATCTCAGAAGACCTTTCTTTGTACACACAAACCTCTGCTTGCGTGGAGATCCCTGTGAACCAGAGAGCTGGCAGCATGAATGCCTGTAAGCATTGCATGCAAAGTGCCGCAGGCCCTGAGAATCAAACACTCATTCAAACCAGTTTGATTCATGCTGGTTTTGCACGTCAGCTCTTCTCCAGACAGGACATTGTGGATCCTGTCTGCGGGCATTTGTACCTCCTATTTTTCAGTGTGACGAGCATGTCCTGTCGTGTCTCAGAGTGGCTTCCCCTTGGCCGGCCGCACACCGCCCGGCACCACCCCGGATGATTTTACACAAACGGGCCAACAATTGTTCCCTTGCAGATGGCTGTGAACTGCACTGGGGACCAAGGCTGCTGTTTCCATGGCAGCATGTAGACGATTCCACTTGTGAGCAGTCCTACTATTAAAATACAAACAAAAATAAACCTGGAGAATGACTTTTTCCTTCCTATTTGTCTTTGGGAAGCCTTCAGCCTCTGCTCATTGATGGAAACCTCGGCCTGCCACTGTTCCTTTTCCCACCAAGTTTCCCTGGGGCTGCTGGAGCTGCATGAACGTAGCAGTAGTGTTTGGGGCATCTAACACCAATGCCACACTGCACAGCCCCACAAACACAGCCAGGTCAGCTCGGGTCAGCACTGAGACAGGAGCCAGCTGAAGTCAAGGCCATTTAGCAAGCGGGAGGCTGGTCCCAGCAGAGAGGGGAGCCAGCAGCCTGGCACTCCTCTGGGGTGCCCTCAGCGACCTAGGAAGGAAAATCAAGGTCCCTCTTGGAAATGGGAAATCTGTTTCCTAAGTCTTTTGTTTGCTTAGTGAAGCAAAATTATTTCTGACTACTAATTGTCTATCAAAAATCTTCAAAAACAAAAGAAAAAAGGAGACTTCTTTATTCAGAGCTGTTCAAAAAGAGGAGATCAGACTGGAGCCTGCAGGTGTTTGCAAACCCCTTCTGGCAATTGCATGCTGGATTAGCACACAGTTACAGCCAATGTTTGCCCAAGTGCAGTAAGTGCCTGAGCCCATGGCCAGCCTCCTGCGGCCTGGCAGCTACGATGGCTGGCACTTCCCAGAATGTTTTTTTTCAAACACAGTGGTGATTGCTTTTGTGTTTCCAGGACACCACTTGGTGATCTGCATCAGCTCAGCGGAACAAAAGTTAAACTAGAGCTGCCCCTCTCAGAGCTGTGATACCCATATGTTTTGGCTGGGCTTTGACAAGACAGACACGTGGCTAGTCCTCCTCCATGGCTAGGACTGAAAGCCACAGCTGGGATTTGCAGAACTAGCCTGGGGTCTAATAAATGTAGAAGACACGTAAGTATTTTCATTTCCAAGAAACAAACACCAGAAATTCCCCACCCAAATTTAACTCACCTGTTGTGCCATGTTCAACCTTCAGCCATTTTTACTTCTCCTTTCTGCAGTTTCCACACTGGCTTTGGCAAAACACACTGCAATATTCACACAGCCTTGAAGGAAAATTCATTATGCAGCTTCCCAAACAGAGCAGGTATTTTAAGCTAAATAATGGGCCCAGTAGGCAGGCCAGGCATGGGAACAGAAGGGCTCAGCAAGAGGAAATCACCTTTCATCAGCTGCAGCTGATGTGCTTCCTCTTTGAGGCCACACACAGTGAGTTATTTGTGTGAACACAGTTTTAAGGGTGAAAAAAAAAAAAGAGAAAAAATAGAGGAAAAGAAAGAAGTGGCTGCCTGTGGTCTAGCCGCAGCAGCCTAAAGCATCCCAACTGTATTCAGCCCAGTTATTGTAGTGTTTGGAGAATAAAAGTGGTCCATCTAATCCCCTGCCTTATCTCTATAGGGGTACTAGTGGATACCTAGGGAAGAGGTTAAGAGGGAGTTAGGCACGTAGGCTCAGGCAAGCACACTGTTTCCCCAGGACACTCTCCAAGGCTCCAGTGATCTGCAGTTAAACAAGTCCCTCAACCAGAGAGGACACCGCTGCCTCAATTAATTGTTCTTCCATTAATTCCTCCCACCACATTATGAACACATTTTTGGCATCTGGCAGCAAGGGGTTCCTGCATTAATTACCCCTTCTGTGAAGCACCCTTTTGTGTATCTGGAGTGTACCACATCCCCGTTTCAGCTGGTGCTTTCTTCTCCTCGTGTGAAAAGAATCAGGGAACAGTCCTTCCCTGCTCACAGAAGCACACAGTCACTCCCAGGGGCTTCTACTGAAGCTAATGCTTTAATATGCACTAATGTTCCTGTTTCCTTCAGCAGTGCTTGCACTAGATGTGGAGGTCCTGACAGCTCTAAGAGCCTATAAACAGGAGTACATCTTAGTGGAGAGGCAGGAGCTGCTTATGCAGGTAGTTAAAAAGCAGTGTTAGTAGCAGGCTTGCCTACATGCTCCAAGAAAGCACTCTTAGGACCTCACCCTAACAACAAAGCATCAAGCCCTCCAGTCTAACATTTTCTTTTCAAATACACCTTTCTCCCAATCTGCACATGAAGGCGCGAGCTTCATGCCTCTGTTCTCTGCAATGCACTGAGCGGAGCAAGTCTCATTTCCATTAGAGGTTACCTGATGGGCATTTGCTGCAACTGCTGCTGCAGGCACCATCTTCCCACCTGCTGGGCTCTTCCCTCCAAATCGGCTGAGCTGCCTTTTCCCCATGGAAAAGGGCAAGATGTTCCCTTCCCATGAGTGGGCTATGGGGAGGAATGACCTTGTTGCTGTTGAGGCACTCTGGCTTTGGATGGGTAGCGGTGGGAGGAGGGTGGTATGAGGTAAGCAAGCCTCCAGTGTGTCTGCAACATCTCACATGAGTGCCACCAGCTCCTAACCTTTAACTGACCTTAGCCATGGCTGCTCACTTCCCAAATCTCAAGTCCTCCCTCTTCCCAAAGGCACCACACTGAGGGTGTTCAGCAGTGGCATTAGCTCCCTTTGCTCCATGCCAGGATGGCAAAAGACCCGCAGGAAGGTTGCAACCTTCTGTCCCCTTGGCTGCCCCACGGAAGGCCATGTCCCACGCAGTGCCCAGCTGTACCCGTCCTCCAGCCGGTCTCTGCGGGCAGGAGCTGGAACCAGCTGGGCCACGGCGGTGGCACCCACGGGGAGGGCTGAGCACGGCACAGACCAGGCTCTTCCCGCCACCCTCTGCCCTGCAGTGGCAGATCTGCCAGTGTGCAGTGTCACTCCGGCCGTGGCTACCTCCACATCACGGTTAGACAGAGTCTCCCGAAAATTGGTGCCCAGCCTCTTGCAGCGGCTCCAGGCCACGGACTAGGGCAGCCTCGACAGCTTTTATCCGTGTGAAACAACAATGCCATCCAGTGGCTGGTGAGCTCCCCTCCGCACATCACCACAGCCGGGACAGTGTTTACCTGCCTTGATTTTGTTTTCTTCATTTATTTTTAGCATACTACCTCGTCTCAAAGTAAATAGTCTCCAGACTTAAATATCCACAGTAATCTTCCACGCCCAAGTGCTCTCCCACCAGCAGACACACCAAGCGGAGCAGCCCCGTCCCTGTGTGACCCCGTCCCCACAAGCTGTCCTGCACCCACACACTGCCCACTCGCTCACAGAGCAGAGTGGTGGTGGCAGGGGACCCTTGGCACTGCCAACTGTTCAAAAATTCAATTAACATTCTTTATTAAAAAAAATAGCATAACATAGAAAAGTGATTAACGGATCCCTTGGCAAGGATCATTTGAAATGGAAACAACTTTGAGATGTCAGCATTCACTGGTGTTATTTCTCTTTTGCTTTATTAAACTTTAGTATCTATTATCCATTACCTGCCTTGTGAGTCTCAGCTGCTGTCTGGCTTGGCATGTATTTTACGATACATTTAATCTCATCTTTATAAAGAAACCACAATTGTACCTGCTGAAACAGGAAAGAAAGGGAAGGGAAGGGAAGGGAAGGGAAGGGAAGGGAAGGGAAGGGAAGGGAAGGGAAGGGAAGGGAAGGGAAGGGAAGGGAAGGGAAGGGAAGGGAAGGGAAGGGAAGGAAGGAAGGAAGGAAGGAAGGAAGGAAGGAAGGAAGGAAGGAAGGAAGGAAGGAAGGAAGGAAGGAAGGAAGATTGATTTTCTTCTTGTTGGACTATCTTTTTTCAACTTTTTCTGTAGCTATGTGGGCTAATACACATTTTTGTAAAGATGCAACAGCTGTCTTCACAGACCTGATTCACAGACAGATGTGATTCCCAGGACCCAGGGCTGTTCAGGCACCCACCAAAGACCCCCAAAATTGCAAGACCTGACAAAACTGCAGGATTTTGCCACAGAGACCAAGGGCAGCAGATGAGCAGAGCTTCTCCAGTGCAGCTAGAACCAGAGTCCAGCTTAACGCTCATGCTCTAAATTCACCTCCTCCATGTCTCAAGCTTTTTTTAGACCAAGCAAGTGAAGCTTATTTAATTTCCTCTCCCTGCCTTGCTATTTATCCCTACCATCTTCCTGCCCTGCTTTGAGCCTTTTCCTACTTTCCTGAAGGCCAGGAATCTCAGAGGTTTTCCTTGCTGCCAGACAGGGGAACACAAAGTTCTTTCTGCTCTTGTTTTGCCCATCATGATAATTCCATGCCACCTCCTGCCAGCCTGAGCTGAGACCTTGCCCTCACTGTCCCTGTGCCACATGTCTGATGGCTGCTAGAAACCAGGATTACAGCCTGTTAGGGGTGCACTGAAAAACAATTGATCCTCCTGACCTTTTTTCAGTGATGACAACACCAAGGAAAAGAGTTTCTCTCCAAGTTTCTGAGACCTGTGTTATTGACAGATAAAAAAATACAGAAACCCATCATTTAGCTGTGCTCACAACACCAACCTCTGCCAAGCCTTCTGTGGAGCATCACTTGCCTCCACAGCTTGATTTGATACCAGCTGCAGATGATTTGGGCCATCATTCACCTCTTACAATATCCCCCACTTTGTGCCAGTGTGACACATCTTCCACTCCCCCCAGATCATGGCAAGCTGTCACCTACTGATTGCCACACTCCGAGCAAGCAGAGCTACCAGCACCAAGGTGCTCATTGGTTTCTCCAGCCCCAGTAATAAGGTCCCCACAGTTAGGAGTCTGCTTGTCAACTCTCCTCCGCTCTCTTTTCCTTGAAATTGAGGTATTCTTGAGCAAACAGCCTGAAAAGAAGGAGACAATAACAATATATCAGAGATAGAAGGGTTGGTGGCATTTCTGAAATCTCTCCAAATCCTTGTCCCACTCAGGTGGACCATGACCACCACCTTATAACAGTGGCCCTGTCCCCAGGGCAGGACCCTGGGGGAGTCCCCTTGATTATCCATGCAGCTGAGCATCCAACCTCCTCAATGCTTTGCTTTCTTAATTATTTTTAATCTTGACTATTATCATTGTTGTTATTATTATTACTAACAAGTACTTCAAACTCTCAAAGGACATTGTAACGTGCACTAATCAGCCAGCCAGATGGTAGCTGCCAAGAAGGCAGTGCAGAGCCCAGCACTCCCTGGCTGTGGTGGGTGTCCAAGTCTGCCCTGCTCCCCCCCTGCCCCCTCCTCGCTTTCCTCAGTCCCACTGGCACAGGCTTCCCTGCTTGGACTGTTCAAATCAGCCAGAGCAGCTGAGCCAGGTCATTAGCTAGTAGCTGGCATGTCTTGGGTGGCCAGCCAGTGCATGTCCCCTCCTCAGGAGCTGCTCTGGCTGTGCTAGACCAGCAGAGCTCGGCTCTTCCCTCATTCTCCCTGACTTTTATTTTCCAATCTCCCGTCACATTGATGGTTTTCCTCAGTGGGTTACTCTTCCCCTAACACACTGTGTCTAACCAGGAACTGGTCCGTGGCCGTCATGACAAACCCACACCACAGTCTGGCAACACTACTTTCCTCTTCGCTAAGCAATTCCTGGGGAAGTGGTAACATTTGAACCAGGGCAGGGTATGCACAGAGGTTGTATAGACACCATGAATGTGCTGGCACCAGTGCTGCTGCTCAAAAAAAGCTCCCCTGAGGGGTTTTCTGTGCCAGGCTCTACCTGGGCCCTTGGGAGATGCTTGTTGACAAACCAAGATGCCTCCCAAGGCCAGCCCAGCCCCAGAGCTTTGTGACAGTGTTGCAGTATCCCCAGCCAAGGTGTTCAGCAGATCAGCGTCTGCAGCTCAGCCCGCCAGGACAGCGAGCAGTACATGCACTTGGCAGTCCTTGCAGGCCAGGCTGCAGCCCAGGCAGTTGCCTTCTTTAAAAGAAGCTGCAAAACCATTTTTAGCTGGAATCATTCCTGCATGGATCTGGAAGGGCTACAGAGTTGCTTTCCCCAGTGAGGTCTCCTAAGAGCTAGTGAGATGTGAGCCTCTAAGTGACTAATGGCACATCAAGAAGCAGAGCATCCGCTTGTAATTAGGAGGGAGCATCACCAGGGAGTGGGGCGGATTGTCATTTCCTGGGCAATGACTGAGGGCAGCATTATTTGTCACTAAAGAGCCTTGGCTGGGCAGCACGGGGCCCAGGGCTTGCAGTGATGAGTAAAATGGAGGTGCTTTGATCTGCCTCCTCTCCTTGATGGACTTTCTGATTAAAAGGCAGAAAATGATCAGACACAAAGTGGAGCAAATTGACTCCGTCCGATTCATCTCCAGGCAAGGCTGAAAAAAGGGCAAAGAGTAGAGCAATTTCAATAGCAAAACGGCAATTGCAGACAGATTTCTCAATCACCGGCCTGACTTCACTGTTTTGTAGGAGATCACAGAGACCAGCAGCTACTGTGAGTACCTGGACACTGCAAGAATTTTGTCCAGAGTAATTTTCCTCTTCAGCTCATTTCATCTCTGTCCTTCCTCCTTTTCCCTCCCTCCACTAGAGCTGACAGCTTCTCCCTTTAGAGTGGCACTGGTCCCTATGGGAACTAGGATGTGACTGTCACCAGTGGAGCAGGGCGGGTGGTGGGGTGATGGCACTGCTTTCCCTTTCAGGGATATACAAGGACACCCTTTCCCTACCTGTGGCCAACCTGGGCTGTGCAATGAGCTGGGATCCCCAGGACATGTCCAGCCATGAGTTATCCTCTCTGCTTTTAGCACCTGTCTCAGGAGGGATGAAGCTCCCATCCTCTCTCTTTATCCATGCCACAGGATCCTACCATTGCCATTTACTTCTGCATAGCCTGAGAGGTGAGATTATTTTCCCCATGTCTATCTTTCCAAAGTGGCCATCTCCCAGTTTGTAGCTACAATTAACCTGCATGCATCAGCTGCTGATTTGTCCAGGCAAATGGTTGCTGGGTGCTCAGAAAAGCGTCTAGCATGGGGTGTGTAATGCAAAGGTTGTTATTATGCCTGCAGGAGAGTGGGCAGACTCTTTTGCACTGAACTCTCTAGATGCCCGCTGGGGAAGACTACAGTAGACTTGTCCCCCTGGACCCTCTCTATAGCCACAGGAAAAGGCCAAGGGCTCTGAACTGCTCTCTAGAGAAACAACTCCATGTCTGGAGAAACATCTTTGTCTTGATCAGCAGGGTTTGAGAAGATTAATTTCCATTGTGTGTCTAAAAATTGCAAATGTGGCCGTGCCCCAGACATCATCACAGCCTCAGCGTCACTGCCCAGCCAGCCACTCCCACAACATGGGAAGCAAGAACCTGCTGCCAGTGCCAGCTCCCCCCATAGACACAAGGAAGCGTTTCTGAACCTCTTCAGAAAGCTGCTCTGATTCTTCAGACATTAATGGTTAATTACTCATGCAACTGCCCTTATCATTCCAGGTGCTGCTGAGATAAGAGGTGCCACTCATGCTGTTAATGCAAATCTGCTTTCCTTTGGAGGAGATGCTGTCTGTAAGCAGGGGAGAAGAGGATTTCTGGGAGCCTGGCTGCTTCTCTAGGGCTCCCAGGGGTGCTGGGTGACTCATTATGCAGAGGATACTGAGCCATATCATTAGAAAAAAAAAAAAAAAACAAAAAAAACCCCAAACCAACAAAACATCCCATTTTCACAAGAACATCACTGAGAAAAGTCCTATCTCAGATTCATTGTGGAAAAAACAAATTGAGCACATTCCCAGTCAAGTAATATGGGGGATTTTGCATCTCAAAAACTTCTGTGTCTGCTGTTTCTGGGCACTGGAAATCTGGAAATCCTACTAAATCCTACCAAACATGTTGCTTGCAAAGCTGTCTGATTTGAGCCCTGACAGCTTCCTTTGGGGATGTGAATCTTATTGCTTCCATTTTAGATCAGGTGGAGGGAGGGAAGGAATCCAAGCAAAGAGGGTTTGGATGCTCAGCGACTTGCCAAGGATGGAGCAGGGAACAGTGTGCTGTGGTCCTGTCCCTGCTCCCCAGGCTCTCACCTTCAGGCTGCACCACCTGTGCAGCTTTCATAGCAGGGTCCAAATGTTACGGAGGGTCTTGGAGACGTGGGGATTGGAGGCTCTTTTCCATGTGACTGTAGCAGGAAAAGACCCCAGGCCCCAAATTATCACAGCCCTGTCATGCTGAAAGCTCTGCACAGGGAACCTGAGGTGGAGAGCTGGGGCTTGGAAATGGTGCAGCAGTGTTGTGCCTGGGTGAACACCTAGAAAGTTGGGCATGTAAGTGCATGTGCACGAGTGTGCATCCAGGCTGGTGTTCCTGGATATCCACACCTGTGCAGACTGCCAGCCTAGCGAAGTCAGTGTCCTTGCCAGGAACATCATTTATTCAATTGCACAACAGAAATCACACCCAGACTTTGGCCTGCAGTCATTGTGGTTGGAAGATGACTATGTCCAGGAGGAAATACCTGTGAAAGCATACTCCTGTTTATGACGAGGACTTTACAGTGCTTTACACTGGCCCAGAGCAACCTTCTAAGAGGAGAGTAAGTGTTGAAAGCACTTCTGAAGCAGATGTGTGGAGATCAGGTTAGTAGTAAACTTGGTGAATGTACTAAAAACTTGGCACAGCTGGTGCAACAGCCAGGACCGAGGAAGACCTGTCCTCCTACATCTCTCTCCATCTCTCCCTTGAGCACACAGCTTGAGAGGGTGCCTATGCCCAAGCCCTGTGGCTCCAGGGCTGGCTCTGCCCCAGCTCTGCAAACAGATTTGGAGGCATTTGCTCACAATCACCACCTGACGTTTGCAGCTTGGATTTTTCTGTCATATTGCCAGGGCATCATCCACCATGTGTGATGATACCTCTGCACAGGGCACCCACTGAACTGTGGACTGGGCTGAACCCCTCTGGAGCTTTTCACCTGCAGCTGGCCTATGTTAGCCCAAGCCACTGTCCACTGATTCCTTTGTCACCAGGCTATCTGCAGTGAGACATTAATGCCCTAACTTTTATTTGTTTCCCAGAAAATCCAGTGCCATCACCTGCAGGTCACTGCTTTCTCTTGCCAACTCAGTTTTGTCTGCTAGGGAAGGCTTACGTGGGTAAATTCTATGCACGTGCTGGCAGCACACTAACTGCTTTATTGCCGTTACAGATCTGCAGAAGCAACTTCTTGCCATTATACAGTGTGTGTTTCCAGGAACAGGCAACAGGAGCAAGGAGAACAGCCCTCCATGCAGCAATCAGTGTCTTGTATGCTTTCTAAAAGGGGAAGCAAACACCTATCAGCCGCGACAACCTTTATTCCTTGAACTTCCCCCCAGGGAGCATTTCAAAGCATCAAAAGGATTTAAACCTGTCCAGCTGCTGCTGAGACATAATTAACAGCTGCACAGTCAGCTCCAACTGCAGCTGACAAAGCCTTAGCAGCAATCCTCTATTTATCACACTCCTGGAGTATTTATAGATCCACAGCAAGGCAGGGGGGGGAGAGACAGAAGGAGAATAACAGGAGAGCTGCTTACCAGGAGGGATAACATTTGCTTTTTTGCTTTCAGCTGCATGGCATTTCCTCGGCCCCTGGAGAAGCTTTAGGGGAGAGGCACGGCAGATGCCCTGGGGTGCAGCCTGTTGGCAGTGGGACACAGCAGCAGATGCTCTCGAGTGGGAGATGCAGTGGGTCAGACCCCAGCTGAGATGGTGAGGCCCTCCAGCATATAGGGGATTCAGGCTGTTGCAGTCGAGTGCTGGAGACAGCCCTGTGCCCTCACCAGAGAACTGGCCCATAGTTGTGGTCCTTTCCTGCTCACATCTGCATCCACGGGGAGATGGGTGGTGAGAGGCCAGCCTGATCTATGGCATTGATTATAAACTGACCTTGGACCATCTCATTTGTCCTTCCTCATCTCTCCTCTGTGTCATTTACAACCCAGGGCCTCTTCACAGGAACTGATATAAAAATAGCAATTATCCTTGAGCTACCTTGATGATATGTGGGGAACAGAGGAATGCTGGGTCACTGGGATGTTTGACTTGTGGGCTGGAAGGCGATGCTGGAGCCGACAGGCTGGCAGACCTGGGCAAGCAGCCTGTGCAAGGACTGCCAGCAAGATCCCAATTGCTCTGGGCTGAAGAGGTGAGGGAAGGTTGCCACCTCAGTTCTCCTTTCCAAGGGAAGGCATCCCAGAAAAACTGCCAGGAATCTCTTTGGCATTTTCACAGCTCTCCCAGATCTGAACAGCAACTGCTCACGTAAACAGACACTTCCCATGGCAGAGGGTTGTGGGAACCGCCACTCTGACAGTAATCTCATCTGCGCTATCTTGCGCCAGGCTGTGCCCAGGAATTATCAGCACTGGTTTTATTTTCTCCTGTGGCTTTATGACCCCACTGAGATCATAAATGCATCTAAAGTCTAACTAAAACAATTTAATTTTCCCCATAAACAGTCTTATAAAGAAAATTATGGCAATGCTATTCCAAAGGGGAGGGAAGGTCATAATCCTTGCAGGTAACAAGACTTTTCTTCTCTACTGACTTGCTGTTCAGACACAAAATGCCCCATTACTCATTGCTCCATGGCTGATGCAACCTCCCTGGGGAGTTGCCTCATGCTGCAATGGCCTGCAAGGACCCTTGGAGAGAGGTGCTGCAGCTCCTGAGAGCTGCGCCCCACTTACACCTGTACCCAGGGCACGCTGGGCACGCATGTCCATCCAGGTCTGCAAGGCTTGTACTGGCCTGTTCAGTCAATCTTCATCTGATACTTGCCACGTTGCTCCAAGGACCTGCAAGCAGCTGGACATACCATGCTCTTTAATCCACTTGAAATAAGTCTTTTGATGGCAACAAGACATTTCCCTGAGCAGAGCAAGTAGGATTCCTTTTTCATGCACAAGTCTCTGTCCCTGGGCTCCAAAGATAGAGATCCCTTCAGCAGGGTACCTTTGCTGCTGCATTTCTTGGATGAGTCCAGGAAAACAGTCACATATTAAATATGCAATTTAGAAGCTGTTTATTGAGACAGAGTTCATGGAAGAAAAGTTATTCAGGTACCTGGCAATACTACAGGGCCTCATATCTCAGAGCAAGGACTAATGTCTGGGACACAGAAGAAGAACCAGGGGGGTACTGACTGGATGCTGAAAGGAGGGATAAAATTCCCTCCGCCCCAGGAGGGTCAGCATCAGGGCAGCACTCCACGCCTTTGCATCTTCACTCTTGCCCCTCTCCAGAGGCCTCGTGGCCCCAAATGCCCCAGCAAAGTCCTGCCCTTGGCCTTGCCCTCGCTGCCTCCTCTCCAGCTGCTTCTCCAGCCAGCCTGGTGCCCCCCCGCCAGCAGCCAGGGCTGGGCACCCCCTGGGACAAGAACTGCTCCCCAAAAGGGACCAGGCTCTTCCAGGCACACAGGGACTCCTCCCCTCGGCAATTCCCTGGGTCTCCTGGCCACAGTCCCTCCTGCTGAGCTACGGCTGGGGCACCCTGCACCAACCAGTGCTTCTCCCCAGAGAGGCGCAGCAAAACCAGCTCTGCAGTCCCACGCTGGCCGGACGGCATCCTCCACGGGGCCCTCTTGGAACAGGTCCCGAAGAGGCGTCCCGGGGAAGGCAAGCCGGCAGGGAGCTGTGGCTGCAGGTGGAGCCGCTCCTGCTGCTGTTTCTCTGCCAGCGCAGGGAGAGAACAACCCATTGGGACTGCCCAGGCCTTTGGTCCTGCTGGGAAGGGGAAAAAAAATTGCGTCTAAAAAGCGGACGGATTGTAGATTGTGTCAGCATTGGGGGTGGCAGTGTAGTCAGCAAAGAGAGTCCACCTTGGGTGAGTGCTCTGCGCTGCTTCAGAGAGGGAAACCCTGAGGGCGCCCAAGTTCAAGTGCTGCCCGTCTGTCATAGGGAGCTCTTTGGCAGCTGACAGAGCCCACATCTCCTTGAAAGCCAGTGCCAAGCTCACTCTTTGCCTTGTGCTCACCCATTTGGTGACGCCCAGTACCCGGCCTTAGAGCCGTGGAGGCTCTGTGTTATCAGTGCCCAGGACGGGCAGTGTCTGCCCAGGGGATGGGAAGGCGGGGGAAGGACAGCAAGGCTCTGGCAAGCCAAGAAGGGGACCTACTTGCAAAGAAAAGAAGAAAGGGGGGAGACTGTGAGGAGAGCCATGGCACTGAAAAAGAACAGGGCTTGGGCTAATGTGTCACCCCCTGCATAGCCCTGCAAAGCCGCAGCTCATGCCAGGAGAGCACTGCTGAGCTCAGACAGCTGGCACATCCCGAGGCCAAGACAAGGTGACCGGGTCCCTGGGCAGAGCTGGGCAAGGGCCTCCCCATGAGCCAGCTGTGAGCAGAGGTTCCGTGCTGGGTGTTGGGGTCAGTTGCTGGGGCAACCCTTCAGCTGCCCCTTGGCTCACCCGCAGACCTGCAAGGTCTTCAGCTCAGGGGAGGATGGGCTTGGCTGGGAAGAGTCACACTTGCTGCTTGGCAGGTGCCTGACCCAGGTGAGGATATCCACCCTCTGCCCGGGTTTTCTCCAGAGCCCAGAGATCCTCAGGAGCCGACAGCAGTCACATCTGGGCACCGTTCAGCCAAGGCTCTGCTGCTGGAAATCTGCCCCCAGCTCAGCTGCCCGAGCACACTGCCCTCCTCCCCCAGACATTTCCTTCTCAACGCAAACGCTGCCCTTGATTAAAACGTCTTCTGCAGGGCTTGGGGGGAGGTTGTCGTGCCACCTTGTTCTCAGGGCAGCAGAGGGAAATGCTACCGAGGGTGGGGCAGGGAGATAACACACACAGGACATGCGGGGACAGCGTTGATGCTCAGGACAGACTCTTTAGGAGAGACAGCGTCCCGCTCCTGATGAAACTTTGCCCACTCTGGAAGGGCTGAGGAGGCTTCACAGGGAGCAGCGCCCACCCAGCTTGGTGCCAGGCCTTCTTCCACTGTGCTGATCCTTCCTTTGCCTTCCAATCCAGACCCCGCTTACCTTCCCAAATGACGCCCAGAAACAGAAAGGCTCGGGGACCTTAGGGACAGGAACACCAGTGTTCCAAGGGTTGGATGCTACTGGGTACGCGCAGCTCTGCACTACCCCCATGTCTCAGGAACACAGTGTCACTAACCCCTTGGGCTGGGAGCAGGGTTTGGCTGCTGGCAGCCTTCCCCAGGAAGATGGGATTATGCTGGAAAGCGTTTCTTCCCATTCTCCCCCCCTCGGAAGAAGAAACAGCTCCTTTGTCTCTCATCTACCTGAGGGATTTTGGCCAAGCCGAGGCAGCAGGGACACTCACTGCTGCTCTGGGTTTCTGCCACTTCCACGAGCCCTGGGCAGTACAGCTCATGCCTGGGATCCGTGGGGCAGACGCGGCTCACTCCCACTGCAGGATACTCCAGTGACACTGGTGAAACTGCCCCTCAGCCTCTGGCTCTGAAAGGCACATTTCTCTTTCAGAGGACAGAAAGGCCTGTCCCAAACTAGCCAGGCCATTCAGAAAGGCCTGCCTGAAACTCCATGGCCTCTGCCGTAGCAGACAGTTTCTCTGTAAATTGCGGACCGTTTCTCTCAAATCTGCTGCTTGAAGCAGCACATCCACCACTTGAAATTATCTTTCATTGGTTAGGGTAGGCTTTTCAAGCACACTTGCTAAATCATACAACCTTTTCTCTTCCCTCTTTCTGCAGCCTGAGCAAAAGATGTGGCCATGGTTGCCCACAGCATGGGTAACAGCAGTGGTCCTCTTCTTCTCCCTACCTTGCTGCTCCTGCTGCAGAACAAGAGCTACCCCAAACCCTCCATCCCTCCTGTTGCCTACGAGGGGATGGGGTCCCCCATGGCACCCAGCTCAACCAGGAACCACACTGCCTTGCAGCGTCACCTGGGGCCGTGGGAGATTGCAGCAGCCAGCATGCTTTGGGCAGCGCTGTGGCTGGTTTCCATCTTTGGAAACTCCCTCCTTTGCTTAGTGATTCACCACAGCAGGAGGACACAATCCACCCCCAACCACTTTCTTGTCGCCATGGCCTGCGCAGACCTTCTCCTCAGCGTCGCAAGCGTGCCCATCGTGCTGCTCCACTTGGCCTATGGCAGGTGGGTGCTGGGGAACGTCACCTGCAAGCTGGTAAGGTACGTGCAGTACCTTACCCCTGGAGTCCAGGTAAACATGCTCCTCTGGATCAGCATTGATCGCTTCTACACCGTCGTCTACCCCCCAACCTTCAAAGTCTTCAGGGATAAAGCCAAGAAGATGATTCTGGCCTTTTGGCTCCTGGGCGCAGGATTTGCGGCACCAGCTTTCTTCTTCTATGGCTCCAGCAGCGACCACCACTGCCCCTTTTTCCCCCCCCGGGTCTTGGCAAGGAGCTGCCTACAGTATCACCCAGCTCCTGGTGGTCTTTCTGATCCCAGCCAGCCTCATTAACCTCTTCTACCACCAGCTCATCATGTACATCTGGAGAACAGGCTTTGACGGCAGGGCTGTCAGGAGGACAAGGAAAATTGTCCCAAGGAGAAAGCTGAAAACCATCAAGATGCTCTTAGTGGTGAGCGTGGTGTCCTGGCTCCCTTTCCATGTGGTACAGCTGTGGCACCTGCACGAAACAGACAACAGCAGCAGCTCCTTGGTTTTCCTGGACATCACCTGGCTCTCAGCTCTTCAGCTGCCAAGCCAGCCCTCTATTCCATCTATAATTCAAAGTTCAGAAGAGGGATGAAAGAAGTTTGTTGTCTGCCAGGAAATACTACAGAAGCAATGCCTACGCCATCACCACCGGTTCCAGGATAGCCAAAAAAAAATCACGTTGGCATTGCGGACATTCCAGCTCCAGCCAAAACTGTCACCAAAGACTCCATCTATGATGCTTTCTACAGAGAAGTAAAGAAGAGGAAGATGGCCTGGGCTGTTAAGTCTGACCCTTCAGATAATTCTGTCTAGCTGGTTTAATTGTTTTAAAAATTTACCCTGTACCCCCGGAACAAGTAGTTTTCCCCCTGTTTTCATCCAAGTTATGTTTCCATAGTTTGAGAATAGATTTTTTATTTTATTCTATTAAACGTTTTGATTTTGATGTGTGCAACCTCTTTCCTTTCAGTTACATCCTGCTTTTTGTAACTACCCTCCCTGAATCACGAGCAGAACCTTTTACATAACAGAAAAACTTGTACACTCTCTCTACACACAGACAGACACACGCACACACAGAGACACACACAGACGCAGAGACACACGGACACGGACACGGACACAGACTCACCCCCCCTAGCTGGAGGGGTCGCGCCGCCGCAGCCCGTGGCCCCGCCGCGGCCGGTCCCGGGTTCCCGCGGGCCCGGAGGCGCCGGCCGGGGGCGCAGCGCGGCTCACTCGTGCCCCCCAGCGCCCACGCGAGGGGCGCCGGAGCGGGGCGTGACGGGGGGAAGCGGCGGGGGGAGCGGGGGGCGGCGGAGGGAGGCGGGGGCGCAGCCCGGGCAGCCAGGACGTGTCTGGCTGGAGGTGCCATACAAAGAAGCCTACGAGGTCCCTGCCGCTGGCTCCTTGCAAGCAGTAAGGGTACAGAGCTCACACTGGCCTTCCGGGCAGCAGCCACGTCAGGGCCGCTGTGAGTATCACTCGGTGGCGTAAAACCCGTGTGATGCACTGAATTTGAGTTGTCCTGCCGAAAGAGCCTCAAGTCCGTGACAGCCAGGCCCGGGCAGCGGGGCATGCCCAGGGAGCACGGCCTCAGAGGGAGCCGCTGCCGAGGGCAGGGTTCTTCAGGGCTGTCCTTGCCAGCCCCAAACCTGCTCTAACCTGCACCAGGAACCGGCCCAGCTCCAGGACTGGGGTGGCGGGAAGGTGGTTCACAGTCCCCTCTCCTCCCTTGCTGTGTCTGATCCTAAAGGATGTTTCAGACGCATCCAAGGAGCTGGCCTATCACATGGGGAGAACAAAACCCCACATTCAACTGGGTTTGGGGGTTTCTAAATCATTACATTTGATTCAAGGCTGTCAGGGTCTAGACATGTTAGGAAAGGTTTCTCATGACTTGTAGACCTGAACCAAGACTGGAACTTAGAGATCGTTAGATCAGAGAAGTTCCTAGCAAGGAAATGACAGAGAGGAAACAGCACAACAGCCAACATTTGTACCTGGTAAAGACTGACCAGAAAGCTTAAGAAAAAGGCCACAGAGATGGTGTAGCGGCTCCTGTCACAGGCACCTGTCCCGTTACTGGAGGAGGTGGAGTTGCCCACCAGTGAGGAGCCAGCGTTGTCACTGTGCCCTGCTAGCTGGAGGTGCCGCTTCACAGACTGCCCAATCATCAGGCACAGGATGCCGAAGGAGCCCATGAGGTTATGCTGTGACGTGGCTGTAGCGACGTAGATGATATTGCAGAAGAAGCTGGTGTAGATTCACAGAATCACAGAATCATCTAGGTTGGCAAATACCTTGAAGATCATCCAGTCCAACCACTGACCTCACACTGACAGTTCCCAACTCCACCAGATCCCTCAACGCTCTGTCAACCCAACCCTTAAACACCTCCAGGGATGGGGACTCCACCACTTCCCTGGGCAGCCCATTCCAACACATAACAACCCCTTCTGTAAAGAAATGCTTCCTAATATCCAGTCTAAACCTTCCCTGGCGCAACTTGAGGCCATTACCTCTTTTCCTGTCGCTTATTACTTGGTTAAAGAGACTCATCCCCAACTCTCTGCACCCTCCTTTCAGGTAGTTGTAGAGGATTCTGTGAAGACAAAGGGTACACTGATCAATTATTTGATCAATCTATTAATCATTGATTAAAGGTCTGGAAAAATTAAATTATATATGGATTTTTCAGTTAAGAATAGTACAGAAAAGAAGTGGCAAGAAGACAAAGTTTTCACCATCTACTAAAGCCAAACCATTCCCAAAATAAATTCCAGTTGCCCTTTGTGAAACTGTCTATCAGCATTACCTATATCAATGTTTTTTACAGCTGTGTTTGAGGTTAAGGTTCAGTAAATAGGTGTCAGAAAAGAACATGAAAACAAGCATCACAAGCCTGGATTCCATAGATGGAATCCTGGTTGGCTAAGAGAGAGTAGGAGATGGACTGAGGGACAGCAACTACCCACCAGCAGCCCAGATATTACATCCCCAAGCAACTACATTTAACAGGGAAGCCAGTCCAGCACTGGGAACAGCCAACAGAAGAAGGTGATGATGGTTCGATGACTGCATGTGCAGAACTCTCTGGCTTTCTTTAGGATGAGATACTTGGTGCTGAAGTCTGTGGGCTCATTCTCCTCTGATCTGACCTGTATAAAATTGGCAGGACTCTCTTTTGGTGTTAGGGAGCTCAGTATGTCTTTGCTCTGTCCTGACTTCTGGCTTGATGTGTCTTCTATTGTACCAGGAGAGTTAAGGTGGGAGAGCAGGCAGCCAGGAGGTGTTGCAGTCATGTACATCATGTGCTTTTCTTAGCTCCAGGGCTTATGCAGATTGCATGGATAAATAAATAAAGGAAAATAACCTCAGACAAAGCAATCAGAAAAGCACCTTCCTGTGGTGCCAGTTGATTTGTTTGTTTTCACTTATGGATCTGATTAACCACAACCTGAGACCATGGTTTGAATTGCATTCACACTGGTGCAGATGCCCACATCAGGGACAGAGCTGCAGTCACCCCCGTGCTCCTTCCTAACATACCTCTTGTTCTGAAACAGGACAGCAGAATGAGTTATGTTCAGACAATATTATTTCACTGCAACTAAAACTTCTTCAGCAACTCTGCATTTCTTGATGGCACTTCCACTTAAGCAAAAACTATTTTGAAAATGTTGAGATACTACAAGTGATGGTTTAGAAATGTAACTTGTGGATAAGAGAGGTAATCTGCAAAATAATTTTTCCTATAACATTTCACAATTTTAAATTACATTGCTGGCTTGCATCAAATAGGGTTATTACAGGGGCTTCTCTCTGCAGAATGAAAGCATCCTACTTTTTCAGTCTGGGTAAGTAATATATACACTTTCCAGAGCTACCCCAAGTTTTTTTGTCAAAACTGAAAAGTAGACACAGAGAAAAAATTTTCCTGAGAGGAGACCTAGAGTGGCTGCAGTTTGGAAACTGAACTGGGATGATAAGAAATCGCATTGCCCTGCCTCATGGGTTCATTTCACATCACTAGTCTCAACCCAAATCTCTAATCTCTGGCTGTGGGGAGATAATTGGGTGTCTTCTTGCTACCTGGAGTTTCTCCACTGCAGACAGACCTGTCTCCTCACACACGCAGCGCACACTGAACAGAGAAAGCATGAGGCTAACAACTGCAAAGCTGTATCCTTTGCCTTCCCTCTGGACCATGTGCGGCTTCCCTTGAGAAGAGATCTGAGTTACTCAGCCAAGCGATCAGCCCTTTTATCTCACTCCAGCCGATGAAGACAGTGCAGCCGGCCAAACAGAGCAGTATTTTGAAAACAAGTATCACTGAATGATCTTCAAGGTCTTTTCCAACCTAGACAATTCTGTGATTCTGTGATCATTCTGGAAGAGTATTTTTGATGAAAAGTTGTTCTGGCCATTAAGAATCATTGAAGGGGTTTAGAGAAGTGCTTGTGCCAGATAACAGTATTGCTGGTATCAGATGTGTTTGCTGAACAAGGGGAATGATGCAAAGAAACCATCCTGTGTGTGCTATTGCTCTGCCCTTCCCTGAACTGAGTGAGCATCGTTGCCTTCTGGGCTTCTCTGCTCAGGTTTTCGTCTACTCTTGAACAGGCTCTTGTTCCAAAAGACAAACAAAAAGCAAAACTTGTTCCAGAGTGACATTTCTTTCCTGGTAGCTCTTCCACCAGCATGCTGCTAGAAGCCCCCTGCGCTCTTCTCAGCCGCCTGCCCGGCAGCTCCCCGCAGCCTCTGCTGGGCTGCACTGTGCTCGCCCGCTTCCGCAGCGCCAGCGACGCCAGGCTTCACTGGGGCTTCCCACTGACAGCGAAGGTGTGATGACACAGCTTACTTCTAGGTAGGCAGAAGAACCTCATGTGTGTCAAATCTGCACAATCCACATTTTGCATGTGCCTTTTAGAGACCATAGCACAAATAACAAGGGATTTTGCTTTGCAGCAGTAAGCACAATTCAGTAAAATGCAGGGTTGTGTTTCTTTTATAGGTAAAGGTGAACAATTGCATTAGTGGGCAGGAAAAAGTAATGTCTCATCATGCTGAATTGAAACAGCAGCCTCATAAATACCAGCTGTAGCTGTTCTGCCCTTGTGATCCATGCCAACAACCTACAGCTGACTTCTCAGCACACATTCCCACCTGCCAGTCTTACCTCCTTCTCCACCCTCACTTTTCCATCGACCTAGTCTCTTAAGATTTTGCTGCATGTGCCATTGCTCCATGGAGCAGGACAAATGCCTGGCAGTCGGGCAGCTTGGCCCCTACCTCTCCTCCTGGCACTGTGTTCTGGACTTAAGGAGGGAGGTGAGAGCCCACGGTGTTTGGAGAGATGACATTTTCACAAGGCTTTGATTTAGATGCTGGGGAGACACCCTGAGGGAAGAGAAGAGGAAGGTCAGTATCCTGAGCTACATTTATCTCATCAGTGGAAGTCTGTATCTCAGTAATTAGAAGTAAATAAATAAGAAACATCAGTGCTCTCTGATAACAGGGAAAAAATGAAAGTCCATGCTAGGGGAGACAGCTTCCCAATGTATTTATCTATTTATATGAATTCTTTATTCTCTGCCATTTCACCATAGCTCATGTATTTTCAGGTACATCTGCTGATAGCTTCCCTTTCCCTTCCCCTTCTTTCAGTAATGGACTGTATATTTCCTTAGCCTTGTCATTCCTCCTGTCCTTAAAAGATGATCCCTTCATATGCTTTATAATCCTTCCTACTTACAGCTCGTTTTGTGTCTTGGCCTGTCTGATGTTGTCTCTACTCACTCATCTTCCTTTTCCATCTTCTTCCTTAGCAAATGACCCAAATTTCTGTTATGTATATGATTCTTTCATCTTGAAATTCAGTCACTGAATAACTGTTGTCAGTCATAGAAGAGCTGGCCAGGCCGGTCTTCTAAGTGGGCTTGTTTGCTGGGGTGAAATGCATCTGAGCACACTACATGCCTGGGTTTTGATCTTATGTAGGAAGCATTCATTTCCAATTCTGGATCTCTGATCTGTCCACCATGAAAACGGGACAAAGCACTTTTTCCACTTGTGACAGTATCTGGGCTACCTTTAACCTCTGCCCTGCCTTCCACTGCCTGCTGCTGCTTTTCTTTTCAACTTTCATTTCACTTATGTATTCTGAAACGCTTTTGTTATGATTTCCTTTATCACCTGATACAGCTTGGTAAGCCTTGATGTAGCCATGCTCTGTCACCTCTCCCAGGTTCAGGTTTTGGTGAGCAGTTCTTTTTACCATTCCTTCTGCCTCCCTTGCCATCCTTCCCTACAAACTTCCCCCCACCCTTTCTTGTGTGCCAATTCCCAGTTGCTTCTGTACATTCAACTTTAAAATATTCCATACTTTCCCTGCAATCATGTTCTTAAGCTCCTTGTCCCAGCTGGCTTCCTTGTGCATTCAGTTCTCTGCCCTGACCTCTTTGAAACAGCAAGCCTTCATGCTAAGGCAGCTTCTGTGTGGTCCTCTCTGTGCTGGCAATTCAGGCTGTAGGCACTGAGGAGAGGCCATTTTATGTTCTCCATCCTGTCAGGGAGGATGTAAGTACATACTTGGTTACACTGAACACTGTATACGTTGCTGAAATCACTTTTACTGTATGAGGTGAGGCAAGGGCAGAAACTGCAAACATTTCACATTTCCTCTATAAAATCCATAGCAGACAGCTTAATAAAAGAAACCCACAATGGAACTTCATGTGACCTTGAGCTGGCTAAGGCTGTGCTGCCTTCCAAATGCAAGGTCACTACAGCTAACTGCTGAAACTGTGTTCAAATGCATCTTCAAGGACTGTTCTTTATTGACGCTATAAACTCAACTGTTTAGCTCCGTTCTGGGCAAGGCTGGGGTGGACAGATGGTATTAGCTTGAACAATGCAAGTGTAGAGAGGACACTGCCTGCCAGTAACATGGCACCCTCTGTTTTTAAGACAAGCAGAAAGCATGAAGTCAGGTTTTTTCATTTTTGGCATGATATGTGAGCAATTTAACATCTATCTACGCAACAGCTACTGCAGCCAGCTAGAAACAGCCGTGGAAACCCAAGCTCCAGGTACAAAGAAAACGCAGTACTGGGCTATTTTGGTTTTCTATCCTAAAGTAGAAAAAAATCATTAAATTGTCCATGATTGTTATCCAGGCATTTTGCAGCAGGTTAAGTGTAGCGAATTCAAGTCTCTGCTGCTGTGTCAATGCATCGCTTTTGTTTAACAGGACAAGCTGGCATCTCCAGTTTTCTCTGGAACAGAGCAAACTGCACTGCACAATGATTTTTGATTTGCTTTAAGGCTTGTAAATACATTTATGACTGTTTGGCTTCTGGAAGCCTTTCAAGTTACATCCCACATGTCTTGGCTTCATAAACGGGCCAGCCTGGCTTAGTACATGGCTGCACCCCCCTGCTCCACAGTTACTTAGATCATATGCAACAAAAAAAGGCAAGTGAGCCAGGTAGTGGTGTCAGGTATCTGAGATGCTCCTCCTTTCCTTCAGTTTTGGGACTTGACAGTCTTTTTGGATGGCTGCTGGTTCAGTTCCACTTGGAA
This sequence comes from Athene noctua, assembly GCF_965140245.1. Lineage (NCBI taxonomy): Eukaryota > Metazoa > Chordata > Aves > Strigiformes > Strigidae > Athene > Athene noctua. Next base: position 12,136,348 of record NC_134048.1, read on the forward strand.
ATGAATTTTTAATGTGTAGACACCTGCAAAACATCATATTTTTTTTTTAAGGGAAAAGCAAGGAAAAGGAGACAAGCCCAGAATTGGTCCCACTGCTAAGATACAGCAAAATGCAACAGAAGTGCCCAAGGACAAAAAAGCTGAACAGAACCTCTCATACAGTTCCTTGGAAAGCAATTATTCACATTTCTGCAAGAGATAACACCAGAGAATGTGGAAGCAGTACACTAGGTCATCCCAAAAAATAAACCAATTTTTGCAGCCTCCTGTTAATTTGCAGGGCAGTTTATGCTAACATGCAGGGGTCACAGCAGTGTGCAAGACAAAGATAAAAGTTCTCTCTGGACATAAACACTGTGAGGCCAAAAGTGTCACTCACCTTGTGACTGCACATGGTAATGCAGTTGCACCACTCTGAAGTTTGAGAGGGCCCAAGAAACCTACAAATAAACAGTGCTGAAGAGCTACTGCTGGCTCCCAGCAATTAAGCATGAAGACAGACATATAAAGAATGGTTTTTAGTGTATTTTAAAAGATGTGGGATGGAGCATATCCCTGGAAAAAGACTCAGTGCAGGCACAGAAGAGCTAAAAGGACATGGAAGAGCATCTTTGGCCACAGAAGTCATGCACTGCACGCTGGGTCCCCTCTGCTAACACAAGTCCTCCACCCAGCATTGACACCCACCCATAGACGACAGGAAAAAAGAGCACTTTCCTGCACATCAGCTAGAGGGTTTGGTGGGCACTCCTGATTTATATAAGGAGGGTGAAAATAATTCCTTGCCAACTTTTGCAGCGCTTTGTTGTTGTTTTCATGTTTTCCCTTGCATGAAAAATGTCCAGTGCTTATGACCCTTTTCCAAATTAGCAAGCTAATAACTGAAAATGCTATAATGGCTCTGTAAACAGATTGAATTGATTACAGATGAATACAGTGGAATAAAATCAGGGAGACACATTTCTATTTCATACTGAATTGGCATTCAGCCCAGGCTACTTGGCATCATTTCAGATTTGACCTCTGTGTGTTGCCTACGAGCCCTTCAACAGCACTGAGGCTGTGCTGGTGGGATACTGCTTCCCACTGTAGCTCTTCAGTGGCTCACAGGGTCACCCTGTTTGCAGTTAACACAAGTTGCCCCCCACCACAGCACAGCAGGCTCCGTGTGTGCAGAGCTCCCAGGCTGTCCCAGCAGCCACCCCACACCAGCTCATCATGCACCATGGCAGTGGAGAGGGATCCTACAGAGATTACATCTCAATGCCATGGGACAGAAAGATGCTCCAGCAGATGGGTAAGAAGCTCAGAAACCACAGCACATCTCCAACTACTTGTCATGTGACAAAATTGGATCTGCTGTTAGATTTTAAACAGAAGAAGCTTTTTCATACAACACAAACGGTGTGATGGACTGCCACAGGGTGTGGTGGGAGTCAGCAGGTTCAAGAAAAGGGGTTAGGGAAGCTTCACAGAGAAGTGCTGCAAAAGCCATAACAAAGGTCTAAGTGCTCAGGAAGTTTCTAGCCTGCTGCTTACCAGGTGCTGAGAGGGCTCTGAGTGGACTGGACCCCTGCTACACCTTTCCCAAACAGCCTCCACCAGGCTGTGACCCAGGAGATGGGGCTGGGGGGTGTCTCCGCTAGTACAGGAGCATGTATTAGTTGTCCGCAGGTAAGGCAGAGCCTTGAGTAGCACTGGTAAAGTGTGCTGCTGACCGAAGCCTGTTATCCCAGCTCTGTATTGGCAAGAATCAGTTGCTCTGCTGAAGGCAGTGGCTGTCCTACGCTTCTGAAGAGAGCAGAAAGCTCCTGCTGGCATTCTCTGTAATTGAGTGCTTCTACCACTCTGTTGGCACCGACACAAAAATTACAGCATGTGCACTGAGGTCTCCTAAGGTAAAAGGCATTCTCAGGTAAAAGCTGAGCCATGCTGGATCAAAAAAACCTTTTGCATAAGTCAAGGACGTGTATGCAAAGATAATGCTGACAGTAACTTCCCAGGACTGCACCCAGAGCTACTCTAAATTTTGCTCTAACTCTTACTGACCATGACCTGACCAAGTCATATAATCTGTTATGTCCAAAGCACTGAAATACGTTGCAGCAATTTTGTAAGGCTGAATATGTAATACCACATGCTATAACTACACATATTGTAAAGTACAAGTAGCAGCAAACCGGACCAAATCTGTTATTTCTTGCATTTTAGGAATATGAAGCTGGCCCACAGGAGGGTGCTGCTCACCGACACACAGCACATCATTGTCATCACTCTGCTTATTACTTGTTATTATTCATGAGACAAACCGCAGCCTGGCTGCACAGAGCACTGAAGCCAGAATGAGGTGAAAGCCTGCTGCTGGCCACGTATCATCAATCAATGCCCTGGTTTATGTTGGCAGGAAGCCTCCATGCGTGCCTACATGTGTACCACAGACAGTGAGGGAGAACAGTGCCCACAGCTGTGTACACACTGTGCTTTACAACAGGGACTGGGCACAACTGGCCGGAGAAACAGGGACTGGGGACTGACTGCTCAAATATGTGTGGCTCCTCTTAAAATTTATAGCTGCAGCACCTTCTAAGGTATCAAGAATATGTCCAACAACAGAAAAAACTTAAGTATCATCTTTTAATGGTGATAAAGAAACCCAAAGATTTTACCATATTTGATAGAAAATTCTTGTGCTAACAAATCTTCTATAATGACAATAAGGCACATTAGCATTTAAAAATTACAATTGACACAGATCTAACAGATGGAGACAGTTTAAAGGAGAGTCAACAACATGCAGAGGCTATATCCCATAGCTGATGGTAGGACACAAGAAGATGACTGACAAAACACAACTTTCATCACAAACATTTAGTCAGTGAGCACAGCACTCAATGGGGAGCTCATGGCAACAAACCTCTCCCCATGCTGGACACAAGGCAAGGTCCGTGTCAGTAAACGCCCATCCAGCACGGACTGATGCTACAGAGCCAGACAGCTCTCCCAGCAGCACCCTGGATTCCACCACTGAACTGGAGGAAATGTTATACCTTATTTTTACTGAACAACTAAGTCACAGTAAAAAGTAAGACTACGTCTTACACATACTATACAACTTTTCCACATTTTATTCAAATAAACTGTTTTGTAAACTGGTTAGATCAGTCGACCAATGTGATCTATTCCATTCCTGAGGTCCTTTTTCATGATTCTCCAACTTGAAAAAGCTACTCCAGGCAAAATTTGCCATATTCTTTATTCTGCAAAACATTACATCACATATATCTAAGAATACTCTGAATTTAAAATAATTTAAAAATCACACCCCAGAACATACCAAGGTACCAGAGAAGATGGTCAGGGACTCAAGAGACTGATGAACTCAAAGCATCATGTGCTTTCCAGAGAAAATGAGGCTTTATCTGTCCTTAACCATGTTTCAGCTGCATTTCAAATACACATAAAATTTACTTCCTTAACTCAAAAAGTGGCCATAAAAAACTTGGACCCAGGTGCAGCAAAATGTTTCGCTTCCTATCTTCTTGTGGAGTCCTGAGATCATCTGGGAGCTGGACTAAAAGATAAGTGCTTTCCGAGCTGGAGAGAGCTGGAATTCAGATATTTTTCGCAGTAAGTTTACTCAATGGAGATTTGATTCTCCATACAGTGTGGAAATATTTTGTGTATTTCCACATTAGAGAATAGCAATATGCCTTAGCTTATATAATCTCTAGAAAATAAAATAAAGGTACTAATTATACTATGAACTAAATATATATATATATATATATATTATATTTGCCATTTTACCTAACCAGAGGCCTCACTTTTAGCATTGTAATGATCTCAAAAGAAAAAGCAAGCCTGAATTATTTCCACTTCAGGTAGAATTTGACTGAAATAGTAAAGATCAGGTAGTTTTTCACATGAGCAGCTGATTCTACAAAGGCTTACAAACATGATAACCAAGTGCAAGTAATTCTTGGGACTTAACAAGGTCATTCACAGTGCCAAGTCTGCACTTAAGACACTGCTCCTTTTATCTATGCCAGCACAGTGGAAGCGCAAAGCCCTTCTAGTGTGGACAGTTACATCAATGTTGAAGTCTCACAACAGTATCCTACACTGAGACTCGGCAAAGCAAAATATGCTACAAAGCACCTTGTATGGCATGAGCAGAAAGTAATTGCTGTCTGTGTCACCGCTAATGCAGCTAATGTCAGTAAAAAAAAATGTTAAAAATGTAAATCACCTCAATCATTTAAACACCTTTCCAAAGCATGTGAAAAAAACAAACAAACAAACAAAAAAACCCCACCATAACAGAAGATAATGCCCTGATACAAGCTATTTGCCCCAAGAGTTTCACCCTCAACTCAAAGGGTTTCCTCTTGTTCCAGTTTCTGTGTCTTCTAGACCAGCAGCCTCCTACAGCCCAGCTGTGCTCCTCACTGTGCTGGGAACACAGGGAGGTTGAGGTCAGTGCTGAGCCTGGGTGAGCCCTGTGCCCGCCTGTGTGCCTGCCTGCATGGGTGTTCCTGCACATTTCTGGAGCGGAGTGACGTGACTTTAACCTGCTTAAAAGCTCTTCGTACCAGCAGCACTGGAGATGGTAGCAGGTAGCTAAGCATGGTGGGAAACAGCGAGTTACAAAGCCCTTGGGTGAAAGGTCCAGGGAACTGGACCCAAGGAAATGTGCAGGGATGCTGGTCTTCTCAAGAGAGGTCTGGCCACAGAAAGACTGGACCCAACCCCACCAAGGAAGACCTATATCTAGGACCTGGCACAGGCAGAGTTCACGTCTGACCTCAGCACTGTGGGAGGCAGCTGGGTATCAACCAGCTTAAAACCCTGGTGTGGCAGCCAGGATGTTTCCTGCCTGCAGTACCTCACCTCTGCACTTCAGATCCATCAACAGGGGATTTTAATGTCTCTTGCCACAAGCCAGCAGAAGTGAGTGGAGAGGAAGGAATGGCTGTGTTTTTTTCCTAAAAGAGAGCACGTTTCCATTCATTGCTGCAGGCCGATGGGGAAGGAGCACAGCAGTCATGGAAGTTCTGCTGTCCTGGCTGAGAGCCATGTGCAAACTTAGATTGAAATTAGATAAAAGTAAATAAGCATGAAACCAGAAATCCCTTATATATGTAGTTCAGGACAGTGTCTCATGCAGCAGCACTGAGCAGGAACTCATTATGGAGGAAGGCACATGGCTGTGTAATACAGGGTTGCAGCAGCCCCATAATAAAGACACCTCCAGGTTGATCTGTCGTTCCTGAGCAGCACCGTTGTCACTCCTGCAGCTACACAAAGGGTCGCACAGCCAGGCTGTGGCTCCAGCGAGCTCCTGGGGGACGTGCACAGAGGTGCTCCCCCACCAGCTGCCCACAGCCACCTTTCTCCCATCACCCAGAGGACTGGTGGGGGTTTGGGGTTGTTTTATACTCTCTGTTCAGGAGCTTTAGCCTTATCAAAGAGCTGGCGTGAAAACTGAGTAGCAGGTCACACATAATAGCAACATACACAAAGGTAATGATTCTTCTATTTACAGTCATCATATGCAATGCCTTACAGCAAAACACAGAAAGAAGTACCAAGAAGGTGGAGGTGGGTTTTGAAGGGAATTCAAGAGGAGCAGATGGAGATGCAATGGCTTACAAGGAAAACGGGATCACTAAATCACCAAGACTAAGGTTGGCAAATAAATCCAAAAATAAGCACCACGTGCCCCACTGCAGTACCTTTCCCTGTTTTATAGAGTGGACTGAAAATTGGTTCTGTGTCAAAACATTCACACAAATGAAACATTTATTAGTGCAACTGCCACTCAGGAGGAACTGACACTACTATCTATAGCAACAAGAAACATTAAAAATAGAGCCTGACATTTAGCAGGAGACTAGTAAAGACATTTCCAGGAGTATTTAGTATAGCTGAAACTGTGAGTGTTAATTTCCATAATGCCGTGTTGTTGTCATTAATGAATGTGCTAACGATCTCTTAATTCTTCATTTAGACTGATAATTGCTGATTAGCACGTTTGGGAATGGAGATCAACTGATTTATACCATCTTCCAGTCTGGCCTGGGACTATAAAGGTTGCACCTGGGATGAACATTCCCATTCCAGACAGATGCATAAACCCAAAACAAATCGTTCTGAGATTCCCTCTTCCTACAGATTACAAATTAAGATGTGAGGCAGGGATAAGAAAAGATGTAGAAGACAGTCAGTATGGCAGATTTCCCCTTATAAAATCTGATACACATTTTCCACTCTTCATTTAAAACAGCAGAAGGCAGAAAAGCCTTTTCCAGGAGTATCACAAAAGCATAACTGCATACACATAGCTGCTGCATCCATCATACAGCAGAAAAAGGTATATATATATGTACGTACATACATATATATATATATAAGTACATTCATATATATGTTCATATATAAGAAATTCCTTTATAAAACATTTAGGGCAACCGTTTTCAAGCAATGGTCCCCAATTCCTAAAGGTGAAAGTGGATTACTTCTAAAGAGTCCATAAAACACATTCAAGTAAAACATGCTTCTTTCCAGTTGCGTTAAACCAAATTCACATCTTTGTTAAAAAATTATTCTAGGCCTAAAAGGAAAATGACTGAAAATCTACTGTTTTAAGAAATTCCAGCCTTGATAAACTCTAATCTTCAGTTAAATCCTAAGGACTCTACTATAGTGTACTGGAAAATGGCACATATTTCTGTTCTCTTTTAATCAGGGCTGTGTGCATTAATATAGACTTATTAGTACTATGACCTCTGGATGTTATCTTAACTAAGAACATTAAAAGTTTCTCTTTTGGTTGGCTGGCTGCTTTTGTTGTGCATTTCAATACGATTTCCTGTGTTTAGCTTGAAATGGAATTTGGAGGCTATGTTGTCAGTCATGGCTGCACAAACAGCACTGAGGCCAAATACAATGTGCTCTAGTAGCTAAACATAATTCACTTCAGTGTATCTTTTAGCTGTAATCTAAATTAATTACTTGAAAATCAATTTATGGCAGTTTTATTGTGCTTTTATGTAAACAAATATCGAGGAGCAACAAATATGCATCCTCCTAGCTGTGGAAAGCGTGCACTTCTTGGAAGTAACATTGCCATTCCTCTCTTCCTGGCACAGGTAGAGATGGATTTGAAAAAACATCTTTTAAAAAATAATTACTGTTTTCCCCTTCTCGGTTCAAATTTAGCTACACAAACCTATGCATGGTTACAGGTCAAAAAATCTCCACCTGGGCAGCATGGAAATAGTACAGGAAAGAGGAACTGTGAATGGAAAGAGGAAAGAGTCACACAGAGCAATTTCTATTTCTATGTCACCCATGGCTTCTCTCTCTTAGAGGAGGTCTCCTGGCCAGTGGCTCACTCCTCCTCTCCCTCTCAGCTGCCCAGGCCTGGGGGCAAAGGGCCGAGAACAAGTAGCTGCGGGGAGGTAGGAACATTTGCAATAACAACGTACACTGCTTATTGTTTGCTGTACTGTAATTTTTCACCAGGGCTTTGAGAAGAAGGCACTGCTTCTAGCGCTGTTTTGCTCTCTTGAAAAACATTAGTTAAAATCGGTGTTTAAGAATGGTATCAGTGTTTTTGTTCAAAGTTCTGGAGATGCTTTCTGGTAATGTGACCAAAGTGTGCTGAAAAGGGACTCCCGCAGGCCATGGCACTGCCATCAGCTGAATGCATGTGCGTAGGTCTGCACTGCTCCCTGGCACCAGCCAGCCCGTTGGTGGGCAGAAACAAACCCCTCCAGTGACAAGCCTTCCCAAGCTGGCACCCAGCTGCGGGAGCTGCCGCGGGTGTGCCAGCTCTCTCAACACCAACCCAGGGGCTCTGAATAGGAACTCAACACAAAACAGGTATGGTGAGGAATTAAAACATAATTTCCATCCTGCACTCACTCCCTGCGTAGGCGTTAATCCCACTCACTGCTTTTATACACCTTAGGCTAATCCACTGTGGTAATACCAATTCAGTAATTATAATTATCCAAACTGTGTAAGGGATTCTTAGCCCAGAATAAAAAAGTTCACACAGAGGTTACTGCAAAAACAAAAAACCTCAGCAGTACCTATTTGGAATTCATCTCCTTGTATAAACACACCTTAAGGCTGAGAAAGAACAGTATTTTTTTTTAATACTGCAGAAGCTTTAGCATTTTCTGTCTGATACTTGGGAGACTTGTCACCTTAACAATACCAGTTCTAGAACACATAATGCACAGATCTCAGTAACGTGCTCCTCTTCAATATGTGCTACAGCCACCCCGCACATTCAGCAGTATTTGTATATGCTGCTATGATGTCCTAAAAAAATGTAGTAAGTTCAGTTAACATAAATAGGTTGCCAGGTCCTGGGACTCATCTTTCTGCTAGATAGTACTTCTCTTGAGGTCCCAGCTCCTAGAGTGAAGTGATATGTGACATTTCAGCTTTCATAGAAAGAATAGTTACTGGTTCTAGCGCAGAAAAAGAAAACAATCCTAAACTCAAAATATATTTCTATTTAGAAGATGTTTCATGATTCATACTGCATTTTATTCGACTCCTGACATTATTTTTGAACAATTAAGGATGAGAATATTGTCTGTATACCTTTTCCCTTTTAAAAGCTATTAAGAACCTTCAATTCACACTGTAAACTCCCCTGGGAGAACTCAACACCTTCCAAGGATGTAATGTGTGCTATGTATAGCTGGTACTCAGTAAAAACTGTTAATCTCTCAATTCTCCTTCATAATTGTATTCTACTGGTGTAAGAAAAGGGAATCTCTTCCTACCCAGTGCTTGTATTTTCGCATGAAGAACAGGCACTCTTCACTATTCTGCATAATTTAAAATCAAAGTACAAAGTTTTATTTACACTAACATGGTAAAATAACATTCAGCAAAGAATTTTTCTGGCTCCTTAGCCAGTAGGAAAGTATTTCTTGTTCTGTCCACCTCATTACATAAAGTCCATGACAGAGCCTGAATAAAGGGTCTATGATCAATAAAACCTGCATTCGCACATGAAGTCTGTGTGACATGGACAAATTTGGACAGATGTTGGATAATCCATTTGGCCCTTTTCATTTTGGTGTCTATGATTCTGTCTGCCTGGCATATATAACTGGGTATAAGGGACTGTTTTCTGTTGAAACTCAAGAATTAGAGATTTTCCCTATCTGATGTCCACAATTCTAAAGAGCTCCTAAATATTTGGAAAACAAATGAGTGACCATAAACAGGAATCAGACTTATAAACAGTCACCTCTGAATAAAAGTAATTCTAAAAAATTCAAGCTAGAGAGGCAAACCTTCCTGGCACGTAAAGGCCCATGTAGAAATGAGATAACCATGCCCCACTGCCTGGCTGCACCAAGCTCTCGGGAGACAATGACAAGGCCTCTGGAGGTGACAGGTGGTTAGAAGCTATTCATTAAGACCTTTTGATGCATGTTTAGATTTATCTGTCTCAAACTCAGGAAGGCTACAGAATCAACAACCAATCACTCTACAGTAAAGACAAGGGCAAACAGTTCCTGTCAGTCATTCCTTAGAAAATATAAGGGTGCAGGGATATGGAGAAGCAATGCCAGAACAAGAGACAAGAAATGAGTTGCCTCTTATTATTCGACTGGACAGGATGCCTGGACTACTTCAAAATCCTGTCCCATCCATAAAGACAGGGCTGCAATAAAGACTTCAGTGCTGAGATCAAAACTCAGAGGGGAATTGAGACATGGAAAGTTTCAATAGTGAAGAGAAATGAGATGAACAACGATATGAAACCTCTCAGATTCACAGATTGGCCATAGTCAAGTTAAGAACTGCCTCCATTCAGTAACACCTATTGAATCACTATACCCAGCTGGCAAATTTAAAGCATCGAAACAGACTGCACAATAACCAATGCGTTAACAACAACCTTGCCTCTTCTTATCTGAGTGCATAGACATACAGACCCACGGCCATTTTTTCCCAGGCTCTGTTCCAACTTGCTGCCTTTCCACAACTAGTTCTTAGAAGCGCTGGTCCTGCTGTGTCCCTGTGCACCCAATGCAAAGTCCACAGCCTGGTGCACACTGTGGAAGAGAAGGTGGTCCTCCCCCTCTTTAAAGAATTCTCCTCGGATCAGAGAACTCCTCACTGAAGGATTGCACTGGGCCAGTAGCACCTGGACATCTATCTCCCCGTAGTCCTTGCAGACCTCTTTGAGCGTGCGTATTCCTGCCGTATCCAGAAACTGTACAGCACAACAGTCAATGACTATTGTGTGAAACCCCAGAGGTTCAGAGACAAAATCCATAGAGATGCTGGTCTGGTTGCCACCAGAATCCACCTCTTTCTCTCTAAGCATTCTTTTTGCTGCCTTTTTCTTTGCTGCCTTCACCCAGACTGGGTTGACCCCCGTTTGCTTATACAGGGTGGATTTAAAGCACTCTTTGTTGATGTAGTAGAGGGGTGCTTCAAAACGGAACACCATGATTCCTGGCTTGGTTTGCAAGTTCTTGTAAGCAGACAAGGATTCATACGTCTCAGACTCTGCCACCCAGCCAAGCAGTGGTGCCTCCGGTCTCTGAGTTCGGAAAATGACGCAGAGCATAGAGAAGCAAACACCAACCAAAAGACCAATCTCAGTACTGATGAGTGCTGAGGCTGCCATAGTAACTAGCCAGATCACTGTGTCCACTCTGCTCAAATGCCACATTTTTGGCAGGTCCTTGAACTTCCGCAGGGCTCCTCTGAGGTTTACAATGGTTATGACAGCAAGGACACATTTCTGAAGGGAATAAAATAAAGGTGCAATCACAAGGAGGACTAATAGGATTACCAAACTAGTCACCATGCCAGACATTTGTGTCCTACAGCCTGTGGACTCCTTGACAAGAGTCTTGGCAAGAGCTGCACTTGTTGTGAAGCAATGGAAGAAAGAGGGAATGATGTTGCAGAAGCCAATGGCATACATTTCCTGGTTGGCCCTCACAGTGTAACCATGTTTCTTGGCAAACATCTCTGAGAGGGAAACAGTGATGGCAAAGCCAATAATAGCTATGGGGATAGCATCCAACGCTACATTAGGAATTAGGCTCCAGTCTGGAGGGTGGGGTGGCAGAAACCCAGTGGGGATGTGTCCAGCAATGCTTGAGCCGTAAGTCTCTCTCAGCTTCCCAAAATGAGATGCCAGTGTAGCTGCCACAATCACAACGAGCTCAACTGGTATTGGAGCCTTGAGCCTGGATTTGAAATGTTCATTAAGCTCTTTGGTTGGGATAAGTACAAGAAAGCACAAGAAGCTGGTGACGAGATCACAGATGTTGGTCTTGTGTATGTTTCTGAAGATGTTTATCCACGTGGCTATGAGGGAGCCGATGCCACTGCTCCGTGGAATGTCTAGGCCCAGGAGATACTTGGCTTGTGAGGTTAGGATGGTGAAGGAGGCACCTGTGACAAATCCACTCAGCAAGGAATCGGAGAGGTACACTGAGACAAACCCCACTTGAAAGAAACCCATGGCCACCTGGAAGGAGTCAACCACACACAACAGATTAGGACACAATCTTGCAGATGTCATCACTGTGGAGCTCTGGAGAGAGGTGGGATAAAAAACCCCACTGTGTACAGCCCTGGAAGACAAGCAATAGCATTCAGCTGCTCCTGGTGCACCACACTTAAATGAAATGCATTTCTAACACAGAGCAGGCTTTTTGGGGAATCTTTGTATTCTGAACCTGTGTTTTATTGTTTGCTCATTCGTTCAGTTGTAACTTCTAGTTACCCTAGCAGGAAAAAAGCAAGCCTGGGAAAAAAACATTTGAAATACTGGCTGCTTTTGCCATATCTCTCCCAAGTTCTTATAATCTTTGTGAACTCTGCAGGGATCCAAAACTTTTTTTGGTTGCCTTTGTCTGCCTTACACTGGAGTTCACAACCTGCAAGAAAAATACAGCTTATGGTCTAACAACTGTCCTTTGCACTGCATAAAGTTTGGTGCATTTGTCTCAGCAAGTATGAGAGCTACAATCTCTTGTGATGCAGATTATACAGAGATAAATTTTTTAAGTGCCTTGTCATTCCTTTTTATTAATGCTAGTTGAATGGACAAATCCTTGGTGCTCTCTCATGGGAATGACTGGTTTTATGGATACCTACTCTACACATGCATCTTCACACCTGGTAAATGTCCCTTCCTCCCCACCAACCTTCACACCCAGTGGAGCATGGACCTTCTCACAGCAGTTTGCTAGAAACCTTTTAATACCCTGCGCTGGCCAACGGGGATGTCTACACTGTTATCCGAAGACTGTAGACGAGAACTTACAGGTATTAAACTCTAAGTAGTGTCAATCTGATATATCCTATTAGGTAGTTAAGGCAAAATAAAGACAGCTAGGATCATGGCTGGAAACTTCCTAAGAACTGCAAAGCATTACTGAAAATAATGCAGGTTTGGGACCTGGACTGACTAGACATTGGCTCAGAGCCAAGCTCTAAAAAAGGCTTCCTCAGAGCCTTGGTAATTAAGTTAATTCAAGGTTTTTCTAACTGTAAAACAGCGATAATTTTCTTACCTAGTTATGCTGTAAGCAACTGGTATGAGCAGGCTTATTTTCCGCTATTTGACTGTAAAGTTTCTGATACAAAGAATATATGATTTTGGTTGAAACTTCCAATAAAATATATTTGAGGGTATGAAAACCTGTTGGTTAGCAGGCAGAGAGACAGTAAGTAGAATATGCTTAACATTCAGATGGAATTAAGATAAATCTGACTTCTTCACATAAAGAAACTTAAGTGTACTTGTACCGTGATTGAGAGACGGGACTTGCAAATAATATTAAGCACAATTCACAACTCCAAAACTGCATCCACCCTACTGTGATGAAACACAAAATCCAGTGTACTTCGAGAGCCCCAGAATACTTCTGAAATTACTCAACACTAACTTGTAGTACAAGAAAAAGTCCCAGGTTGTGTCTAAAACCAGTATTTTAGAGTATCACAGGTATGAATGTGAACTTACAAAGTGAAATACCACAGCTCTGTAGTACCATTAAAACTAAATCCATTCTGGTTAATGCATGACACTCTAAAAACAAAGATATCTGCTTTAATTTTAGCAAGCAGTGAATTCTAGTAAGTAGAGGCAGAATGGTAAAATACTGTTGAGTAATATATTTTAATACAGTAATAATTAAAAGTTTTATTTCCAATATATTTTATCATCTCAGTAGTATCACTTTCATGCAGTGTCACTGTTTCAGCTTGGAATGGGGAAACAGCAAAGTAACAAACAAAAAGAAACTGGAGATACTTTTACTGTCCAGATTATTTTTTGATAAAAGAAAAGGCAAATGACTGAAGTCTGAAATTAAAAGCTGACACACCATATTCTGGCCCAATGAAATGGAAGCCTAAGTTATAAATCAAGAAAAAATCCCCAAACAACAAAAAACTTCAGGCCACAGTGAGGAAGGTGGTGAGCAGACTGTGTAAGAGCAGCAGGTGGTCATGGGCGGGTCCTTACTTCCCAACAGAGTAGCAATGCAAGCACGAAATGCTATTTAAAAAAAAGGAGAGGAAACAAAGGAGGTTTTTGCACCGCAGTAACTGGAGATTTCCAGTCCTTCCTGTGTCCACTCCCCTGGGATGCAGATCGAGGACACGTGCAAGCCCAGCAGGCTGTTCATGTGGACAATCACCTAACAAAGAATTGAAACTATTTCCACAGAATACCTGTTTGTCCACCTCCTCTTACCTGATAAACTCCAGCTATGAAGGTCATGGTGGCTGCCACTGTAATTGCATAGCAGCTTTTATCACAGAGCAGCTTCTGCGATGTCTGATTCACAGCCAAAATGGTGGTGTTTACAGACGTTGCTGTATCTGTGAGGACACTGAGCGCAGCTGGCTCTAAGTCATAGCCAGCTCTCTGTATTTCACGATCCACCACTTGTCCCACCATCAGGCAAATCACACCAAAGATGCCAACTGAGATGTGGCGGGAGGTTCCAAATATGAAATAAATAATGCTAGCGAAAAAGGATGTATAAAGGCCATAAATAGGCTCTTGTCCAGCCAAGAGAGAATAGGCAATTGACTGTGGGACTAGCAAGACCCCCACAATCACACCCGACATAATGTCTCCCAGTAGGTACTCCCTTAGTTTGTATTTAGGAAGCCACTGCAAGACAGGAAAGAAACTGAAAACATAGTCTTTAATTCTGGCTGGAGTGCAGCTGCAAGTTTTCTTTGCTTGCTTAACCACCAGAGCCTTCATGCTCCTCTTCTTTTCTTGGGGTTCCAAGAACATTCTGTGATGGAAACTGCGTTTAACATCGTCTCCTTCTGGCATTTCAGTCACTGAACGGATGTTGTTGAATTCTGCCATTGCTGCCATCTCAAGGACTCCTTAAAAACACGAAGGACCATTTGCATTAAACCATAAATGACTGTGCTACATAAGACTTTTTAATAGAGTAAATGCAGTATTTATGAAAAGCAAGGGCTAAAAGTCTTAGTTCAGCCCAGAGAAACCAATTTCCAAGGAAATTTGGAAGGAGCCTCCCCATTATATCCCTATTAAGCAAGGAATCACCTTCCCTAGGAGGGAAGCTGATACTGGGTAGAATAAACCTTGTGCTGGCAACGTTGTGAAATGGAAAAGAATGCAGCAGCACTGTCTCTCTGGGAGGCTTCCTTGATAAAATCGCTATCTGCAGCCTGTTCCATCGTGCAAAGATAAGACACGGGTTTTATTGTAGTCCAACAGTCACTTCAATTCAGTTGCTGAAAATTAACTACAATGAGTATATTTCTAGCATTGGTCTATATCTCATTTAGATTTTTTTAAATGAAGTGATTACACCTGCCAAATATTGTAAAGATTTGTTACCTAGGAAGATGCAATCTTTACACAGTGGCTTTATTTCAGCCAATGACACACTGCAAAGAATGCTTTTCACACTTTTTAGAAGCTGATTTTAAAGTAAATTACATCTGACCAACACAATACACACAAGCGGAAAACATATTAATGGGCACAGTGGAAGGTAGGCGGAACACCTCTGCTGGAGCATGTGCTCCAGTACAAGCTGCCTACATAGAGTAAACCAAGGTGATTATATCAAAGGACACAATACTGGAAACATATTGCGTGAATGTGAAAGAACAAAGTCTTGACAAGACAAGCCCTAACGAAACTTGATGATACCAACAGTGATTGCCAGTATTCATACAGCACTCCTGGCTTCCAGAAAACATCCAGAATCTTCCAGAAAACTCTCTTTCAGCCACGATACCTGCTACTACTAGTATGTTGAAGCTGATACATTTCAGCCAGAAATCCATTCACCTGGTGCTACAGTGGAGTCAAGGCCAGAGGCAGTTGCAGAACCCTGAAAAGTCTAACTCCCAGGCTTCCCTTTCAAACGCTGCCTTCCAATCCTAGAGTCGTAATAACAACATACCCCTTATATGCTAATCACACCCTCTCTGTGCAGTGCAAACATCAACCAAACTAATATTCTATGCGATGTTTATGACTGAATTAATTATCAAATCAGTATTGGAGCTAGCAGTGCTGAGGATGCCACTGAAGAGTCTGTCTCAAAATTTGTTCACTTAATCAAAATTTCACAAGTAGCTATAAAACACTCACTGCTACTAATCACTTCAGCACGAGTCTCTCAAAAATGTGTAAGGGGAGAATTGAGAGAGGTGAGTTTAAGTGTGGTGCTCAAACCACCAATTTCTCCTGCAGTCAGCCCATTACAAGGCACTGATCCTACAGCTATGCAGAGAGGAAACACCTTCTCTCAGACCTTGGTCTGGTTGGCTGGAGCGTACGATTTCCATTCTTCCATTCCAGACCTGATGCTCTCATACGGAGGTATCCAAAATACCGTGCATCAGCCCTATGTAATAGTTTACAGAGATCCATGCCTTCAGCAGCCTGCTAGCTCACAGAGATGAACAACCTTCGGTTCTTCTGGCTGGAAAGACAATACTAACCCAAGTACTACTGTCTTAAAACAGCTTAAGCAAATGATCCTAACCGTATCAAAGGAACCCACACTAGAGTAGAAGCAGCTACAGTACTAAACATTCAGACTGGCTTCTCTTTCAAGATGAAAATATTCAGAGATTTCTAGAGCCACCTTCTAATTAGAAAGCAATTCAACCCGAATAATTCAACTCTTCTACCTTACACCACAGCATACTTCTCCCTAGAGCTACCAAGAGCATGTGGAGGACTATCTCCCTAGAGCATGTGGAGGGCTGTCAAAGTTGGCACACAGGACAGATGCCGACAGAGACCCAACAGAGAATACCAGAGGCAGAGGTTTGCATTTTATCTTCTGCTCCATGTTGGGACTCCCAAAAGGTGTTTTCATTCACTACAGACATAGAGACAGTGAGCGTCTCTGGTGGGTACATTCCTGCACCTTTTCAAATAACCAAACACAGCTCACTCTTTGCTAGCCTTTCACTGGACTGCTGCTGAAAAGGAGCCGTGTTTTGAACAGACACCTCCCTGGCTCCAAAACTGTGAACACCACGATGACATGAGCAGAGGATGGATTTTCTGTGTAAGAGAGGGGCTGTATGCCTTCCTCTAACGGTATGATGACCTATACAACTCATGCTCTGGTACATGCTGGGGCAGACTGAACAGCACAACAAGTGCTGTGTGCAAGATACTTTATTAATACCTACCTCTCACTCCACAACTACCAGGTATTTCCAGCCACACATCAATGCTTTTCTCCAGCTCCTGCCCTGTTCCATACCCCCATACCTTCAAATCTATGCCCAATTCCTCTGAACCGCTCATGGGGTCTGCCGGGTGGGATGCAAACCAGAAAGATCAAGATAGCTCTAAGCACAACTGGGGAGAATGTGCCTCTTTGTGACTGCTGCTCTGAGCACAGGCAGAGAAGCTGCTTACAGAAAGTCACACTAAAAAAAAAAAAAAAAAAAAAAGGAAAAATCAAGCTTTAATGCACTGCTGGGTTAAGTGAGATCTAAGTGAAAAATTTCACAGTTTGAACTCAAGTCCTATTTCTGGTATTTATGTCCTTCTTTTGGTTCTGGCCCTTATAACTTGGAAAACTGAGAGTTCTGGATCCAAAGATGAGTCCACCCAGAACTCTAATATGTACATATTTTTAGGACTAAATTTTCAAATATATTTATTTGTCTCTATATTCCTTCCTGTTAGACAAGCCAATCACCTAGTACAATAGAAGGTAAGAGAAGAAAGCTTCAGTTTTGCCTACCTGCCTTCTTGATTTTTCCAAACTTCTATCTTACATCTTCCTGGCCATGCAGAATTACTGTATGACATACCTATACACACCTTATGACAATGAACTTCCCTTGGCTAATGCCTTCCAGATCAGTATCTTTAATGTGTTTTAGAATAACTACAGACTCAGAAGAGCCATATGAAGAATCAGGATCTTTACAATGAGGAAACGTGCACTGCAAGAAGTGACATACCCAAGATCACATAGTGATCATGCTTGGAGAAGAACCCATCCCTACCTCCCAGATATCTAATCTCACCCACCTATACAATATTTCAAAGTCCACTCAGGGGTTATTCATAACGCCTACAAAAAAAAAGCAAATATTACACAGTGAGAAAGAAGTGAATATAGCATAGAAAAGCATGTGTCTGCAGTACTCTGCATAAACACATTCTGTAGTTGTATTTGCTCAAGCATGTTTATTCATTTCACAAGCAGAGTTACAAATCAAAAAGCTTTCCACCCAAAGCTCAGCAAATCAATACTGTAAAAGCTGAGGGAGAACTTCACCTCAGACTACTTTTTATGCATAGCAAATTACTTGAATTAGTTTGTTTTCTGAGATTTTAGTAATGAAGATCCTTCTGATTCCCCTTTCCCTCATCCAGGACTTGTAGACAGCTCACTCAAACCTGGGAGTTTTTAACATGCCAGGGAACTCCAACACGAAACCCAGTTCAGTTCAGTTCTGCACAGTGCCATAGAACATCTGCATAGTAGATTATTTTTTGGTCATGTCTAGACAGTAAAGAAATGTTCTAAGTAAAAATCTGTTTGGCTACTAAACTCTGAGCATATACTGGATCTTTGTACTGACCTGCATGACAGCTTTCTCTACGTGGCATGAAAAGAGCCTTTCATCATACAGCCACTGCCTCTCGCCATGTCAGGACACTAGGAAATGACACAATTTCCAATACCCGTTTCACCCTTTCTGCCTGAAAACATTGCTCTGTATTATTTTTGTAACCATTTACCCCAAGCTTGCCTAGTAAAAATGATTTTGTCTTTAAAAAAAAATAAATAGAAAACACCCTTTGGTTCAGAATACTGAAGGATATTCTGTATATTTAACTTGGAAAAGGAGCTCCTGTGCTTTTTATTTTGAAAGCTGCTATTTACATACAACTAATTTGTATGCCTAGAATTCACTTTTTTATCAGCTCCTTTTGGCCTGAGTAAGATCTTCAGGGTGTCCAACTGCAACAAAGCTTTACTTAAGATACAAAGAAAAAGACTACAACACAGAACTAATGAAATTTCCAAGTGACTGCTATAAAACAAAGATACAGAGAGGTACTACATTCTTGAGATCTGGCGACTTTTGCAGACTATTTCCGGATCCCATCTGGGCTTTTTTCTGATCCTATGACATGGCAGAGGTGAGCTGGCATCTGCCCAGTGTCTGTCTTTGGGCAAATACTACCTGCAGCACAGGGCCTTGCTGGCTCAGACTTCATTTCTCTGTTGCAGATCACAGTCACCTTGACAGCAAGAGAATAATGGATTGCAAAGCTCCCTCACCTGCTGAAAAAATGGACTACAAGCTTAAACTTAAGATGTGAGCATTTAAGAGTAAAAAGTGTTCTTTCTATAACACTGATCTCGGTTTTCCAGATTATTTTTCTACACTTCATGTGCATGAGTTGTCACTGTATGTGATTGCTACCCACCCCCATGCATCCACTTGCCAGACACAAGAAGTTGCATGCACTTAAAAACTAATGCATAAACACATAATCTAAAGAGACACGAACAATTTTTGAAGAGATATAAAGAAGAAGCAGGTGAATCAGAAATCCAAATGAACTGAACCAGAGTTGGGATACTACCTCAGAGTCCTTGGAAAATCTCACCCTAAGAGTATAAAGGAAAAGCATATCACGTTTTGGTAACTAAATCTTTGTCCTCACTCTTGTTGGACAACAACCTTTTCCAAATAATCTTCTAACTGTTGTGGAGCAACATGAAAGTTCAATATTGCCATAACACCAAGATAGGCACTAGACTAGCACTGCATGTACCTTGGAAGAAAATTCGTATTTTTGACAGTCTTTAACATGCTCCAACAAAACATTCAACCTACAAACATTTATTTCTTCAAGAGACCTAAAATCATATTAACATTGAAGCCTTACTAGAAACCCTAAAATGGCACACCACATTTACCACGTTTAAGCAACACACTTGGGAACAGAGCTACCTATTGACTATTGTCCATACAATAATCACCAGCCATTAACTCAAGCGCGGAAACCTGCAAAGCCGGAAAATAAAACCTTGCTTGCGTGAAATACTCGATCTCCTACTTCCAACACCAGTTCTCCCGGGCAGCAGCAGCAGCGCGGCCCAGCCCAGCCTTGCTGGGGAAGGTCCCATGGAAGTCGGCAGCCCCGCTCGCAGCCAGCCCTTCCAGGGAAGTGGGCTCCCCTCCGAGAATGCAGCTGGACATCGGGTGTGACGCCTGCCCTGCCCTGTCTGAAGCAGATAGCAGATTCTGAAGATAGCCGGCCGCGGCCTCACGCAGTACTCCAGCACTTTCCATCTGAACCGTATTTGTCACAGAGAGGTTGCCAAGTAGTATTTTCCGCAAGTCATTTCTATGTTAGGACCCTCCTCCCACCTGTACCGTTAGCTAGCGAAGGCAGCACACCCGAGAGCTGTGTTCGGGCAGTGGAAGTGCTGCCCCAAAGGCACTGCCATGGGCGGCGGCTGCCTGCCCGTGCCACGCTGCCCTCCTGCCTGCCCTCCGGCCCACCCGCCGGGCCCCGCTGCCCGGAGGGGAGCACTGGCGGCGGGCTGTGTGTGCAGGGTTGTGCAAGAGACCTGGCGGCTCCGAACAGAAAGCCACGCACAGGGTTGGCACTGGATAAGGGAGTACTTAAAAATTAAAATCTGCAGGAAAAGCATACAGCAAGAAGAAACCCACGCACTTTCTGAAATTGCGGGGCTTTGCCGAGAGCCTGTGTATCACTTTGGAAGCCACTCAACGCTGAAGTTTCCCGGAGAGCGACAGGGCAGTTGCAGCGCTGCTCACACAGCGCTCGCTGCCATCCTTTCGATCTCAGCACCACTTCCTTCGCGCCCGGCGCCCCGCCGGGCAGACACCCGGCAGCCAGCACTCCCCCCCTGCCCCCCGGCTTCCATTTTCCACTCTCCTCTTCTTATTCTGAGGCGCCGTCTTGCGAGCAGCTCCACACAGCGGGGCTGTGAGCAGGAGCCCCCTCGGGCAGCCGAGCCGGGCCCACAGCAAGACCCCGCTGCCAACCTGACCCCCGCCCCGAGGCCCGCCCGCTCCCCCGCGCCCCCCCGCCGGCCCCCTTCGCCTCACCGCGCCGCTGAGGCGCCCACTCACCGCGGGGCCGCCGGCGGCTCCGGACAAGCCTCGGGCGGGCGGGACCGACCGGCCGCAGCGGCTCCCGGCGGCTCAGCAGCGCCGGCCCGGCCCGGCCCCGCGCCTCGCCCCCGCCCGCCTCCCCGCGAGGGGGCCGGGAGCGGCGGGCAGCGGAGGGCAGGGCAGGGCCGCCCCCCCCGCGGCGCCGAGCCCGCCCGTGGCCGCCCGGGAGGGCCGGGCCGCCCCAGAGGCCGCGGAGGGGGCCGGGGCCGGGGCCGGCCCAGCGCGGCGGGCAAGGCCGGGCCGCCCCAGAGGCCGCCCGCGGTAGCCCCCTCCTCCCCCCCCCGCCAAGGCTTCAGTTTTTACTTCCAAGTGTGCTCTGAATTACGAGCGGCCTGAAAAAGCCTGGTGCGGAGTGTGGGTCGCTAATTCTGCTCCTTACCCCAGCAAAACAACCACCCTGAAACGAAAACAAACCAGGGGAACTTGTAGTGAAGAATCCACGTTTCAGTTAATTAAGTCACACTCACACCTTTAAGTTGAAAGATTAATTATGTGTTGGTAACTTGAGGTAAAGTGACCTTAAACTTTATGTGGCTGTCACAGATAGGGAAACTTAACAGTTACTTCCAACACACAAAATGGCTTCATTTCGCTCTGTGGTACCACTAGTATTCGTAAAAAAATGTCCTTTAAAATCCCTCAGTGGTGTTTCCCCTGGTGTGCACATCTGTCTGAGAGGTACTTCCAACTCGGAAGGACAGAGATTCTTTGACAATGTCAGTATTGGAAGTATGACTTTTTTTTATCCCTGGTATATCTTTTTATATCTCTTGGACATGAGTTTCAAGGTCAGAGGGGCCATACCCAGCCTTTTCTTCACCATTTGCACAGAAAAGCAGACATTTTCTGAAATCAAGCATTGCCTAATACTTGCAGTTCAGGTGGAACCTCGGGCTGCCCAAAGGCCCATCACATGGTCAGAGAAAGCAGGATCAACTTCAAGCCTGCAGAATCCATGCTCATGTCTTTTGGTGTTAGGCAAATGCTATAAATCTTGCTGTAGAAATACAGAATGTTTCCAATACTAAACATTTACCCTCTCCACCAGGGTTTAACTAGATGTCATTGTAACTAGAACAGGCAAGTTGCAAAGGAAATAAAGGAGCTCCCTCCCTTTCCTCTGGCTACCCACCATCAAACCATCAGTGGCTCTGAGTTCCCAGTCCTTTTAGGGACTTCCACAGGAGTTTGTACATGGTAACTCCAAGACTATCAGAGCCAATCCTTGTGATCTATGACAAAAGCATTTAAGAGGAGCCCTTTGTCTAGGGACTCTGCAGAAACCTAATCAGAAACCACAAAACCAAGCAACAGGCATTTTATAGCATTTTCATTGTTGTTCTTGAGGAAGTTGTCTTGATCTTGATGAAGTCTTGATCCAAGTTGCCTGTGGAACAACTTGGATCATCAAATACATCATTTCTTCATGGAAGAAACAGGGAAATGATATCTTCTTGGAGCACAAATAAAGAACATGATATTAAAAAAATTCCCAAGCATTCTTTTTTTTTTTTTTTTAATCACTGTTATTATTATCTTTTTACAGTACACTGATTTTCTAAAAGATGGGGGAAAACTTCTAGTAAATATTTAAGATAAGTAAATCATTTCACTTCCAACTACTTTCTGCTTCTCAAGGTATATTAAGTTTTATGATTAATGTATTTCTGAGCTAAGGGAACCTTTGGCCTTGGAGAAATGTGGCTTTTCATGCTCCAGAATCTCCTGCCAAGAAATGATGAGCTGTGGTTTCTAACACACATACAGTAGCATGTGCCATCTCCCCATCCCACTCAGTCTGCCTGTCAAACCCGCTGCCTCTGGTTCTCCAGGTTGCCCCATCACCTTTTTAATATCAAATCTCCAGATACCAGTTTCTCAGACTACAAAATAATCTTGAAAAATGCCCCATTTTTTTCCATCAGGCACATACTCCTGGGCAGCCCAGCACACCGCAGTGGAGGAAGGGCTCCTGCCTTGCCTCTTGCCCAGCAGCTCTCATACAGCCCCACTATGCGCTGGTCCCCCTGACAAAGAGCTCTATGGACTGCACAGTCTTATTGCCCCTCTCTGCCCTGACAACTAAAACCCCTGTGCATTGGCTCTCCCAGGTTCTCAGTCCTCTCCAAGCTTCCAGCTCTGATTTTCCCCAGCTCTTGGCTGATTTATGCTGCCTGGAACCCAGCCTTGTGTAAGGATCCTCCTGCTTCTGGTAGTGTTCTCCTACTACCTCCCTGCCCACTGCCTCTGTCTCACCAGCTCTATGGCCCCCTGGTAGGACAAGTGAGCTATAGCGAAAGCAGCTGAAAATGTGTTATTTTCTCTCCTTGTCCTTTCTGCCATGTACAACTTACCATCCACTGAGATTTGGGCCTGCATTTGCAAAAAGTTGCATGGAGTTTAGAGATGGAGAAATGGGAACTACCTAGCTTGCTGCCCAGAAAGTGAGATCTACCTGCATATCAGAGCTCGTACAAACCTGCCTCCCCATGCAGGCAGTTTGTCTGGTCAGCCAGGCAAATGTTAGTAGTCAGGAAATAGGGACAAAACAGAAGTAACATTAAGCTACCCTGAGCTTCTTAAACTTGGGCCTTTGGGGGGAGAAATCAGGGACCTTAGGATAAGCTTCCTCAAAACCTCCTGCAGTGCCCAGTGTTTCAAAATCAAAGCGGTACTCTTGGGGTTTGGTGTCTAACCTGCTGGTCTTAGAAGGTTCTAGTGTCAGACATACAAAGGTTTAGATGTGGCGTGTCTGACTTACTTAGAAAACCTATCAGAGTAAGTAACAGAAAGAGGCCTGTCCTAGCGTTTGAAATGCATTTTATTTATGCATTTCATTATCATTCAGCCACATCGCGCAATGTTTGGCAAAAGCTAAAAAAGAGCCATAAAATCCACTCTCCTCCCCTCTAAAGGTTTCCATCAAAGATGAGATAAATGCCAAGTAAAAATGAAGTGGGTGGAGGGAAAAGATCATAATAAATAATGAAAGATGCAATGAATCAGAGTCCTTAGCTAATCAAAATACTTAAACCATGAAGATATCAAAAAGAAATAACCTCTGTCCATATCTCAGGACTATGTATCTCACAATTATATTGTTATCAAGAATGAATGTTCTGCACAAACACCTGTGCAGAATTGCTACACCATATGCCATGGTCCAATATTGTCTCCTAGAGTCAAACACTAATCACGTTAAAATTTTCAGTATTGTGGGTTAGAAGACTTTGTTAAATAATTGCTGGACTCCAGTGTGTTTTCTTATACATTGCTTTCATCTAGTCTTTCACCTCTCTTTGCTTCCTCAAGGCTAATGCACGGAATATTAAAAATATGACAAGTCTCAAATTCAGAGGAGTCTATCTTCACTAATACTACAGCAGGCAAATGTACGGGGGCAATAACCTGTACCATCAGCTTAGTATCTAACTTTGAACATCTAACTTCCTAGATATTAATTTTCATCCCAAAGCGTTGTGAACCTGCAGCAGTATTAAAAAATGTATTTTTTTCAGTCTACTTGAAATGAAAACCTTTGCTTTTGCCATACAGCAGCACTTATCTCCTTATCTCCTGGATCACATTATTTTTGCCTACAATAGAGTCACCTTCTTTTGCTCCACTTTACAAGTGTTTACATCAGCCACAAATTTGAGTCTGATAAGCCTAGTAGAGAAGAGCAACGTGCACTTTTCCCTCCGAATTAGATGCTAGGCAAGTTCCATTCAGGCAATTATTGTCTTAGTTTTGGTCAATAAGCCCCACTTGGTCCTGGGTTTTAGTTATACTAAGTACTTCAATCTTACTGCAATACTGTATCATCTGTGATTGATGCTTCAAAGGCAGCGTTGCATCTGTCTAGTGAGGGCTGCACAGCTCTTCCTTTAAGCACGAACAGCCTTTACCCGGCCTGCTGCAGACACTCCCTTCCTGACTGCTCCCCGTCCTTCTGAAAGCCTCCTGTGAACGTGACTCTCTTCGTGAGAACTGGATGGTCATCTGCAGTGAAGATTTCTGCGAGGACCCTTTTCTAAAGAGGTCACAGACATTTCTGCCCGGGGCTCAGAGATTCAGCCAGCTGACGGCTGGCACTGGAGGAAAGGTAAAGTCAGTACATTGTCCTCCCTGGGGAAAGAAAATATCATCATGGCTTCTCCCAGACTGTCAGAAATGGTGTTAAAAAAATGAGAACCGATTGCAGACAAGGGGTAGCCATATATCCAGAAACATGCTGGTGAGGGCATCTGCCTGGAAGTGCTGGAATTGCTCAGCACCCTGCTGCCAGTTGCCCTTTCCCTCTGCTAGCAAGGGGTAGAGCCGTCCTCTGGTTATCCCACAGCAGCCTGTGGCTGGAGGCACCGGAGTACATTAATGATGCAGCTTTCACTGAGAAAATGCCGAACTGGTATTTCAGAAGGGGCTACAGAGGTGCTGACGTCTCCTAAGCGTAGTCAACATAGGATGTGCTGTGAGATGGGGGGACGGCGTGACTTAAAATACCATCCTTGGGTAAATCTCTCACTCTGTAGTGATTTACAGCAGTGCAGATCTTGCTGTCTGCAGCAGCAGCACTGAACTGCATCGGCTGGTCATGGCTCCCTCACCTGGGGTGAAAGCAATAGCCACCTCACAGCCAGAGAAGTCCAGGTAATAGAAGTGCCGAAGGACAGGCTCATTTCTTTTACCTCATCTGAGTGGTTAAGAGCAGCTGTCCTTTATGTCTCGCTGGCTTCGAGCAGTGGGGAATGTTTGTAAAGTCACCTTGAGCTACTGCTGAGCTCCCAGAATTTGGCCACGTTATGCTGACAATTGATGTGTGCAGCAGTGCAAGGACTGAGGATCCGTTACAGCTTGGTAAGTCTGTTTAAACCACGAAGGGAGCCGTTTCTCTAAATCTGAGATGAATTTTGCTGAGTTTATTGGTTTTAATCCCTGCAGTTAGGTATATGTTGATTATCACAAGTGACAGAGGGTTGTAGCCATGAATCCTAACTTACACAGAAGCATTCAGAACTTTAACCTTTAGTTTTTAAAAATGTTTCCATTGGCAATCCTGGTTTGCAACAGAATATTTTATCACTTTGAGAAGAAACAACCAGGTTGTGAACCTAAATGTTGGATCTGAACCACAGCTAGGCACAGAGCAGCCTAGAGCAACAAAGAGTGTGCCTATCTGCCTGGCAGTGCCCATGAAATCCTTTCGTGGGGTTGACATGTGCAATAAGGGCTACATCTGGAAAGCACAGCATGTGCTTGATCAGGAAAGAACATCTGTACACATGGAGATGTGGCTGGTAAAACAGCTTTGTGCACTGCTGACTGTGGTATTTTGAATGGGTCTGAGCACTCTGCAGGAGAAGTGTTACAAAGTGGCTTGAAGTCTGACTAAGATGGTTTCATACAATGATAATTAACTCTTTGCTACACAGATCACTTGTGTTTAATGTGATAATATAAATCTGTGGTGTGGTCCTGAACAGCTTTCTACTGCACCCATCCACATGCTCTCAGCAATTAATTCCTGGTGATGGTATGAAATCAGATTGCCATTTATTTGGTTATCTAACCACATAATACAACAGTCACCACAATTAATAGTACACAAGTATCATTAGTACCATGAGATGATACAGTCCACAGTTTGGAAGCCACCAGCAATTGGAGATTTTCTTATGTTCATGTTAACTCTTAGCACTTCTTTTCTAAATTTGCATACATTACAGAATTGCTTTTAATAGCAGGTATGCAGAGGAGCTCAAGACACTTGGCAGGTCCCCATTATTAGAGGACATTTTTGACAATATTTAACTTTTTCTTTCCATTTCAGTTCTGACTTCTTTTTCTTCATCTCTCCCTTACTTTTGGGCAAAGTGGAACCATGCTCTTTGTTCGCATCTTTCACCTGAAGCATGGGATCCTTTTGGTTGGTTTGCTGTAGGAATACACAAGATGGAAAAGCTTCGCTTACTGTAATAATAAAGTAATATTTTATTGCTATGCTATTAACATATTTGAAAAGTTGCTTCCAAGTACAGTTTTGCATTGCCTCAGAAAAAATATTTCTTCACCCTCCCCTGTTTTGAGTAACTGTCTGGTTCTGTATGGAACACAGACATTAATATGTCGGTAGAAGTCTGAGCTCACAAGACAAATAAATGGCCATGTACACTGATTTAAAAATAGACCTCTAGATTTGAGGCTGGCATTATGTTAAATGAAAGCAACTGTATTAAGCTACATTGTGTAATTAAAACTCCATTTAATCATTTACCTGCACCCCATGCCTTTTGTGGTCTCCATCCATTATTTACAAAAGACAAGATTTCTTCTGGTTTTGGAAATGTGTCTGGTAAAACAAATATGTTTGCATTTAGGGCAAGTCTACATTATCCTCAACCCCTGCACTGGACAGCTGTTCTCAAACATACCCCTTCCAAAGCAAAATTTTACCATTAACCTGTCCCTAAGAAATGCTTGTCAGAGGAGAGTATTTGTCCCCTCCAAAAATTAAAGTGATGAAGAAAGTAGGATTTTATTTTGAATTTATGAATTAAGAAAAACTTGTTTGTAAACTAAGCTTCAGTTGCAGCAATTAGAAACCTTAAAAAAAATCTTTCAAATAACTTCTGAATAAGTTTTCCTCAAAAAAGCCTGTAGAAAAGGGGCACCACTGTACCCAGAAGAAATCTATTTGAGCATTGGACTCGCGCTACCTGAAGAGAAATAATGTTTACAGATTTATTATCTCCTGTAGCATTTGGATTTGTCTGTGAATCCTTTCAGGCAGCTCCAGTTCAGCTGGTGGGAACCACCCCCCCCCCCCACCCCACCCCCCAGTCTTTCCTCAGAGCAGGCTCAGATTTTTACTGAGTACTGAAGCAAACCCAGTCTCTCTCAGGCTGAAGATAATTGATTTCTCTGGTGAGTTCCCAGAGATTTCTGCTCACTGCAGATCTTGAGAACTGCACCCAGAGGCTGCAGTCCTGCTGGTATCACCTCTGGCAAGGAGAGGAGATACATGTAACAAAATGCTGTTCACATTTTTAGGTAACAGATTTTCTCTGCAAGATTCACAGCCCCAGGCCAGAGTCCTAAGGAATAGCTAGTATTTCTAAACACTTACAGTTTGAAGCAGTACCAGTATTGGAAGCCCCACTGTAAAGAAATTGTTGAATGTTAGTGTCTCATAAAACATAAACTACATCTTGTTAACAACAAAATAAGAGACCTGAATAGATCCGAACCCAATTTGAGATGAAGGACAGCCTTCTAGACTCTGCTTGGCTCTCCTTGAGACCAAAGCAGGGGAGCACAAGACACATGGTCCTTAAAAGAACAACTGCTGGAGAAAATCCAGCCAGTTCCTGGAATGCATTGATGATAACTTCCTCCTCCAAGTGAGAGAGGACCCAATGAGGAGAGGTCTATGCTGGACCTTGTTCTCACCAACAAAGAGGAGCTGGTAAGGAATGTGAAGCTCCAGGGCAGCCTTGGCTGCAGTGACCATGAAATAGTGGAGTTGAAGATCCTTAGGGCAGCAAAGAGGGTGCACATCAAGCTTGCTACCCTGGACTTCAAGAGAGCAGACTTCGGCCTTTTCATGGATCTGCTTGGTAGAGAAGCATGAGATAAAGCCCTGGAGGGAAGAGGGGCCTAAGAAAGCTGGTTAATAGTCAAGGATCACCTCCTCCAAGCTCAGGACTGATGCATCCTGATGAAGAGGAAGTCAGGTAAAAAAGCCAGGAGGCCTGTGTGGGTGAACAAGGAGCTCCTGGACAAGCCCAGACACAAAAAGGAAGCCTACAGAAGGTGGAAGCAAGGACAAGTAGCCTGGGGGGAATACAGAGAAACTGCCTGAGCAGCCAGGGATCAGGTTAGGATGGCAAAAGCCCTGGTAGAATTAAATCTGGCCAGGGACATAGTGGGCAACAAAAAGTGTCTATAGGTATGTCAGTGACAAGAGGAAGACTAGGGAAAATGTGGGCCCTCTCTGGAAGGAAATGGGAGACCTGGCTACCTAGGACATGGAGAAAGCTGAGGTACTCAATGACTTTTTTGCCTCAGTCTTCACCAGCAAGGGCTCCAGCCACACTGCCCAAGATGCAGAAGGCAAAGGCAGGGACTGGGAGGATGAAGAACTGCTCACTTAGGAGGTCAGGTTCAAAAACATCTAAGGAACTTGAAGGTGCACAAGTCTATTGGACCTGATGAGATGCATGAGGGAACTGGTGGATGAAGTGGCTAAGCCATTATCCATCATATTTGAGAAATTGTGGCAGTCTGGTGAAGTTCCTGCTGACTGGAAAAGGAAAAAAATAACCCCCATTTTTATAAACAGAAAAAAAGGAAGACTTGGGGATCTACAGGCCAGTCAGTCTCACCTCTGTGACCAGCAAGATCATGGAGCAGATCCTCCTGGAAAGTGTGCTAGAGCACTTGGAAAATAAGGAGGTGATTGGTGACAGCCAATGTGGCTTCACTAAGGGCAAATCATGCCTGGCAAATTTGGTGGCCTTCTACAACAGGGTTGCAGAATTGGTGGATAAAGGAAGAACAGATGAAGTCATCTACCTGGACTTGTGCAAAGCATTTGACACTGTTCCGCATGACATCCTTGTCTCTAAATTGGAGAAACATGGATTTGATGTATGGACCACTCAATGGATAAGGAACTGGCTGGATGGTCTCAAAGAGTTGCGGTCAACAGCTCTATGTCCAAGTGGAGGGGGATGATGAGTGATGTTCCTCGGGGGTCAGTGTCAGGATGAGCACTGTTTAACATTTTTGTTGGTGACATGGACAGTGGGCTCGAGGCACCCTCAGCAAGTTCACCAACAACACTGAGCTGTGTGGTGCGGTCGACACACTGGAGGGAAGGACTGTGTCATCCAGGGGGAATTGGACAGGCTGGAGAGGTGGGCCTGTGCAAATCTCATGAAGCTCAAGGCCAAGTGCAAGGTCCTGTGCATGGGTCGGGGCAATCCCGAGCACAAACACAGGCTGGGCAATGAGGGGATTGAGAGCAGCCCTGCGGAGAAGGACTTGGGGGTATTAGGGGATAGAAAACTGACTATGAGCCAGCAACGTGCACTCACAGCCTAGAAAGCCAACCATGTCCTGGGCTGCATCAAGAGAAGTGTGGGCAGCAGGTCAAGGGAGGGAATTCTCCCCCTTCACTCTGCTCTCATGAGACCCCACCTGCAGTGCTGTGTCCAGCCCACGGGCACCAACACAAGAAGGACACAGACCTGCTCGAGCGGGTCCAGAGGAGGCCACAAGGACGATCAGGAGCTGGAGCACCCCCTGTGAGGACAGGCTGAGAGAGTTGGGGTTTTTCAGCCTGGAGAAGAGAAGGCTCTGGGGAGACCTTAGAGCACCTTCCAGTACTTAAAGGGGGCTACAGGAAAGACAGGGAGGGACTCTGTATCAGGGAGTGTAGGGACAGGACGAGGGGTAACAGTTTTAAACTGAAAGAGGGCAGATTTAGATTAGAAGGAAGAAATTCGTCCCTGTGAGCGTGGTGAGGCCCTGGCACAGGTTGCCCAGAGAAGCTGTGGCTGCCCCCTCCCTGGCAGTGTGAGCTGTGAGCAACCTGGGCTAGTGGAAGGTGTCCTTGCCTGTGGCAAGGTGGTTGGGACTAGATGATCTCCAGGGTCCTTCCAATCCAAACTACTCCATGATTCTATGAAATTTGTAGGGAACATTTTGTAAGTAAAGACAAGTATTTACCTGTTCCTCTTAATCTGGTTGGTGAGTTCACCTAAGAAAGATGGAGAAGAATGTTTTACAAAGCTGGGCAATGCATTCAAGTTTGGGATTTTGTACTGTACCCCTGGATCTCATGGTTGGGGATAAACTAGGTGGGGATAGGGGTGGGCAAATGAAGAGGACATTTCTCAAAAGTATGATTGAGCACCCAAAGACTCAGAAGGTAGGTGGGAACAGATAACCACATCAGACAGGGGGGAAGCTGGTCTTATGCTGGTTAGGAGCAGACCTCTTCCTTGTTATTCCCAGAAACTGCCTTTCTGCCCTCTTTGCCCTCCCCTCTTCAACACCCCACAGTTCCCATCTGAATCCTCATCAGCCCCTCAAGGCCATACACACACCCTGTATAAAGGAGCCAGCATTCAGTGGCCATCAGCTCAGGCCACTGAACCCCATGGCTTGCCGTTTTTCCCTCGGGGTCAGCGGCACATAGCCGGCAGGTCAGGGCAGATCACTCACTGTGGGTGTCTTGGAGCAGTGAGTCCAGGTCACTCATGAAGTCCCACATCAGGTGTCGGCAGTGGTCAATCCTGGCCTGATCCAGCTGCACTACCTCCACATCCATCCTGCTGACACTGAAATTCTGACTCGCAATCCTAGGGGGAGGCAGTTATTTCACCAAGGAAAACCATTTAGCATTAGAAAGTTAACAAACTCCTTCATTAGGAAGGACTCTACGAAGAGGAGGGTGTTTTGGCAACATGAAGTATCAAGTGAACAGCTCTCTGATAAGGTTAAGTGAATTGCAATTGTTATATATTGTTATTTATTTGGCAATGACTTTTGCTTACCAAACCTGGATGGGAACTTTCAAATGCTGAAAATGAGAAAGGGGGAGACGTTTTGCTAATACCCTTGTACGAATAGTGCTTTGACCTGCTGCAGGCAGGCTCCTACTGTTCTAGCACAGCCACTGTCATGATAGAAAGAAAATGCCAAACATACTAAATGGTTTCCAGGCTTTTGGAAAATTACTTTGATCCCACAGGCTAGATTTTGACTTGCGGCACAGCTGTGACTAATGGACTGTGCTGCTGCCAGCACAGCCCTTAGGTGCATGGCAATTCAAAGTTATCCTTACAATTCAAGTTCATACTCAGCTTTAATTTGTACAAGTTACAGATATGACATCGTAAAATCCAGCTAGATGTTTGAGCTAGCCCTTCATGTGGCTGGGGAGTTTAGTGGTGCAGCAAAATCTCTTGTAAATCTGTAACACTGTTGGTGTGGTTTTGCATCATTTGAATTACAGCTGACACCAGGTGTCAATTAGGAAGTGAGAACTTATAAATTAAATCTATCACTTGCAAGAGAACAAATAATAAATCTGTCTAGCTATTAAGCTTATCCACAAGCAAAGGCAAAAACTGGTGGAAATGAGCCAGTTACCTCTGCAGCCAAAGGATGTTCACTGGGACTTATGTGCAGGAGTGTCACCAATATGTATCCAAGAGAATGTTGCTGTAAACTGAACCCTATGGGCTTCATCTCTGATAAAAACATTTTTCTGTTAGTAAAAGCCAGTGGTTTTCATCAGAATCCAGCAACTGTGTATCTGCCAAGGAAACTGAAACTTAAAGGGAGCACTGGAACAGCAGGCAGATATCTATCTCTCCATCCTTGTTAATAGTGTGAACGTGGTGCCCTCTGGCTTGGTTGGAATAGGGAGCAGCTTTGCAGCACAGGGTGCTGGGACAGGGGATCACAGGCAGTGGGGTCTGATTCCAGTTATCAACACTATATTTTTTCAAAGAGGAAAACAAATGTTTTCAGGTGGAACATACCTGTCCGTGGCCAGTTTAAATTCCTACAAATAGGATTGCCAAAAAAAAAGGAAAAAAACCTGTTAGTGTGATTTCTAGAAAGGGCAGCTGGCTAAGAAATAGGCATATTTATGAAGAAAAGCAGAATATCCCTGCTTACTTTTAAGAAGAGGAAAATATCTGGTTGCTCTCTCATCTTCTGCAAAGACTGAAGATGCTGCACAGACTCATCTCTCCTCTGCTCCATTTCCTTCTTTGCTTCAGTAATGTCTGCCAGTTGTTTTTTCTCATTGGATTGAATGTCACTCAGGATCTTCCTCTCTTTCTGAATCATCTCTGCCTTCATCTCTTCAAACAGCTTTTGCATCTGAGAAGTCACTGTTTTTGTATTGGTCTAAATGAACAGATAAGAACATGGTGCATTGGCTCAGGAACTCAACACTTCAGCTTAGTGTCTCTGTTTATTAATTAGGATTGTATCTATCCTTCGCACTGGCTTTAAAAGGAAGCGGATAAGCATTTGCTTAGAATATCTGATTAAACAAAGGGTTATGAAAATTAATCCTGATAAAGTAACAATCAGATAAAATGCAGCTTGCAATGTGAGAACTATATTGGTACTATATACGCCGAAAATCCCGCTTGAAGACTCAATTTGGTTTTCTTTTATTTAATGGATAGAAAACTTTGTGGTCTGCCAGTTCTGTAACCTGCTCTGTGCAAACACATAAATGGTGGAGTCTCCAAGCTAGTTCCTCCCGTGGAGCTATGCTAGGAGGCTGTGAGAAAGCTTGGTTTCTGGCAGTTTCTTACACCAGTGTTTTGCCTACTTTGAGCTATATCTCTTTCTATTCATCTGCTCCTAACAGTATAGTTGCCATCACTTCTTTCTGGGAAATTGTGGAGAAGAGATGCTCTGATTTAGCGATGAGCTGGGTACCAACCTTGATCTGATCCTCACTTTTCTGAAGCTCTTCTAGGGCAGTAGCTAAAGCGCTTTTACGTTGCTGCAGCCATGTCACGATTTCCGAGAGTTTACCCTAGCAGAAGGAAAGACAGCATTGAGCTTCATAGCAGGAAGCAGCACAGAGAGCTTTAATCTAGACTGGCAGTTTGTGGAGCTAGTGAAATGGCACAGGCACCTTCTACCTGCCCACTCTTACCAG
The DNA here is from genome assembly GCF_965140245.1 of Athene noctua. Lineage (NCBI taxonomy): Eukaryota > Metazoa > Chordata > Aves > Strigiformes > Strigidae > Athene > Athene noctua. The sequence continues at coordinate 12,169,769 of NC_134048.1, forward strand.
TGAGTCCTATAATAAACGGCGTTCACTTGCCTTCTCATAATGACAGAGCATAACAAAAAATGATATGATCTTGAAATCTTTTAAGTAATTGTTTAATATTGATATATATTTATATATCTGTAACTTTGTATGTAGTAGGTTAATAAACAACTTTCCCTTTGAATAAGTAAATTTCACTTTAAATGAATAAATCTCACTGTCGTGGTTTGAGCCCAGAGGGCAACTGAGCACCACAAAGCTGTTCACTCACCCCTTCCCCTGCAGCTATGGGACCGAGAAAATGAATCAAAAGGCTCAGGAACAGACAAAAGGATAAGGAGGGGTGGCTCACCCATTAAGGTCAGGGGCAAAATGCTCGTTAGGGAAAGCAAAAGAACATAACTTTAATTCAAAACGCTAACAAGAGCAACAACACTTAACAGACAAAATGAGACACTGAGAAGTGTTACCCCCCAACCCTCTCATCTTCCTGCTCAGTTTTGTTCCCGATATCTCTACCTCCTCCTCCCAGCCATGCAGGGGAAGGGGATGGGGGGTACAGTCAGTTTGGTGCTTCTTCCTCCAAGGAGGGGGAAGCATTCTGCATTCTTCCCCCTACTCCACATGGTTTTCCTCTCATGGGAGACAGTCCTCCATGAACTTTCTCCAGCATGAGTTCTTCCCACAGGCCACAGCCATTCCCGGGCTGCTCCAGCATGGGTCACCTCCAAGCTCTGCAGTACTCCTAGCACTGAACTACCACAGCGGGGGCTCCTTCTTCCAGTAGAGATCTGGCCTGATTTGGGCACAGCTGCCTGCTCCGGTGAGGGTTCCTCCACAGGCTGCAGGCACATCCCTGCGTCTCCGGTGACCTCCATGGTGGCAGGGGGGAGCTCTGACCGTATCACCATGGGACACAGGGGGGATGTGCTGCAGCACACCTCCCCTACTTTCTCCTCCTTCCTTCCACTGACCTCCGTGTTCACAGAGGTGTCCTTCTCACAACTCCTCCTCTTAAATATGTTATCATAGAGGCGTGGCCACTCTCGATACTTGACTCGGCCTTAGCCAGAGGCAGGTTGGACTTGGACCGGGGCGGGGGGGGGGGGGCAGGCGGGGGGGGAGCTTCGAGAAGCTTCTCACAGGGACCACCACTGTAGCCCTCTCCCCTGCTACCAGAAACCCCACCACACATACCCTGCACACTCCTTTTATCCGTTAAAGCTCTGTTCCTGCCAGAATCTCCACATGTGCCTATTGTGATTCAAATCCTTCGTTTTCACATCTGTCAGCAGCTGTGGGATCTGAGGATAAGGTAATAAGCATCCCTCTTTTCTGAAGATCAGCAAAACAGCAGTACTTACTTATCCAACTGTTTATTTTAACAAATACCATGATAACTGAGTGCTGTTACACTGCAAGGTAACGCCTTTCAGAGGGGACATAATTAGACCTCACTCTTTGGGGATTAAACAGTCTCTGAATAGTTCTGATTGCTCCTGGCAGCCTCCAGCAGTGTTTTCACACCTCCAGCACCCATGAATGTCCATGGCAGAGAGAGCTGCCAGATTGCCATATATTTAAAAAAAACCCAAAAAACAAAAAAAACCCCGTCAGAAAGCTTAGGTTTTCCATGAGATATTTGTCACAGCCGGGAAGTTTAAATTTTTGAAAAATTCCAAGACAAATAATCAAATTTGACTGAGCTTCCTTGCACCAAAACCCTTTTATAATTCCTCCTGAAGAGCTGCATTCCTGATTTCCCTAGCTATCCTGGGGAGTTTAAAAGAAACAAAAACCCAAAAAAACCCAAGAGGAATATGTAGCTGAGATCTCAGCTTACCATGGAAATGGCTTCCCCAGAGGCAGGGCAGTGTTGCTCCATTACGAGCTCCAGGAATGAAGGAAATGGCTACTATTCTACACAGCCCACTTCTGTTGGGCAGCCCTGAATTTTGTACAAGTAACTTGAGGGAGAAAGTCAGTTTGATATACATGTGGCTGCAAAGGAGGCTTCTCGCTAATTCCCGAGGAGGCTGTGGCCTGTCCAGAGGTTCAGAGGGAGCCAGGCATTTCCTGCCCGTGCGCTGGGTTCCTGCAGGACCCCAGAAATTTCAAATGCAAGGCAGTGAGTGAGCATAGCAAATGTATTTTACACCCTCAGTCTCAGATGACGCTGGAGGATTTCAAGGACAGCGGCTGGACTCCAAGGCAGGGACATCGAGGCCCTACTTCTCTGTGCCTGCTGGGACACTGGCTCGGCAAAACTAGGGGCAGGGGGAGGAGAGAGAAAGGCGGAAGGGCCTGGAGTGGGAAAACCTGTTTCCCAGCCCAGAGTTCCGCAGTGGTGGGGTCCCCCCCAGGCTCTGTGAGGGAAGAGGCTTCTTAATCCCTGCACGAATACTTCTTAATCCCTGCCAGGAAAACACTAGTCAGTGGCAGTTTGCAGTTGTCTGGGGCTGCACAGGACGGGCATTCGCTTCCCTGGCATGGGACAGCGGAGCCCTGTGCCTGCCTCTTGCTCGCCCTCTCGCATGCATGTCCACATCAACACACACTTCCGGGTTTACTCACCCTTGTCTCTGTCTGCCCCAAACACCTTTCTCTGCTCTTTCTTCTCCCTCTGCTTAGCCTGACAGGCTGATTTGGCAACACAAAGGAGGAAATGAAAAGAAAATAGCCGCACAATGTACAGTCCCAGCTGGGGCAGACATGAAATCGCCTGAGTTGCTGCCTGCCTGCCCTCACCCCTTCGTCCCCATTCCCTAGTGAAAGTCTTACCACCCCTCCTGCAGCTTCCCCCCTTCCTCCGGGTCAGGAGTTTGGAGCAAACCCTGCAGAGGTGGTGGGGAAACAAAGCACCTTACCAGCTCTTTGTCATGTGCCTCCTTCAGGGTGACAATGCTGTGGCCCTTGTGGCATCCCGCAATAGAGCAGAGCACACAGATGTACTGCCCCTCGTCCTGGCAGTAGCACTCCAGCAGCCTGCCGTGCTCCGGGCACCTCCTCTCCACCGCCCCACCGCCTGCGCCCACCTCCACCAGGACGTGGTCCTGCTGGGAAGCCTTGGCGTTGTGTTTGATCAGATGGGCCTGGCACAGAAACGCATCACACATCAGGCAGATTTTCACTGCTGGCTGGGACTGCTCCAGGCAGAAGTCACAGGGAACAACCTCCTTCTTCCTCTCTGCAGAGCCCTCACTCTGTTCTTCTTTGGAAGTGGTAGCCAGAAATGCCTCCACGATGCTGCACAGCTGGAAATTCTTCCGCAGCTCCAGGATGGGCCCCAGCTGGAGCTTGCACATGGGGCAGGAGTAAGGGTCCTTGGATTGCTGCTGGGCACTGAGTGCCTTCTGGATACACTGCTTGCAGAAGCTATGACCGCAGCTCAGCGACACTGGGTTCCTGTACAGGCACAGGCAGATGGGACAGCTGAGTTCGTCCTCCAGGCTGGCACCCCCTCCAAATTCCTCCCTAGCTTTTGCCATGGCTGCAGAAATGGCGTGTTAGCCAGTCTACGAGAAACGAAACTAAAAAGACATCTTTGGCAGTGTGCCCCGGTTGGAGACCCAGCCCAGAGGCTGCAAGTCCTTCCTCTCTGCCCTGTGACAAACCAGCAGAGATACGCTCCCAGTCCCAGGCTCCACCCGCAAACAGCTCTTGTAAGCCGTGACAGCTGCTTTTAAGACATCTGCTCTGTGTATAACCCCAGCAGGCTGGTGGGAGCAGAGTGTGCCGGGGGGTCATGAGATGGACAATTTTTCTACAGCCCTCTGCCCTCCTGGAAAAATCCTCCATCCCACGCCAGGGGCAGCAAACTAAATGTATGAGCCTGGCAGGGGTAAACCAGGAATTGCCTCTGCTTTGTCTGGTTCTTCTCCACAACAGAGACAGGTAAAATAGGGAGAGCCCAAGGGCAGGTCCAAGTGGGACTTGTTGAGGCTGGTTTCTCCTACCTGAAGCCAGCTGACAGGGAAAGGGGGCTGGTAAAGGCTCTTGGAAAGGCATTCTAGGACTGGAACATCTCTGTACCATGTCAACAGCCTTGCCTACCTCACCTTCTGCCCGTACCACCTGAGACCAGGCAGAGCAGCAGCCACTGCAGGTGCATTTGGGAGACCCAACTTTACCCACATGGTTTTCCTTATCATTTTGGTGTATTAAATGCAAAAGACAAACCACAGCCACTTTCTTCTAAGACTGAACAAGGATTTCTCTTAGCATATGCAAAACTGTAGTGTCCCTCAAGGTCCTTCACTGTCCCTGCTGGGGGAGTGACTTGCGAAGAACAGGCTCTATAATTTGAATAGAGTTATACAGCAGGTATGTTTACTCTGGCGCCAGGGTGCAAGGGGATCTCTCCACAAAGCTTGCACACCCACCACACATTTTACCAAAACCTTATAGAGTGTGGATATCCATATTCATTGGGTTACATAACACAAACATACATATGCATGAGTAGGGCTGGGTTAGTTAGAAAGCATGGTGTCAGCAGTTTATGTTCTCTTTGCACCTGCGCATTGCCTCCTGGTGGTCATCTTCAGAGGTCTTCGGGAGGAAGGCTTGTAGCCTTTCTCACCTTGTACTTTTCTCCAGAGCATGCACAGATTCTCTTGGCCAATTTCTTGAATAACAAGAGTGTTTTTCAGCTGGTTTATTCATTCTATCTTATCTAAGAGAACTAATGGAACTTCTACTGTCTGTATATGGCTATCTTTACTCATTACCAAGACCCAACTAATTAGAGCACATCTGTTTTCCAAGGACAAAAACATGATATTTTGCTGAACACTGCAGTTCTTGGTAGATTTTCACAGTAAACTGCTTTGTTTTGATGAACACAGTAGTCCTTGGTAAAATTCCACAGAACAGTCTGTGCAACCAGGATTCTTAGCAATTATCAAAAATACTGTAAGTTGCTATAAATAAGTAAATAAGTTGCTAAGCAGTTTGCTGTAAGTAAGTAAGTCTCAAAACAAGTAATCATTTCTCTGTATCAGGAGGGAGCTCCTGCCTGGACCTCTTCCTGCCAATACCCTGGCTCTGTCTGAAGGCAGCAGGAACACAGGCAGCAGGCAGGAATATCTCTTCCTCCCTCAAGATGTTGTAACAGTCATAAGAACATCCAGGCCCCCTATGGCACAGACTAAAGGCACAGGCATTTTCCTCTTTATTTCTTTATTACTCCCTGTACTGTGAGATATTTGCATATCTGTGAGGAGAAAATGAAAACTGAGGCAAGAACTAGGCAAGCGATCTATCAGAGAGCTCACAGAGGACAGCAGCAGCAGACAGCAAGGGAAACCTGGTGTCTTACTGCCTAGTCTCTACTTGCCTCCCAGGCCAGCTTTGCTTCTGCAAAGGATGGCTGAGGTTGTGCAGGACAGGGGGAGGAGGGCAGGGTAAAAGCCGATGCATTAGAACTGCTTAGTTAATGTGGTGCTGTCAACTGCTTTAGAAACTAAATTGCCATGGAGTTTTGCAAATTAAATTACTTTAATAACATGCAGCCAACACAGCATTTCCTACAGCAGAACAAAAAAGTGCAACTTGACGGTATTTCCATCATGATTAACAGAACAAGATAGGAGCTCTTGCAGTAAGTGGCAGTGTGCTGTGATATACCCCACAGAGGCCTTGCCCTCACATAGGTAAGCTGTCACAGCAGCCCAAAAATACAATTTCTAATGTACCAGCTTAGCAAAGCCTCCGCGCAGCAGCAGTCCCAGTACCTAGGCCTGGAAATACAGAACAGCACCTTGTCCCCACATCATTACAAGAGGTTCAAAGAGCCATCATACACTCCAAAGGTAGCACGGACAGGATAGCTTCCACTGGAGCTCACTGACTCTATAAACCTGACACTCACATCAGGATCTCCATCCTTGACAGACACGTCATAAAATGACAGTGTATCTCTTCCACAGTCTAGAAATAACCTGATCACTTTGGGGGCTGTAGTAAATTTCTCTTCTTTGACCGGTATAAAACTGTCGATCACACGCAGGTAATCATGAGACCTTTCCAGGTACAGCTCAAATGTCTGATGAATGATTCCAAGCTTCCAGCATGTCGCATTGCTGGTGTCTACCTCCCAGAAGTGACAGCCCTCTGAGAACTTCTGGTCGCTGAGTACATGTGGGAGGCCCTTAGCTCTTGGAAAACCGACTGAGGATGGAGTGACTTTCTTGCAACTGCAACGGATTTCATATTTCGAACGTACTGTAAAAGTCAGATGTTCATGAACTATAGAAAGAAAAAAACCACATTAAGATTAACAGATAATTGTGCAGATGTGCATACATCCCCATTGCTGAAGCTGGATTTCCCAATCCAAGTCAATCCAAGTCATCCAATCCAGGTCCAACCCGCCTAAATCATTAAAAGCATATGTTAAGTGAAACATCTTCTGCACCTCTCTTAGCTGCTCTTATGTCATTCTAAAGGGGGTTGGTGATATACATCGAGAAATGCTGCTCCTTCACAATTTTAAAGTGTCTTTTTGCGTTTTGTTTCCAACTACTACAACTCTTAGATTTTAGTTTCCCATCATTGTCCAGCAGAGCTTCATCAGGCCTTTTTAAGAACTTTCCAGCTTAACTTCCATGTACAAGAAATGTGTGAACAGCAGCATGGCCATTTTAAAAACACTTATTTGCTTAGGATCATCTGAAGTTATTTTCTAAAACTCTCAAAACTTCATAGTACAGCCAGTCACAAGTAGTTAATTCTACACTCAGGAAGTTGCAGCATGTTTTTATTCAGACCTCTCTTGCACATAATGCATTTGGATATTGTGGTATTTTTCTGCTCTGGAAGTTATTCATTCATGAAACAAACAGCAGCAGTGACTTGGGCAACCAACCAAAATTGCAGAGATGCCAGAGGAGAACCTGGATCTCAGGCTTTCTAGCCAGAATAGGTCTAGACTATGCGTACAGGGATGGTAGAGGCTGAGCTCAGGAGCAGTCATGAGCAGTGTGCTTCTTGTGTACCCAAGGCTGTGCAGATAGCAGCCAGGTTGGCGTGCATATCACACACTGTCACGCTCTGGACAGAGCCTTCTCACGCCAGCTGTCTCTTGGTCTTGACCCTAGGCTCACTGTCATCAAGGGCTCAAGCACCATCAAGAGAGCATTAATAAGGGAACCCTCATCTTTCTGATTCACTTGTACAGGCATCCCACCGTGCAGAGCATCGAGACTGTAGGCTCATCTTACAAAACACTACAAAAGCATAAAATTATTTACATAGAAAGAATAGATTATTTATGGCATAGGACAAACTCGACCTGCTGCTGTTGTGATGAGCTCTTAACTTTCCCCGTACTTTGAATCAAAGTGATGATACAGACAGAAGAGGTGTTGCCATTCTCTTCTCTTAGTCCTCCCAGAAAAGTCCTAGGACATGCACACCTCTTTACACAGAGCCCATTTTAACAGAGTGTATTGTCCCAAAGTGCTGAAGCCCAGGACGAGCACCCTTTTAGGTACACGTGTGAAAATAATCACACATTGTACTGCCAACAAGTTCTAACAGTTCTTCTAGAGGTACTTGGTGTACTGGGTGTCTTATTACAATCTTTTTTTAAATATGTTTTGGTAGTTTCTCCATCCTGCTTGTCACATAGTGAAATGATCACTTACCAGGTAATGTTTTAAATAAGAACTGCACTCTTGAGAAGAAATCCTCCAAAAACCTTAGAGTATTGTTTGTTATTGATTCATCCACAATAACAGGTAGCGTTAGCAGTTTTATACTGTCTGCATCAGGAACTGGCTCGTGTTCCCTAAAACATGCAGAAAGACATCAGAAGAGCTGCAAGTCATCAGAAAACCATCACTGAGCCCATCCCTGAGTCAACAACTGCATCCCCTACGCCACACCCAGCCTTGATAGGAGATACAGAAACCGGCTTCTAACCTTCCCTCCCTCTGCAGCTTTACCAGGGACAGCCCCTCTGACTGGTCTTCTCCCAGAACCCCAAATCTCTTGAACATCGTTAGGATCAAGTTCACTCCATGGACGCCAACTGTCCCCAGAGGAACGTGTCTCAGTCCCCTCAGCCTCGGCTTTTGCCAGGACAGACCCTAGCATCATGTTTGAGGTTACACACAAATCCCCAAAGCAGGAGCTAATGAGGTGTGGGGCAGCCCCTGGGATGCTGGGACAGCAAATGAGAGGTACTGCATTATCACAGCCAAGGGGCAGCTGCTGCAGCTGAAATGCAGGGCTGGGGAAAGGCCGGGCTGGGGGAGCCTGTGTGCACGCAGTGGTGGGCTGTGGTGGAGGAACCGTGCCAGGCAGGCACTGGGGGAACAGCTCAGCAGAAAAGCCATAAACTTTGTAGACTTATGACTTCACTGCATGTTTTGGCTCCTGTTGCATTTGCTTCTTACAAGCAGAAGGCAATGCCAGCTGGAGGACAACTCAGGATACCAAAGCTCACCCATCCTTTGCATGCACACCCAGGGACCTAAATACTCAGGACTTGCCCTCAGAATGGGTATCAAGAACAGGTGCAGAGGGTACAGAAAAATAAGCCGTCTTGTATAGGAAAAGTCACACGTGACCTCTGTTAATATCTGGGGGCTTCTCCAGGTCTCTGATGAAGCAGGCTCAGAGTGTGCAGGCAGCATGCCCAAGGGACAGCTCAGGTGAGCCCGGGAGCTGTGGACCTGCAGTATGCGCAGGCTGGGCTAGCAATCAGTCACCTGAAGCAACATGTAATGCAGTAGTAGACCATCTCAGGAAGAGCTTACCTGGCTTGAATTGCTGCAAAAGCCTGTAAAAGATATTTTGAAACTCGAATTAGCATCGTGCAGGCCAAGGCCAGCCCAAGAGCTGAGTGTCTCTGGGAAGGGAGATGCTGTTAGGTACCTTGACAAAAAGAAGGTGGTCTTTCTCATCTCTCAGAACCTTCAGCTCCTTTATGTCACAACTGACTGCGTCCTTCACCTCTTTGTATTTTTGTATCTCACTCCGAATCTGAGAAAGCTGTTCCTCCTTCCTCTGACTGAGAGCTTTCAGGACCTCTTCTTTTTTGTTATTGATCTGCAGATGCACCTCTTCGTAGAGGCTCTCCAGCTGACTTTTCTGCAGGTGCTCCATAGTCTATTAAGAAAACACTTTCAAATCTGTTAGGGACTGAATCTTACACTTTACACACTAACTCTCACTTGTGAAAGAGCCAGGTCTTTTCTGGGCTGAGAAAAGTAACTACTAACTTAGTGCCTCTCCCTGTGACTACAAACCAAGATATCCCACTGACAGCAGAAAGACCAAGTGACACAAGTGGCGTTCCCCAGTATCTGGCACCTGACGAGAAAAAGACAAAAAAGTAGTGCTTCTTGCACAATGCTTGCTGAAGACTTTGCACTATACATATATCTCCTTGTTCTGCATGGATATTTTTCTATGGATAGATTGCCTTTGGTCCTTTTAAGTATGGTGAAGAAAAACAATTTCTCTGCTTACTGCCTCCATCAAGCTTCCTTCACTGTTTAAAAGCAGCTGCACTTCCAGACAGAACACTGCCAACAGGCACAGTTTTGTCTTCAGACTAGAAGGAACATTTCCTTTGCCCAGTGCCAGAACTTCCAGTCCCATCACTTTTACTGGTGAAGGAAGGCAAATGCCAAGCAGAATGAACTAGGATTTGGAAACCTGCATTAAATTGCCTGCTCTTCCAGAGCTTTTAGAGATGGATTTGCATGCTGGGAGCAAAAATCAGACACATTGGGGCAATCTTTTAACCTCATTCCTACTGACTTCTTAGAACCACAGGTTAACCAAAAATGGATTTCTTGTTGTAAAGTGGAATGCTATCACTATAACATGGTCTGTATCTTTTCCATAAATATTTTAGAGTCTGCAAACTGAATAAGGTTGACAAAAAAAGAAGCCAACCACCACTCACCAGTCAGGAGGCATGGACTTAACAGCAACTTTCAAGCTCAAAAGCCCTCAAAGACAAAACCTAGATAATATCCGAGTAACCAACTAGAAACTGAAAAAGCTTGGACCATGCAACAAACCTGCACTTCCTCCTCTTGTTTCAGCAGGTTTTCCATGCTTTGTTTCAGCTCAGCTTCATGGCTTTCCACTTTGTTCAGAGTTTCAGGAAAAACACTCTATAAAAATAACCAGAGAGAGATAGCAGGATAGGACCAACATACGTGCATGAGATCCGCAATTTTATGGAAATGGGTTAAGCTAGACCTGCAAAAAGTTTGTTCACTGCATGCTCTCAGGTCAAATCCATACATAAAGGTTTACTGGAAGATATTGTCCCAGACCACTGCCACAATTATGAGCACAGGAAAGACATTTTGAAACTGAAAACTTCATGTGCAAGAGTCACATATAAAGCTACTACCTTCAGTGCCAAGAGCTTCCTTTCTGTTACTCTGTCATTAATTTTCATTGCATTAAATGCAGCTCAGGCTGATCTTCTGGCTTGAAAGTGCACTGAGGACTAAAAGCATAGACACAAGCACTCGATCCCACCAGTTTGGCTCCTCAGGATGAGAAGAAAGTGTTTATAACATCTTGTTTCATATACCGAGGGGCAAACCCAGAGGGAAAACTAGGAATAAAAGCCCAATATCCCAAGATGGAAATTTAGCCCTATCCTGAGTCTGCGGATCTGGAACTTGGGAGATTTTTTTATCCCTGTGCTGTGGGCAGGTCTCTGTGTCGCAGACCCCCATAGTTTTCCTACTGCAATCCGTGCCCAGGCCGCTGTCCTGGCAGCCTCTTACCTGCGCTCGGCTAAAAGCCTCCTCCAAGGTGATGATCTTGTGGTTCTTGTGGGAGCTCATGACGCAGCACAGCATGCAGATGCAGACCTTGTCGGTCTCGCAGTAGCACTCCAGCAGTTTGCCATGCTGGGGGCATCTCCTCTTGGCCAAAATCTGAGCATCACAGGGCTCCATCAGGACATGGTCTTTCGAGGGGCTCTTTGTATTGTGCTTGATCAGGTGGGCTTGGCACAGGGCGGCCTCGCAGCTCAGGCAGGTCTTCGCGGCCGGCTGGGGCTCCTGAAGGCAGAAATCGCACAGGACCACCCCATCTTCCTGGCCCGAACTTTCCCCCTTCTCTTCGCGTTGCACTTCAGGCTCTTCCTCCTCTTGAGGAGCGGGAGCATCCAAGAATTTCTGCGCGATGCTGCGCAGCTGGACGTTGGGCTGCAGCAAGGCGGCCGGGTCCGCCCGGGCCTGGCACAGCGGGCAGCTGAACGGGCCCTGCGGGGAGGGCCGGCGGCTGCGCGCCTCCAGGATGCACTCCTTGCAGAAGCTGTGCCCGCAGCCCAGGGACACGGGGTTGCTGTAGATGCTCAGGCAGATGGGGCAGGTCAGCTCCTCCTTCAGCCCAGCCACAACGTCCTGCGCGGCCATGGCGCCGGAACCGCCCGCCCCGCCCGGGCGCCGGGGGGACGGCCCTGCCGGGAAGAGAAACGGAGGGCGGTAGCGTGGCGCTGCCTCTGCGCGCTCTGCAGCCTGGGAGCTGCCGCCTCCTCCCCTGCGAGGCGGGCCGGCCCGGGGCGAGCCCAGCCGGGCGGGCAGGGCGCGGAGGGACTGTGTGACCGCGCCTGGGTAACTTCTCTTCAGCCCGGTCCTCCCGTAGGCATTTCTGGAGATGACACCTGGCCATCGCCCATCCTTAAAGCCTCTCCCTGTGTCCGCCGAGCGGTCCTTTTCCCTGCTCCAGCACTGCCCAGGTTCTTACCTGCCCTCAGCATGTGAGTGCAGCGAATTAAAGCAGGAAGAATAAAGCAAGTTTCCCTTGCTGCCCCTCGGCCGGGTGGCTGTACCGCCCTGCCCTCCTCCGGGAGCTGCCAGAGGGCTCTGCTCAGGGCTGCTCCCTCCTTCCCTCCTTGGAGGTGCTAAGTCTTAGACTTTAGATTCTCCCAGAAACAGGAGGCAATAGAAGGCTCCTTTGTTTCAAGGGCAGGGGAGAGAGGAGGATGGAGGCAGCTTATTTTTACTGTTTTAAAAGCTACTCCTTTCTCTGTTCTCTCCGTCCTGTTATTCTGAGAAGCTGTCGGCACAAGCCATACTGACAGCGTCCTAGCAAAAAACGGTCCACGTGAGACCCCCGTGGCAGAGGCCTTGCTGCCCGTGGTGTTTGCAGAAACCAGTGTTACTGGACTGCTCTGGTTGCTCCTAGGTTCCTGAGGACTTGTTAAACACATATTACTTGAACCAAGCAAGATTTCTGAGCCGCTGTCCAGGCAAGGGCCCTCTACTTGGCTAAATGCTGAGACAAGCAATTGTTCTTTTAGTGATTTTCACAAGGATTCATCATACAGATCTCTTCCTGATGGTATTGGTCTCTCGGTCCTCTCTGACATAATGCACCTGCTGGGGGTAGGCAGAATTATTCCCTCCATATCAGAGCACAGGCTCATTTTCATCTTACTGCCTATTACCTGCTCCCTAATGCTTTCTTAAGACCTTGGACCACTGAATGGAGATGTTTCATATGTTGGCTGTACTTTCCAAGTGATGTTTCTTATTCCAAACCAGTGTGTCCTTTATTGTTAGTTTTCTACCCTGCCATGGGGTTTGTGGCTACACACTTCACTACTGCTGATCCCTTTTCCACAGTTGACTAAGGCTTTATGCAGTGCTCACCTGGCTTTGCTGTTCCCCCAAAGCACATGAAACTGCTGCTTTCCATTTGCAGTTCTGCCCCTAGTGCATGTGGCACCAGCTGACTGCCATGCTGCTGCGTGCATCCCAACCCCAGAAGAGGATGCTGCATAGGAAAAATCCTCCGTTTGATCTACTTGGAGCCTGCAGAAGGGCTTGCTCCCTGCAGGAGTCCGTGGGGATTTTGTGGCTCACTCTGGGTTACTTACTGTGCCCTGCTTGCAGACACAGGCTGACACAAGCTGCTGCTCCACCGCTGCACACTGCTGGGGCCAGCTCCAGCCTTGCTGCTGCACCTGCTGCCTGGAAATTGCCTAGCCTAAAATTTTATTTCTTTACCCTTCATTAATTAAAGTTCTTGATCCTTTCACTGATGAAAAATTTATTTCCTTCAGGAGTTTGGATGGCCAGTGGATGCTGGAAGCTGCAGGTAGCAGCCACTATAAATAATCTGCTGGTATCTCCTGGGCCACTTGTGGGCAGCCCATGTGGCAAAACAGTGCATGGCCAAAGCCAAACAGGCTTTTTAATTCTTACCTTTGGCCTTACAGCTACACTGATGTCAGGGTCCCCCCCACCACGCAGGACTGAAGGGAGGGTAAATTCAGTAGCAGGGACAGAGCTCATATAACAGAAGCACTGTGGAGAGAGCAATAGCTAGTTGCCAGATGCATTTATTTTTCTGTATCCTTTTTGAATACAACAACATTTCAGTGCTGCTTGGCTTTGGCTGATTGCAAAAACCCAGCAGAGCAAACCTGGACTTCTGTTTCCTGGAAGCAAACTGGAAGATGAGCTGAGCCCCAAGAGTGAGGGTGCTCCGAGCAGCACCCTTCCCTCCTCTGCCTGAGTCTGCCAGGGGGGATTGCACGAGTTGTCTTTTCTCCTTGGACTGCTGAATTGCGCCTGGAGCTGACTTTCAGTAGCTGGCAGTGACAAATGGAGACAGTGGTGGTGACAAAAGCCAGGGCTTTCACCCAAGAGTTTGCCTATTTAGCAGTGGTGAGCCAAATCCTTTCTCTGCCTCTCTCCAGGCAGACACTGCTCTTTTGCAATGAAGACTACGAGTGATCGGAAGACAGCGTGAAAGATACAGATGATAAACATCATGTGCCAGGCTCCAGGGCAATCTTCCCTCTCTCTGTGCCCTCCTTTAGCAGGTTCTGCCTGAGCTGTCGACCTTCAGTGGTTTGGGTCGACTGCGAGCCCGGGGCATTGTGTGCTTGTACTCTACTGCAGTGTGGGCAGTTTTCCTCTAAAATCATCACTGTTATTAAGGTGATGAGGAGGTGCCTTCCCTCTGCTCTGCAGGCTGTTGACCAGCCAGCAGTTAGGCAGAGGGCAGCTCCTGGCAAACCCACGCTTCCTTGCTCTCTCCAGCTGCCTGATATTCCTTCAGTGCCAACTTCTGCACAGGCGGCCGCTTGCTCTTGGCGAGCAAAGCACAATTGAGAGAGCAAGGAGGGGTCCTTGTGGATGTCAAACTGAAAAGGAAACAGAGGCGCTTAGAAAAGGAGAGAGAATGGCAGCCTTTGCACAGCTGCATGGAGCTAGCTGCCTCCTGAGAGCCCCACACCACCACCTCACCCACTGCCAGGGAAGATTTGCTGCTGTTGCCCTGGTCACCAAAGGGTCTGTTCAGCCGCTGCCGAGTGTGGTCCACTGTGTACTGCAGGCAGCAAGAGTCTGCAGACATATGGAGCTGGAAACACTCCCTCAGAGTCAGCAGGGCGGTGGGGTTTTTTGCAGGAGCAGGATGAGGGCTGGAAAAGCTAGTGGGGAGAGGATGGTGCCTTTTGACCTGCAGGAGGCTGCTGAGAAACTAAGAGCGCCCTAAGTCTGAGATTGAAAAGGTATTTGGAGGCAGGGATGGCATATGAAAAATTAAAATGTATCCAGCCAAAGACTGAGGGGAAGAGAGTGAGGGAAAAGAGATTGTGGGACCCAAAACCAGCAGCACCTGGAGAAAGTTCTCCACTGGCATTTAAAGACACACAGCAAGCCAAGGCAGGAGGTGTAGGTGCCTTAGGGAGAGAGATGCAAAGCTTGGGAAGGAAAGCTGGGAGGAATCCCTGTGGGCAGCTGCTGGGGGCAGGGAGGGCAGTACAGTGGGGCCAGCAGGCAGAGAGGTCCCAGAGCTGGCAGGGAGCAGAGAAACCAAACCTGTCCCTGTTCCTCTCTGCAAAGACACCTAGACAATGAGCTGGGACTGATAAATGCTGAGAGTGGGCAAATCCATACATTACTCCAAGTACGGCCTCCAGAGCCCCCTGGATGGACTTTGCATGGCCCAGGAGCTGAGGTCTGTATTGGGGAGGAGGGAGCTCCTGCACCAAGCAGAGCCCAGGGCAGGATTTGGTGCCAGAAGCCACGGCACAGGTGGGAGCTGAAACTCCAAAGGGCAGCCCAGGACAGTTTGCCAGGCAGTGCAATGAATCCCAAGCAACAGACATTTCACACTGGTCAGGAGCACAAGCCTGGTGCAGTGTTTGCAGGCATTGCCTTGCTGTGCTCCTGCCTTCCCTGCCCACCCACAGGCCTTTCTGTGGGCCCTTGCTGTGGGGCAGGGGGGTCCCACCAAGGCAGTGGAGCCTGGAGCAGCTCTGGTCTCAGCCAGCTCAGCTCAGCCAGGCAGATGTGGGTGCTGCCCACGTTGCCCCTGCAGCCCCTGCTGTGCCTGCTGCCTGCACTGTGTGTGCTGCCGACTCTACTTGCTGCCCACACCACTTGCCAGGTGCCAGCCAGCCAAGGTCAGCAACAAAAGCTGTCCCTATTCACAAAAACCGGTTATTGACTTATTCTCCCCTCCCACAAGGCATGGTGTGCCTGGTGCAGGAGATGATGCCACCTCCCTTCCCTCCCATAGCCCAAGAGCAGTTGTATATAAGCTACTCCAAAAGCAGCACCTGTCTGTGTGAAAAGAAGCTGTTTTATCACAAAGTTATACCCAAATGAAAACTGTCGCAGTGGGTTTTTCCCCAAATGGTCAGAAGTAATTGCTGGGACTAATAGAGCTGCTGAAGTGATGTTGCAGTTCACCAACAGCTCCCTTCAGTCTCTACGTCTGCTTGCAGGGTAACACTCGAGCAACAATACCAGTCCTTTATTTTCCAGGAAGCTGCGTGGGAACGCAGCACTGGATGGCACAGGTCAGGCTGGGAGGACAAACCTCAGCTGTGGGTCTGTCCCTCTGTCCAGACCCTTCCTGTGTGTGCCCCCACTCCAGCCAGGAGCCCTGCCAGCCAGGCACCCTGCTCCTGTCCCTGTGCACCCACCCCAGGCACCCCAGCACCAGCTGCCCCAGCTGTATCCCCACATTTCCACCTTGTGATTTCATGTTGTAATCTGTCCTGGCACTGGCAGCAGCGTCACTGTGCCCAGATATCTCAGAAAAATATTCCTGTTTGATGGCCCTGAAGCCCATATTTTGGTGGAAAGCAGCAGGGAAACAGGCTTCCTGTCAGCTCAGGGTGCAGCAGGTGGAGAGATGAGGGGCTGGATTTGGGGTGGGAGGCTGGTTCTGGCTCTCTGGCTGGGCAGGGGGGCCCATGCTGGGCTC
This sequence comes from Athene noctua, assembly GCF_965140245.1. Lineage (NCBI taxonomy): Eukaryota > Metazoa > Chordata > Aves > Strigiformes > Strigidae > Athene > Athene noctua. Next base: position 12,185,966 of record NC_134048.1, read on the forward strand.
TCACCAGCTGTGCTGCATCAGAGATGGGCAGGTTGAGGGCAGCTGCCTAAATTGGTGCAAATCAGCTGGAAAAAGATATCCAGGATAGCTCAGCACCTTGCATACCTCCTCCTTTCAGGCTGCTGAGGTCCTCCTGCCTGGCAGCATCACCGTGCCGTGCTCTGGGTAAATTCAGTGCAATGCCTCTGGCCTGGCAAGCCCTCACAGGGCCGATGGCTGGTGCTGGGCTCCTGCGCACCATGTGCTGTGGGGGAGCTGCCCCCGTGCTGCCGCCGGCTGCCCAGGCTTTCCATCCCCTCCCTTCCACAGCCTGGGCTCCCACGATGACCAGGACACCCTGTGCTGGAAAGAGCAGTTTGGCCAGCCGGGCCGTGTCTCTGGGAGAGCAGGCTGGCTCCCGGGATACACTCTCCTGTTGCCGGCGGGACCATCCAGGGGCCGTCCTGCACCGCAGGCTTGCTGTGTCACCACGGGGAGTCTTTCCCACACTTTGGCTTGCCGTCTCTTACTCCCACTCAAGCAAATTTGAGGGGTGTGTGCCCCACTTCATTTTTGACACCTCCACTCTAGGAGGTTTCTTCTGCGACGGGTCTTGTGGCAGTGACACCACTCCCAAAGTGCAGAGTACAGAGCCCAGGCTTTTTCTGCATGAGTTAAACTGGAAGAAGCCACACTTATAACAGCAATACACAGGGATATTCCCCCACGGGAGCTGCATCCCTGGCAGTGGTGCAGCATTGCTGTGAGTGAGCTTGAGGGGCTCTACCACCCACCCTGGCCCTGGCCGTACCCCAACTGTCCCACTGCCAGGCAGGCAGTGCAGCAGAGCAGGTTCTGCAAAGCAAAACACTTCCTCCCAAGCAGGCTTCCACTAATAAACTAAAGTATTAGAAGCACAGACTTGGTCCTTTTTTTTTCTTTCCACTTTATAGTATATATGTTATCATTTAGTTATAGGCAGATCACTTCACTATTTACAGTACATGAGCGTAGAGAGTCTACAGTCTTTTTGATGTAAACAAGTAACTCCGCGGCAGGGGAGTCTGGAAAAAGAAGCCAGTTCTGAAGTATTTACACAATTTAAAATAGAACTTTTATACCCACCGGATAGATATAGATAATACATTGAGCGATTTGGTTAAATTATCTATGAAACTATAGAATCTGACAATGTAAAAATACAAGAAAACGTTCTCTTGTTTTAGAAGGTAGACAGTTAAATCACACTAGAAATAAATCTCTTTTTTAAAAATAATAACAATAATAATAAAGGAAAGGCATAAGAATCCATGCCATCTTTTAAGGTTAAAGTATATTACATAAATAAGGACACAACGTAACGGAACCGGGGGAAAAAATTAAGTGAAATATAAAAAACCACTACCAATTAAAAAAAAAACAAAACAAAAAACAGACTAAAAACTTGATTCTTAATCACAGAGGGATCAATTCTGCTACTTTTACTTACTCCGCAGGTAGAGAATTGCAGAGTTAAGTAGTACTTACTCAGCATGAGGAAGGGAGGCAGAATTGGCCCCTAATAATTATTAGCAGTGTCCTTTTACTTTAAAAATAAAAAGAAGAAAAAGACAGAATTAGCTTTTTTTCTATAAATAACAAAGCAGATGTGCCCCTTTTAAGGTGAAATTCTTACACCTTTCTCAAGAAATGCATCAATTTAATCTTTCTCTCTCTTTCTCACATGCATACACACACTCCCTCCCCAACCCAGTATTTACCTCAGCGTGGCTCTCGGCTCGGCACTGTGGCCGTGGCCATGGCCATGGGCACTGTGGCCAGGCTGCTGCTGCTGCCCCTGACCCCAGGGTGGGTGAGGGAAGAGGAATGAAACCCGAAGGCTGCATTTGGCTCTATATTGCTTCAGATTGTCAGGGATGGACTGCAACACTTAGAACAGAAAGGGTGTCAGGGCTCAGCTACAAACAATGATGTATCTCAGTATTCAGCATACCTCCAAAAAGAAAGGAAAAAAAACAAAACAGAAAAAAAGAAAGAAAAAAAGCGCTGGCCTGCAATTGCAACACTCCTTTGCATGGACCAGTGCTGAAATCAGACACTCAGGACTGTAATGTGGTGACTGAGCTGCTGCTCCATTAAAGATGTGCAGCCCAACCATCTGCGCTGAGTAAGAATCGGGATAAACCTTTTCTCTGGGGCAGCATCAAAACTAAAACCCGGGATTGTCCTGTGCATTCAGCCTAGACACTCAGAAACATTTGCTCCTTCCTGCGGATTCTGCCTGATTCCAGCCAGAAACCGAGTACCCCACCCTGAACAAGCTTTTCTGGGGCAAATCTGTGCAAAAAAGGCAAAGGGACATTTTATCATGAAACTCTTCACATTCAGCATTTCCCCACAGCACCTGCAGGAAACTACTGGGGGACATTCTATAGTTATATATTTTTACAAAAATAAATCTCCTCCTTACTTATTGCCTACCGTAATAAACCCTTTTGCTCCCAATTTCGCTTTGAAGTAGCACTTTCGGCTGCCCTGAAGCCCCAGCCCTCGCAGGGGGTGGGGGGCAGCTTCCCGGGGCTGCCATAGGGTCTGGGGTGCAAGAGTTCCCTTTTTGGGGTGCCCAGCTCTGAGCTGCACCCATGCCAGGGCACCTGCCATGATGCCAGAGGCTGGACGGGATGTAAAGCTAATCCTTGGGCGGGGACAATCCCCGTCCCTGGCAGCTCCTGCAGAGTGCTGGGTGCCTCTGGCTTCCCCGGCGGCGTGGGCTGCCTCTCCTCACGCAGAGCCCGGGCATCGATCGCTCTGCTCCTGCTCCGCTTCGCCGTTAGCACCCAAAATAATCACAGGCCACTAAGGGAGTGAGCTCTCAGCTGCCCCTTATGCCAGAGCCCTCCTTCCTGCACCTTTGCAGACTTGAGCACTGCAAGCTAGACACCTTTATATTTAAAAAAAAAAAAAAATTAGAAAAATAAAAATCAAGTGGAAACTTATTTTTCACCACAAATCCTGTGTGAGGGATTCTGAACCCAGCAGACCTGTGCTTCTTGAGCTGAACACCCTCCACTCTCACTCAGTCCTAAAAGTTGGGGGAAGCCCCCGGGGCAGGCAGCATGTGCCCCCTGCTTTTCCCTGCTGCAACGATGGGCTGGCAGGTGCAGGCAGCTGCAGAGGGCTGCCCCAGCCCACAGTTGTGCCTCTGCTCCTTGCACACCTCTGCGCATAGTGCATAAGTCCTGGAGAAATTTCTTAGGGGAGGAAGGAAAACGAACCATCCCAATTTAGGGGAGGAAAAAAAGAAAAAAACCCAACCCCCCAAAAAACCACCCCCACCCCACTTATAGGCTTTAGGCACCACGAAGACCACTTATTGCATCTCCTCCTACCCTACAGGTGCAGTACTGATCAGCTCTGTGCAGGACAAGCCCTCCCCTTCCCGTGCACTGGCCTTGATATCCAGAAGCCAGGCATGGGCAGGGGCTGTGGGATGACCCAGGGGGCCCAGCCGCAGGAAAACAATGTGAAATTTTGTATCTGGGTACACCAAAACCAATGCTTGGGAGGCGACTGAGTCATCCTCCAGGAGAGGGCTCCCCCGGCTCTGGAGCCCCCCCAGCTCTGCACTAACCCTTCCCCTCTGCCACGCTTGATGCATCCCCAGCAGGGCCCGGCCGTGGGGGCTCGGTGCCCTCGGCTGAGTGGGAGATGGAAGAATTCCACTTACTTTGCTTTTTTTTGTTGTTTTTTGGATTGATCGTTTTCTGAAAAACATCAGCACAGCACAGGACAGTACTACCCACCCTAAATGTGTCGCTATATACATTCTACATAAGCTCTATAGCAATCACATGTAAACATCATCATTGTGAGGAAATACTAGGACAGAAAAAGGCAAAGCTACAATGAGGCAATTGCCAATAGCAGATGCTCAGTCTCGGCCAGAGCTGCTCATGTTTGTTAAGATGGGATGACAAGTGGGGGGAGCTTGTGGCAGGAGAGACGCTGAACCTTGCTGCTGAGACTGAAATGGCACAAGGACTGTTCCCTGACAGTGGTCGTCACCAGCGGCATATTGGGGACCCACAGTTCAAACCCCACAGTGGCCTGTGAGGCCTCACGCTGCCAGGCTGGTTGTCATCAGAACCATGGCTTCCCTGAAAGTGGGGAGAAATAGCCTGGTAACTGTGCTGGTATCAGCGCTGCCAGCAGAGACCAGCTGCACACACGGCCCCAGAGTCAAGGGCCAACGTGGCAGGGCTCAAGCTCTTGGCATCGTATCTCATGCAACTTTGGAGGCTTTGGTCACACTCCCTGCAAGACAAAATAGTACCCACACCAGGGAAATGAGAATAAAACCCCCAAGTCATATCGAGGGAAGACCCCAGAAGACTCTATCTATTGGCAGAGTTAAGGCTATAATATTCTATCTACAGAGGATGGCTGAATCCCTAGTGGTCTCTGGGTCTGAAAAATAAATGGAGATAAGGGTGATGGCTTGAGGAGCAGCAAGGTTCCTGCTCCCTCAGAAAAAGTGCCTCTGGTCAGCTCGTGGTGAGGTTTGCTCCAGCTGGTGGCAGGCTCTCTCCCCCTCCCATCTCAGCTGGAGATGGCGGGCAAGTTTGCAAGAAAATTTCAGGGGGGTGCTGCTTGAGCATGCCTTAAATCCAGCACCACCGGGCAGCCCTGAGGGCCCTCGGCCAGAGGCAGAGCAGGCAAGCATGCCATGGGGTGCTGGTGGGCATGGGGGACGGATCCTGGGGGCCAACTGGGTGCTGGGGAAGTCTATGGCTTATCAGGTACCAGGCAGAACGCGGGCAGGGCATTGGGTGGGACGGGTGTTTGGTGCACTGCTGTGCCCTCTCCTGCCTCTCTGGATTTTGGGCTGGCTGCCGGGTGGGGATCACAGATGGGTCTTCTCACCCCGCTTGCTTTGCAGGCGGTGGAAGTGAGCGGGGAGCAAGCTGCTCAGCCTGGCTGGTCTCCTAGACACCTAAGGAGACAGAGAGAAGCAGCTCCCTTACAGGGTCCTGGAGGAACCCATGCCCCAGGCTGTGCTGGCAGGACCCACCGGATCGATTCCAGACCAGCTGTGGCCCCCCGGCCCCTCAGCCCCTCTCTCCTGCCTCCAAAGGCAGCGGGGGGACGGAGCAGTGCTGGCTGGCAGGTATCGGTCCCACAGCCCCCCGGGTAGTGCATTCTTCTACCATCCCTCTCCTTCACGCCTGCAAAGCTGCCTGGCCCCATGGTGAGAATGGCACGGGGCTGGCGTGCTCCACTGCCCGCCGGCTCCATTAGGCACCAAAACCAAGCTCAGCGTCTGGGTGCTGTGACCCAGCTGGGCGGGGGGCTGGGGGGCTTGGGCCACACAAGCAGGAAGAATAGCTTTGACAGCAAAGTGGGTGACCCCAACGTGACCGCCGAGCACCCTGGTTTGCTGGCGGGGGAGGCGGGTGCCCCTGCGGCTGATGGATGAATGCCAGCTCCGTGACTCTGCTCTGACCCCCCCATTTGCTGAGTGGCAAGTGCCTCATTACAGTGCATAGTTAAAAATCAAGGAAGCGGTACAATAAATCTGAATTACAGTACATCTGAGCCATAAATACATTTTTTTTAAGTATATACTTTTTTTCTCTTCTTCTATTAAAAATTAGTTTATAATCCTGATTCTATTCACAATTAACAATTTCATCATCACACACTACGGACAAAAAAATGTTATGGTGAACACAGCTGCAACTCCGCGGTGGGAGCACGGGGGGTCCAGAAGGGAGGAGAGGGGCTGGGGGGCTCCTAGGCTCACCCTAAAACAACCAGTCAGAAGCGGGGGGACTAACGTGTGGCAGTGAGACATCAACACCATGGGGACTCACAGACAGAAGCAGCTTTGTTCAATGTAAACATCGATCAGAAGGGACAGCAGTCTCTCTCTCGTGCGTGCGTGCTCTCGCTCTCTCTCGCTCTCTCTCGCTTTCTATAGACTGAATAATTTCTTTGAAAACGTAAACATATTGGAAGTGCCTTGACTGAGGTATTGAGGTATTCCTCCAAGGTTAAGGCTGTTACCGATGCAGGCTTAGCTGGGCCTCCTGCAGCAAGCTGTCGAAATCCATGGTCTCGTACTTGCTTTTCACTGGAGCTGAGGAGGACTCCTCCGCGCTGCAATCTGGGAAGGGCAGGGACACAAGGCAGCCGGGTCAGGGAATGGCACACAAGCACGCTCGCTGCCTGGCAGGGAGGGAAACTGAGGCACGGCAGGGCACTACTCACTCCCCCGCTACCAGCATGCTGCATCCTGGCACTGCAAAGCCAGCCCAGACGAGGTGATGATGGCGAGAGGGAGCGGGGACGGTGCTGTCCCTCCCCGATTGAAGAGCTGTTGGAGAGAGGGGCTGTAGCACTGCCCAGCCTGGCAGGTCACACACCACAGATACCTGTTTCCAGGTGCACAAAAATCTGCCGGGTGCAGCTGAATTCTGAGGCGCTGACACGGGGCTGACCCCACGGGAGCCGTGCCGGTTGTGGGGAGGGGGGTGCCTACCTGCAGCGCTCCCCAGCCCTCCATCAGAGCTGAACAAACAGTGCCACCACAAAGACAGGGAAATTCAGCAAATGCCAGAAATAAGGCTGCCTAATTTAACAGCAGCTGAGCCCTTTTGGGTGTGTATTTTTGAATGAGCCTTGAATGGCACAGCTGCATTTCACCTCTGCCCGTGGGCTCCCCATCTTATCCTGTACCAGGGCGAGCAGGATTTTAGGAACAAGCCAGGCTGCACAATAAGGGGGTGACTTCTGGCCTTGCAGAAATCTGCAGGTGAGGAGCACTGAAGGGGGTTCTTCTATGCAGGGGGGAAGCTCTGGCCCCCTCCCCACAGCACTGCACACCCATGTGCCAACACCTTCCTCACAGGGTGCCGTTTCCTATCTTCTCTGTGCCCAAAATGAGCGGCCCTGGGATTTATTCAGATGAACAACAGCCATTTGCACACAAAACCAAAGTCAGAGGGAATGCTGCTTGCAGCAGATGAGAGGTACTGAAAGATCAGGCAGTACTTGTGTCAGACTGGGTGTCATGAGATAAGTCAAGACTTAGGGCTTTATTTTCTGGGCCTCAGTCTCTCATGCATGAAGTGGGATACTAGAACACTTTACCCCCTGCAGAAGGTACAGAAATGAATGTGCAGTGTCTGTGAAACACCAAAGATCACAGCAACAAGGGCTGAGCAAAGCCTAGATCCCATTTCTCTTGCAGGTCTAGCACAGGGTTTCACTCCTGTCCCTTAGCTCAGACTGCAGCCCTACCACCTGTGGAAGGACAGTCCAGCGAGACCCTGGCTAATGCACTCACTGAATCTTGCAGAAGCCCACACAGCACAGGAAGAGTTAATGCAACTGCAGCACACTTCAGTGCCATCATTTTGGCTCCAAAGTGCATGTGCAGTGTGGTGGATCTGCCCTGCAGAGCAGCAAACCACCCAGACTACCTCGTGGGCTAATGAGATGTTGCTGACTGTTCTCTCTAATGACTGGGAAGGGACTTCTCTGCTGGAAACTATCCAGTGCTGTGTAGAAATGCAGCAGAGACAGGATGGGCTGTGGTCAGCTGAGACCCAGCAGCCCTGGGGCATGATGCTATGTTTTGCAGCCAACACCCTCTGGGCCCTCACGCTAGCTGCTTTTCTCCCCCCAGTTTCCCAAGCCATCTGACTGAGCCAAGAGCAGCTACATGAGCCATAGGAGAGCCAGTGGGCTTTTCCTGCAGGCTCTAAAGAGGTTTAGGATCTTTGCATGACTAGGGTTCAGCAGTGCAGTGTGCCGTTACAGCCGTGTGCTGATAAATGAGATGCTTTAGAAAAAGCAGCTCATGCTTTCTTACCCAAGTCAGCATATCTGGTCCAGAAGAAGTGCCCGAGGCCACCAGAGCTGAGCTGGAACGAAGGCTCGTTCCTCTTCCTTAGCGAGGTGCCATTTTTCAGAGATAAGGCGGCATGCTCTGAATACCGGTAGGTGATGAAGCCGTATTTATCCCCCCTGAGCAACCAGAGAAGGAATTCAAAATGCGATGGGCCCCACAGTCCCTCTGACACAGCTCTGCTCAGCACTGTGCCCCTGGCCCTCCATCTCGTTGTCCTTCCATCCCGCTGTCCCTCCATCCCGCTGTCCCTCCATCCCGCTGTCCCTCCATCTCGTTGTCCCTCCATCTCGTTGTCCCTCCATCCTGCTGTCCCTCCATCTCGTTGTCCCTCCATCCCACTGTCCCTCCATCCCGCTGTCCCTCCATCCTGCTGTCCCTCCATCCCACCAGCCCTCCCTGTGCCGTTGAACCTGGGCACACACTGATCTCCTCGCCCAAAGCGCTGAGACCATCGGCTCGGCTGACCAAGGGGGTTGGCGTGGTGCAGAGCACTTCACCCCACCAGCACAACTGCGTCACTCGCACACGCACAGCTGGATGCGGGGGTGACCCTGCACCGCCCGGTAGTGCTGATGCTGGCTGGAGAGAGGGGCTGTCTGGAGTCGCTGGAGCCCCGGACCACAGCGCGCTCCCCACCCACCTGTTAGTCCTGGACAGGACTTGGCACTCCACGATTTCACCAAACACTTCAAAGCGTTTCTTCAGTTCGCTGGAGCTCATGCTGCTGGAGAGGTTCCTGATATACACCACCCTGCCTTCCCCCTGGCAAATCAAGCAAAGGTTTCAGGCCCCAGGACCCTGTGCCTCTCTGCTGTTGACGGGTGCTGGAAATGTGGGGCCGTCAAGGAGCCCCTGCAAGTCAGCACTGGGAATGGGGCTGAAGTAGGGCAATACTGCCACGGGCACAGCCTGACATCTCCAGGGTCCGGCCGTCCCCACTCCAGCTAGCTCATGGGTGTCAGCCCCAGGACACCATGGCTGCAGGGGATGACCATATCCAGGCTGAAGCAGCCACCACCCCCTTCTTCTGTTTTAAATTTCTGCTGCATTCCTGCATCTTTTTCAGCTTATTCTGGTGAAGATGCTGAGAAATATTCCCACGAATTGCTAGGGGCAAAATTCAATTGCTTTGCAGGAAAAAAATGCCAGAGGGGTCTGTGTATGTGTGTGTGTGTGTGTGTGTGTGTGCGTGCACACAGCACAACAGCACAAAAGACCAAGTTATTTCCGCGCAGGCCCACACGCCCCCAGCTCCCACCCATGGGCACACAGCAGTTCCTGGTGCATGAGGCGGCCTCTGCAGCAGGACTGCATCTGTAACGGCTGAGTAGCTTCAGGGATTCCCCCGCTCAGCCTGCTAACTGCCAATGCCAGCTGTGCTGAAGCATTGTTATAGGATGCTCTGGGCATTTCTGGCCCATGACTCCATGTATTGCCTGTTGCCTGGCGGCTTCTGCTTCATGTTGGGTTGTTCTCCCCCCTCCACCCCCATGTCCTTGTTTAACACTGGCCTCGCACCAAGGGATGTTGAAACCAGGGTTAACGGGCTCCACCACTGCTTTTCTGCAGCGGGAGATGAACTGAGGGCTGGGCATTGCTTTGTCCCAACACGAGGTCCCTGCTCACTTACGATGGCCTTTTCCCGTCTCTTCTCCAGCTGGCCCCGGTGCCCACTCCCACCCTGACACTGCTGGCTGTTCTCACACCTGGGAAGCAAGGGAGAGGATGTCAGCCCGGGAGGGTGGGGGGATCCAGCAGGGAAAGCTTCAAACATCAAAGAGAAGCCAGGGCATGTGGTGTCTGCAGCAGCAGGCAGGCACTCCAGAGCACTGGCAACCGAGGAGAGATGGGGGTCCAGAAGCACTGGAAAGGACACTGGAAAGTCCCTCCTGACAGATGCTGGAGGGGGTTCCCAGCTGGCAGCTTGCCCCTTCCCAGGCACGGCTCCAGCCCCTGCCCATGCCCCATCACTCCCAGCGCCATGGAAAACCTTGGCTGCCCCAGTGCTGCTTTCTCTGGCCATGGCTGATGTTTGAACAGCTGCTGACGTAGTACCAGTTATTTCAATAGATTTACTTCATTACTTATCATCTTTATTACTTGGGCCAGCAGAGCAGAAAGAGCCAGGGCTGCCATTCACTGGGGCAAAACCTCAGGGGGCAAGAATGGTCCCAAGTGCCCTCCCCGTGGCCCCCCTGTACCTGAAGGTGCGTCTGCTTGCGGGCGATCGGGACCGGCAGCACGAAGACCCCGAGCTAGACCTGCTCCGGGAACAGTAATGCAAACTGGTCCTGGAAAGGGGATTTCTCCGCAGGCACAGCTTGGTGTCACCGTGCTCCTCCTCCTCCTCCTCTTCCTCCTCCTCGTCCTCCTCCTCCACAGGGGAGCCACTCTCGCTGCAGCTGTCTTCAAAAACGGTGTCATATTCGGGGGTCTTGCAGAAGACCATGTCCTCTTCCTCAAGAGCACTGTCCAGAAAGCCAAAGTGCTTTGTTAAGCTGGCTCTGATCTCCTGGTCTCTCAGCTGCTTGACGCCGTCCTTCCACAGCATCTCACTGCCTGCCTCCTTGCTGCCCAGGTCCAGCCCCTGGTAGTGGGCGGCCGGGACCCTCCTCTTGTGCTCTGTCTCCACCTGGCCTGGGGGCTCCCACGACTTGAGCACCTTCCTCTGCAGGGCAGCCTCGGGCTTCAGCACCTGGCAGTAGTCGTGGTCCCCGAAGGAGCGGGAGAAAGGCCGCTTGAGCACGCCCTGCTGCTCAGGGAGCGTGGGGCGCCCGGCCGCTCGGCTCAGGTGGGCGAAGAGCTCTGTCCTCTCGGGGTGCTTCCTGGGGCCTTTCCGGGAGGCTGCTGTGTCCCCTCCGCCCCCGGGGATGGGAGCCGTCCCGTCCTCCTTCCCTGGCTCCTGGGGTATGTCTGGCTTGTACAGGTCCTCCTCGGCGGGCTTATACGGTGGAGTGGTGGGTGGCGTGAGACCTGAATCCCCCCCGAACAAAGGGCAGGAGTCAGCTCTGCCCCCGCCGCCCTGCCCCGTCCCATCCCAGCACCTGGGCTGCACCACGCTTTGCAAGGGAGGAGGCTGCTTGGCCCCTGCAGCCTCAGCCATCCAGCAGCACTTGGGCAAAAAGGATGCCTGATCCCAGAAAGGATCAGAGGACTCCCCCTTCCCTCCTGGCTCATGCAGGGGCCCGCTGAACTGCCCCTCCCATCCCAAACATGTCCCCTCAGCAATGGGGGATGCAGCTTGTCAGCTGCTTGCAGTGCTCGGACGTGGAGGTGAGGCAGCGCACGGGAAGTGCCCTGTGGAGCAAAGGGGGGCTCCCGGGCCAGGGGACGAACATGCCTGCTCGGCTGGGGTTGGCTGGAACCAGCAACTCCAGGCTGAATTTAGGGTAAATCTGCCCCCTCCCAGGGAGGATTTTTGCAAAATTAAAAAATTAAAAGCCTGTCCTACCTGCTGTCCCACACAGCTCCACAGTCAGCATCGGCTCAAAGTTTCTCTTCCCAAAGGTTGAGTCGCTGGAGAAGAGCAGAAAATAAGGAGAGAGAAGGTATTTAGGTGAACTGCAGCCCCCCAAACATGAACAGAAGCTGAAAAACGCTGCCTACCAGCGAGCCCTCCCACCACGGCTAATGCCTGATGGAGTAACCCCGTGGAGGGGTGCAAGGGGCAGTGGGGTGAGCAGCGTGCCCTCCCTGTCCCAGCCAGAGCTCCGGGACACATTGCCCCTGGCATGCAGAAATGCCCTGTCCTCAGCCCAGGGGTCTCTGAGCTCCTTGCACCTGAGCGATGGCCACAGCTCCCCACAGCCCCGCACCCAGCTGCACAGCTCAGTCTGCTCTGCAAAAGCAGCTTTGCTTGCTCACTGCAGATGCATGCCCAGCCAGACAAACCAAGGCGGCTTTCCAGCCCCAGCGTGGTTTATTTAGCCCCATGCACACTTACGTTTGTGCCAAGGACAGCGTGAGACACCTGGGTGTTTCTGAAAGGCAGGGAGAGAAGCAGCGTTACCAGCAGAGCTGTGCTCCCTCCAGTGCCCACAGTGCCCACGGCAGGACCTGGGGCCCCTCTGCCCACCCTGGCCTGGCAGGGGGCTGGGGATCATAGGCTTTGCCCGCCTGGGAGGCAGCAGTGTCTGCAGCAGGGCTAACACTGCCAGGGTTGAGCCATTCATGCTCACAAAGCGCTTGCAGATAGCTGTGATTTTGGGGCACCGGTGCAGCTGAACCCCGGTGCCCAGGCACAGGGCGAGCCTGCAGGGAAGAGGGACCCAGAGGGATGGGCAGCCTGGTCCTTGCTGGGTTAGTGCTATACCAACTCCCTTATCTTGTTATAAGGATAGGGAAACTGAGGCAGAAGGCCCCCACGGATTGAAACAGCATCCCAAAACCAGAACAGGCCCCCAACTCCCCATGCATGGGACCCCACAGCCAGATGGCACATAGGTCAGGGCCTGGCTGTGCTTGGAGCTCACAGCTTCACTGCCAGCTGAGTGCCAGGCGCCTGGCCAGCAGTGCTAGCCTGTGGCAGGGACAGCACCAGCAGTGCCACAGGCAGCATGTGCGCACTGCGGGGGGGCGAGCAGAGTGAGACCCCCCGGCTCCCCTCACCTGCTTGCTCCAGGAGGGCACAGCGCTGGCTCTCAGCCCCGTTGCCCACCTCGCTGTCCCCCGGGGAGCCCAGGGAGAGGGGCTGGGGTTCCACCAGTGGTGCTGTGTCCCCCACCTCCACTTCGGCCGCGGGCTCTTCAGCGGAGAAGCCCTCCAGCGCTGGGCACAGTGCAGGCTCTCTGGAGGCCAGTGTGCCACGGCTGTTCCCAGCCTCCTGGGGGACAGAGGGCTCGGGGGATGGCTCGTCAAGGAAGGAGAGCCAGTGGCCAAGCTCGGGGTTGAGTCTTTTGGACCGGCGGACAGCGTAAACGGTGCTTTCCTGCTTGCGGGCCATCTTCCCTGGGGCTGTGCCCAGGACGCCCGTACGCTTCCCAGCATCGTCCTCGAGGCCACATGGCTCCTGTGGTGCCTCTGCCTCAGCCCTGGGGCTCTGCCGTGGCTCGCCCTTCTCTGGTGCCATTTTGGCTCTGGATGTGCAGATCTCAGTGACATCCTCCCCATCCTGGGCTGGTGGCACAGGGGAGCAGGAGCCAGGTGGCCGTGCCAGGGCGGCGTACACAGGCTTGCTCAGGCGGTATGGCTTGCTCACATCGCACAGCAGGTCCCGTGCCAGCAGCTCCTTCAGGATGGAGAAGGATGCTCCGGGCTTCTTGCAACCTGCGGCTGCCTGCCAGGCACAGCCTGGCCGGCTCTGGGCGCTGCTAGGGAGGCCCGGCTGCCCAGGACAGTCCGGTTTGGCTCTCTTGAAGGGGCTGCTGCAGGGCTGGGGCTTGGCGTCGGCAGCGTCGCGGGTGGGCAGCTTCCGCGGTGGCAGGCAGTAGGTGTGCATGTAGCGGATGAGCTCCACCACTGAGTGCATCTCCCCCTCGCAGGAGAACTGACTGCTGGAGCCATCCTCTGCTGAGGAGGAGGGGGTCACCGAGTCGCCGGAGCTCAGCGAGTCCTCGCTGGAGTCACTGTCGTCCTCGTGATGGGCACAGTCACCCGGGGACAAGTGGTGGCGGCTGCTGGGACACTCCTCAGGTGTCTGGGGGGCTTTGGTCTGGGGGCAGGGGGCAGTGGCGGTGAGGTGCCGGTGCAGCTCAGTGCAGCTGCGGCTCTGTGCCTGTGGGACGCTTGCCCTCCTTTCCCGGGGCCCCTCCACCTTTGAAGAGGAGAGGAGAAAGTCAGTCCTGAGCCCTCCAGCCACAACCTGATGCAAGTACCAGGCATGGGATGAGAAGCCCCCCAGGCTGACAGAGACACCCCACATCCCTGAACACCCCAGTTCCAGGCCATCAGCATCCTGCCCTGCCTGGGGGTCAGCCCCATGCCCCAGGGGGGTTCCACGGGCACACGGGGCCGGCAGCCCACCGCCCCAAGCGCTGCCCCTCCAGCAGCTGGCATGCAGTGATGCTCCTTCTCCCCGGGAGGGATTTGCTGCTCTTCCCAGGCAATCTAATTTGCCAGGCCTAATGCACCACACAATTGCCATTAGCCAAGTAGAAAAATCTTTGATGGCAACTTCTGCTGGGCTTCAGGAGATTAGCTTAAGTGACGGGGTCAGCTCTGCAGCACAGCATGCAGCTCTCCCTGGCCGATAGCTCCCAGCTTGGGCTGTGAATCAGCGGGGAGAGGGCAAGGGGGTAGCCAGGGAGTACGTGGGGCTTTCACAAACCAGCGCTCAAGGAAGCTGGGAGATGCCTGACCCCATTGGGTCCAAATGAGGACGAGACATTTCTCAGCCCAGCACAAAGCCTGAAGGTTTTGCTGAGCCCAGACTGCAACCCCCATTCAGACGGGGATGAAAGTGCTCTCCCCGTCCACAGCCCCCAGCTCAGAGGCTGCCCACGCTCCCTGACACCATCCTTTGGTGGCCTGCTTTAGGATGGCTCCCAAGAGGTGGGTGCTGGACGGGCTCAAGGTCTGCCTGCTGGAGAAGTACCTTTGTGTAGGGCCGTGCGGGTCGGGACTTAGGGGTCCCCAGGCGCCGGGTGCTCCCATCCCGCTGAGCCTCACAGCTCGGAGGCACGTGCGATGGAGAGAGGAGCAACTTCTTCAGCTGCAAAGAGAAACCGCAAGAAAAAGAGTCGGCATCGCAGCAAGGGCAAGAAAAAGTGCTGACAGGGCCACAGCCCCTTGGCTTGTGCCTGCTCTGGGCACATCCATTGCTGATCATTTGACCCAAAAATGGGGGAGGAAAAATAAAAAGGCAGGGAGGCATTTCCACAAGGGCAGCCCTGAGGGGGTTGGGGATGTCTCCACATCATTCACCCACAGCCCCAAGGACCCCCAAGCAGGTCAGGGTGGTGGGGGCATGAGGGAATTTACTTCCCAGGGGCACCCCCGCTCCAGTCAGGTGCACAGGAGCTGTCATGGCATCCAAAGTTCCCACTCCATCAATTCTGCCCTTAGATGACACAGACTTTACACTGGCATGAGTGACGGGTTTGGACAGTTCGCCTGGGTCCCCGTGCAAGGCTCATTTAGCTGAAACATCCAGAGAGTGCCTCGACTCACTAATGAGCTTTCAAGGCATTCTGCAGACGCAAGCCCCTGTGGGACCTGTTGAGGATCTTCCCCAACACGTTCTGTCAGCCCACGGGCAGTGGGAGTGGGGTTTTCCCTTGGTTACCCACAGTGCCACCACTTCTGATGGCAAGGTCCGCATGACATTTTTCTTCTACCCAAACCCATTTTTGGTTAGGGGGGGAAAAAAAACCCCAAACCCCACACCCAGCAACATTTCATATTCCACCCATGTCGCGCTAACAACCGAAGGCGACAACAAGCTCAACAGCAAGACGACTGCGTAGGCGCCAGGGGACTGCACGGGGGAGACAGATCTGGGGCTCCTGCACTGGTCGGCGGGCACAGAGCCCTGGGACAGGCGTGGGGGGTTTTAAGGGGTGACAGAAATAGGGGGTGCCCAGGTCAGGGTCTGTTGGGAAACGTCAGCTGGGGCACCCACAGCTTTAGGTGTGCAGCTCCTGTTGGTGGAAGCAACCAGCACCTTTCCCCCCCACCCCTGCAACGTATACATCCTATATATACACATACATATTGTGTGTGATATATACCCCCCTGCGCAGGGTGTGGGCGGTGGAAATGCACGCTCTCACCACTGGATGTCACTCCTCCCCGCCACAGCCCCGGCTTTTGGGGAGACCCCGGGGCCAGGCTGGGGGTACCTGGGGGGGTCCGTGAGCCCCAGGAGTGAGGGGGCTGGGTGCCCCTGTCCTAGGGGCCCTCCCGGGACGGTGGTGGTTTGCAGCAAATGTTGCCAGTTAGTCCTGGCCAGGAGGGGGAGTGGGGCTGGAGCCCCGATACTGCAGGGAACCAAAAGGGATGCTCCGATCACCAAATCTTTAGGGATTGGAGGCCGCACAGCCCCTGAGGGGGTTGTGGTGGAAGGCATGGGGGGCAGGGGTCAAACCCTCCTGCTGAAAGCTGAGGGCATGGGCTGTCTGACACTCTGGCCAACCCCCCTCTGTCTCTCCTTCGAGAGCAATGGGGAGGTTGACCCCAAGGCAGAGCCAGGCAGGAGCAGCCACTCTTGCCCATGGGCACAGGGCTAGGATGCGCTGGGGAGACCCCCGGGCAGCCCCACATCTGCAGGTCCAATTAAAAGCAGGTGTGAGTCTTGCCAAAGCAGCCCCCACCCCTTTGACACCCACCCCCACCCCCTTCATATATATATATTTTTATACACACAGCTTGTTCCCGTGAGGATGGTGATGGAGGTGACAGCAATGATGCAGAACATGTATACGTATACAATACAAGTATATGCTTTGGTATTGACGGTTAAAGAGAGTTTTAAGCCTAGAATGAAAAAATTCAGACCTTTGCTTCCTATCATACCCATGCAGCCGGCTTATCAGGGGCTCATCCAAATCCACCTTAAACAGTAGGAAGTGGGTTCTTACTAGAGACAGCTCATCAAACTCGGGGGCCGGGGGCGGCCCCCCCGTGACCGGGGCGGTGGGTTTGGGGGAGGGGGCAGGCGAGGTGTAGGCTTGGTTGAGCGTGTCCCCCTCTTCCATAGTTCGGAAGGCAGCCAGGCCCATGTCATCTCCCTGTATATCATCCAATGTCTCGGTGAGGGCTGCCAGCAGTGCTTCATTCTCGCTGTCTATTATCTGAAAGGAGCAGGCAGAGAAGAGAGGGGGAGTTAGGCTCGGCAGAGGGACCAGGGGATGCTGGGCAGCAGGGAATAGGCATTGGTGGTGCCACACCAGAACCCACACTTTCCAGTGACTCTGCAGGGCACCTGGCAGAGATTTTCCCCAGAACAACACTAGGATGGGATCAGGAGGAGAGAGACCCAACTGGAAAAGGAGCATCAGCCTGTCCCCCTGCACCTCCAGCAGGAAAATGATGAATCAATCAGAGCATCTTCTCTCCCAATAGTTGCCTCCACCCCACCATGAGGCAAACAGCAGAAGATAAAGGATGTGTGATTTAAAGCCTCCTTGCCCAAATCCTTCTGCCTCTGGGCTTCAAGTTCCCCCAGCACTGGCTATCACAGCACTGCTGAGCAGGGCTGGGAGCAGCACCCAGCCAGGATGGGAGCCCGGGGAGGGAGCAGGCACAGCCCCCTGTCCTCTGCGGGGCTCGGGGGCGCCTGAGAGGGCACAGCTGGTTATTTGCAGCTCTTCCGATGGAGAAGGCAAAGAAAATGTGAAGAGCTGTAAGCTCAGCCCAGGGCTGCCCAGTGGACAAGAGGGCATGGACCCCGAGAGGGCACAGGGGGAGCTTAGCCCAGGCTGCACCGCTGGCCAGATGCCACAACTTGTAACAAGCAATATGGGTTTTGTTTTCACTAAAAGCCCCCAAACACAGGCACCTCCAGCTTGACAGGGGCTCTCAGCCCTCACTCTTAAAGCTGGTTGTGCCCAGCGCTCTGTGAGGGACCCTGCGACAGAGGACTGCACCCAAAATGAGATGGGCCTTATATTACAGCTCCCCTGATCTATGTTTTTCATTGAATGGCATGATCTGGGGATGCTGATGGGAGATCTGTGAGTTTCTGGGACTGTGCCAGGGCTGCACTGGGCCAGGCAGGGCCATGGGCTGCTCCTGCCTCCTCCCTGCATGCCACCCCGCCCTACCCCCCCACGCCCCGCTTTCCATCTGGGCTTTGCCTTGGCTGATGCACGTCCAGTCCTCCCAGTGCCCTCCAAGTCCCACACAGCCCCTCGAGTCCCCTTCCAGTCTGGAAATAAGGTGCAAAAGCCCAGAAGAGGATGCAGATCTGAGAAATGGCTGAAGTGAGCCAGGAGTTCCTTCTTTTTGGTCCTCCTCCATCATGTTCCGAATGTAATCTATATCCAACAAGAAGCAGGCTACCATCAACTATAAAATTAGCACTGGAGTAAATTCAGACTTGCAAGAAGGACTGTTGACTGCACACAGCCTCCCGTGTTTCTCTCATCTTGTTTGAAAATTAAATATCTTTTGTTCCATGCCCTAACCTTGCTCGCAGTTACTAGAGCAGGCTCCAGGGAAAGGCAGCAGGATGCCCCATTTTTGGCTCTGTTTCTTTTCCTCCTGTTATTGGCATGAGACCACTGTGCATACAAGTTCAGTGGGATACATTTCATCATACTCCACTGCTCCTAATGGGCCTGTCTTTTGCATTTCTTTTCTGTTTATCTTTTCCCCAGGAAGTTCAGCGGAAAATATGCATCTCGTGATGAAGGTCCCTCAGCTGGACTGGACCATTTTCAAGCATAGCATCAGCACAGCATAAAAGCGAGAGGGTTGTTATTACGGCCAGGTTAGAAAACATAGGGGCTTTTTTTTTTTTTTTACCCTTGTTTAAATACAGATTCCCTTCCCTCACAAAATGTAACCCAGAGTTGGTGACTAGCAGGCACCAGTGGGTCACAACCTCTTTACTCAGGGGGGGTTAAGGGCCTGGGTGTTGCTCAGGAGGGCACAGACACCCCAGCCCTCAAGCACAGGACACATCCAGGGCACGGCATGAGTTCAGGAAAGGGAGCGGGGTGCCTGGCCTGCTCTGCACCCGGTCTCTGGGCAGCCTCTGCAGCTCCCTGCCTCCAACCTGCCTGTGCCATGCCCACAGCCCTGCCCTGGTGTCACAGCTCTGCAAGACACTCAGTTTTTCTGCAAGGAGAAGCAAAAACAGTGCCGAGGGACAAGGACCAGCCCTGCCTCTGCCTGGGAGCATCCTCTGCCCCAGCACTGCTTTGCACTGCACAGTCCCAGGTGCCAGCACAGTGATGGGTCCATCCCAGCACAAAGGTGAGGAGCAAAACCAGCCACCCTCTGCCAGAGGGTTCCCAGCCCCAAACACAGGGAGGATGCCAAAGCTGGAGAGCCAGGGGAAGGGGCTGCTTTCTGCTCCTGGGAAATGAATATTCCTGCCCCATACCACAGCTCTGAGATCCCCAGGCTGCTGCCCTGGCACACACTGCCATCCCGGGAATTGAACAGGATGGGCTGCACACCAGCTGTAATTCCCTTTTAATAATACATCACAGGAGGGTTGTCTCAGCACCCTCTCCTGCTCATCCACCTCCTCATTAGCTTTACTCCGCTTGCCCCATTTAGAGCTGGTGTACAAATTAATGAAGCACTAATCAGCTGGGGAGGAGCTATTAATAGTTGTGTGTGTCCCCTCCTTCCTCCCTCCTTCTCCCCCTGCCCTCCCCTCCCCCTGCCTCCATCCTCGGGTCTCCTGTGCCAGGAGGATGGGGGTACCTGGAAGAGCTCGGAGTCATCAGTGCTGTACTGGCTGGAGTCAGTCTCCGAGTGCTCCCCGCACCACTGCAGCTCACTGAAGCAGCTGGCTGAGTCGAAGTCGCTGGCATCCAGCTGAGACAAATCAATCTCAGGGAAGTCGGAGTAGAGGTGCTCCTCACCGGACACCTCGTACTGGGGAGAGAAGAGAAAGGGGGTGAGCCCTCCGCCACACCACAGGACCAGCAGCAAAAGGCAGCAGCAACCACCTGCGGAGATGGCTGGTCTGCCCATTGCTGTCACCTCCACTCCAGCCCATTACTCAGACCCTCTTTTGAATAAGCTTTGGCAAGTGGCTCCAGGAACAATCACACAGCAGTGCAGAGAGTGGAGAGCACCTCTTCACTGTGCATCTTGCAAATCGGTTTGCACAGCCTGGCACTGGCACTGCTGGTTACTGAAATCTGCCCCACAACTGCCATCCAAACCCCCTATCCTGCGTCCTGTGCTGTGGCAGGTGTCAAAACCGTAGCATCTACATTGGAAGAGCCTCGTCTCCTCAGTCGAGCAGAAGCTCAGGGCACAGCACAGCCACCTGGATCGTGGCAAAGCAGTTGCTGCTGCTCTTAGGGAAAAGTGAAGCCATTCCTGCCTTTGGTGCCCTAAGGGTGACATCCAGGTTATCCAGCTGCCCTGGAGATCATCAATAACAGAGCGAGGCAAGAGACTTGGGTGCACATGAGACAGCAACACACGGTGTGGCCTCACAGCCAGTCTGTGGGGCTGCTCTGTACCCCGTCCCCGTCCCCGCCAAATGGCACTGAACCACTCGGGGACAGTCCCCCTGGGCAAGCTGCATGTCGTGCACGTCCCAAGGCACCGCCGAGGCAATACAGACCCTGGTCCCCACATCACACATGCAGGATTAGAAAAATGCCATGGAAACGAATCGATGTCCGGGTGCAAACGGGGGGATGCGAGCTCTAGGAACTGAGCTAAAAATCTCCATTTAACCACAGAAAGGAGCTGGGACCTGCCTGCTTCTGCCTGGCTCCCAGCCACTGCATGGCCACGAAGCCCCACAGCTGCATCCAGCACCCACAGGAGTGAGGGGGGGGGCCTCGGGTCATGCTTGGTTTTGCCCCCAATGTCCAGGTTCAAACACAGAGGGGAAAGGTCTGGTGGACTCTTCCTGGTATTGGCTGCTCAGGGGGAGTTTTCTGGCGATGAGGGAAGCAAGTTTATTTACAGAGCAAACGGATTTTGGAGCAGACAAACATCTGAGCATGTGAGAGAGGCTGCTGGGGCAGGAGAACATGGGGGCCTTCCCTCCTGAAATGTGCTGGAAGGATCTCCTCCAACACTCAACAGGAAGTAAAAGGGATTTCAAACTGAGCTTCAGGAATGGAAAAGACAGTATTTCTCTTTCTCTTTGCTTTTTTTTTTAAATTGGGATACTCTGGGAGTGTTAACTGTGTTCCCATAGGCTGAGGAGTCTGCATGCCATGCTCCCCACTGGGTTTACAACATCCTGTGACACACCAAAGGACACTCCTGTGCACACATCCACTCCTATTTTGCATTTCTCACCTGCTTCCCACTCTGTCCCATCCCAAGGGCGGTGGACAAAAGGGTGAGCAGTTTGGAGAATGCAGTGAGCGTAGGGGAGAGTGGCTTCACAGCCCCATAGCAAGCCAGTGCTGTGTCCTGGCAACGGACTGCCAGCCCGGCTGTGCCCATGGCCACAGTGGGGCCGGGGGCTGCGGGGACCTGCCAGTGCAGCCAAAGTACTGCCAGGAGCCAGGGAGCTGCCCCCATGCTGGGGGGATGCTCCCCCCACTGCCCGGCCTCTGCCCTGATGCTGGAAGGAGGTGTATCAGGTAGATATCCATGAGCGTGGTGCCATCAAGTATATCAGGCACAAAAAATAAGTCTATGCAAACACCTGAATGGCTCTGGGATCTGGGTCTCTTCAAACCTGCCCTGCAAAAACCTTTGGTCCCTAGGTGGTCAGGGAGCATGTAGCAGGTCAAGGGTCCCCATCTTAATCACTGCCAGCTCTGGGGGATGGATGCAGATGCTACCCTTCCCCTAGCTCTCCTGTCCCGTCTGCTCAGGGACATTCTGGGCTGCTCTGGGATCAGATGTCCTTTGGCCTTTCAGATGTGTCCCTTACCTGCTGTGGCTTGTCCCTGCTTTCCTGCCACCACTCTTGTGCCTGCTCCAGAAAAAGTCTTGCAACAACTTTGGCTCCCCCTTCTCCCCAAATCTTCCCATGGGAACACAGGCAAAGGCTTTTATTTTTAGAAAAGCCATACATACATATATATATGTGTGTCTCTGTGTGTGCGTGTGTGTGTTCAATTAAAAATAGCAAAGCAGTCAAATTCTCCTGCTCCTTTTGATATGCCACAAGGGAAAAGATCCTGGTGCTGAGATCACAAGGAGCAGCTGACACCAGTGCTCGGGATGTCTTTTGATCAACTCCACAGATGTGACATGTCCCCATTGGCAACAGGGCTGGGTAAAAATAAACTCCTGCAATCTAATGCTGCTGAGCTCTCTCTGGGCACCCTGGAGGCAGGAGTGCTCTGCCACTGCCAAGCTGTAGGCAGAGGTTGGCTGTGGATGCTCCCAGGTTTCCAGCTAGCATAGGTCAGGTGTGCCTGAAAACTCAGCTCTGCCTGCACCAGTCACTCTCCTCCTTGGAAAAAGTGGGGAAATCCTTTGCTCAGGGTGGCTGCCCGCACGGGCACCCAGCAGGACATCCCAGCGTGAAGCTGTGGCTCCAGCCAACCCCCTCTCCTAGAAAGGGTCATTTAACTGGCCCAGCCACCGAGGACTTGAGCCTCTGAAGGGAATCCATCACTCCAAGCACTGCTAGCCCAGCACTGAGCGCTGAGAGCAGAGCCCCTCTGGGCTGGCCACAGGGGTGGGGGAGGACGCAGCCCCCCGCCTGGGTAGGGGGTGGCAGCGGTGATGGGGAGGCTGCCTGCGGGCACTGGACCTCATCTGCTCTGACTTTCCCTTTTCCCACCC
This sequence comes from Athene noctua, assembly GCF_965140245.1. Taxonomy (NCBI): domain Eukaryota; kingdom Metazoa; phylum Chordata; class Aves; order Strigiformes; family Strigidae; genus Athene; species Athene noctua. The sequence continues at coordinate 12,208,194 of NC_134048.1, forward strand.
TTTGCATTTCCTGCTGCCTTGGGAGAGGAGTGAACTTTTGTTCTAATTTTACTTGGGAGTTTGTAGGAAGATCAGCCATGGGTTCTTGGTGTGCAGCCAGGAAACACCCATGGAGACATGCTCAAAAATTCGGAGGCATCCTCCAGCCCAGACACCTGGCCTGTGTGCACTGCAGTGTGGCTGTGACCAGACAACTGCCGGCAGCTCATTGCAACTTTGATGAATCCCCGCTCTGAGCAAGAGGGATGCCCAGGCAGCTACACGGGTGGCCCGGTGTCACACACCTACATTCTCTGGGGAAGCAGGAACCCAAGCCTGGGCATCCCCTCCAGCAGCAGCAGCCCCTGCAACACCACCACGTGGGCAGCTGCACCTGAAAGCCACAGCTAAAAGGTGGAGAACATTTGGGGAATGGCCTCTGTTCAGAGCCATCCATCCTCCTCAGCTTTCTGTGAAGCATGAACCAACCCTGACCTCAGCCCTAGCAGAAACACAACTGCAATTACAGGACAAAGAGGCAGCTGGTACTCGCTTGCATGTAGCAAGGAACTTTGCCTCTGCAGAGGCTTTGCTTGCTGGGAGGACAGAGCATTAACGGTTTTATTCATTTACTGCTGAGCTTGGAAGCCCTTCCCCACTGCAAGGGGTTTATAACTTCAATCATGGGAATGGGGGTTGCCCCGGGCAGCTGGCAGGGACCCTTGCACTGAGGGTTTGTGCTCGTTTTGTGCCCCTGACAAGGCCAGCTGGATTCAGCAGCTGCCATGCTGTGCGTGCCCAGGGACAGCCTGGAGAGCAGGAGGGCTCTGCGCCCGCCGCGGCTGCACCATCCACATCCACCATGGTGGAGCTGACAATAGCAAAAAAGCACAAGGGACAGTGCCCAAAGTGGCAGTCAAGGACATCCAGAGGTCACCTCACCAACTCTCCTGTCCCAGGGAACCTCAGCTGCACCTAAATGTTTCCAGACAAGTAGCAGCAGGGCCTCTCCCTAAACACTGCAGGTGAGGAGGGACTAGCTCCCCCCACAGCCTGTGCTATGCCTTCTCCTGGAAACTCCATGCGAGCAAATCAATTTGAGAGCTTCTGGTAACTCCTTAATCAGCATCCCTTTGTCTCCTGGGGCTGCAAATGGAAAAGCTCCCAGGTGCTCTGGGGACTGCACCCTCCAGGGCACCTGCTGCTCTGACTCCCCGTCCCTTTGCAAAGCCCCCAGTCTTTGCCCTTCCCAGGGCAATGGCAAGGTGGAGCAGGACGAGGAGCTGACATGGGGGTGAGCCCCATCTCTCTGCCCAGTTGTGAGGGTGACCAATGCGAGCAACCATCTCTAGTGTCCTCATCAGCTCCAGTACATGTCCCAGGCTGCACCTGCAGCAGAGTGAGGGCTGCCGCTGGCTAGAGCTACATCCAAGGACGCCTCATTGAGCACAGCTCACTGCTGGGTCCCAGCATCGTGAGGACATTAGATGGGACATTTCCCCTTCCAGGTCTTTCTCCTGCTTTGGAGCAGTGCTAACTTTGGTGCAGGAGCATGTGAGGTCTTATCTCTGTAGAGAAACGAGGTTCCTCTCCAAGCCCAACTCTAATTCAAATATTGGATTAACAAGACAGGACATGTTTTCCTCTTTCAGTGTCAACTTGGGCTCCTCAGACTAAACCTGTGGTCAGTGGGACTGGAGAAGTTGGCTGGGGCCGGGCTGCTGGCTTCTGGGGGCAGCCGTACCCCACCGACAGCAGACCTTGGCTCCACGTGTGTGCAGCCAGCTTGCCCGAGGAGCAGGCGGAGCACAGCCCTCTTGCCTGCCAGCCTGAAAACAGGCTCTAGACACCTGGAATTCATCAGCCTTCAGGCAAATGCTGATGCTTTGGGGTTTTGCCTTCCCTGCGGCAAGCCTGGGAAAGAAGCAAAGGGGTGATGCCGCCTCCAGACACCATCTTGGAGGAACCGCAGCCCTGAGGACAAGCAATAGCAGCCTAAACAGGGCAAGCAAGAGAGCTCAGCTGCCCACAGCCTGTGGTGATTAACTGGCTCAGAGGGGCTGGGGACAGGGCAGTGACCGTGACAAAGAGACCTGCAGGCCCTCTCCTCTGTCACACCCCTGACAACAGCACAGGTAGAAATTTCCCTTATCTGCAAACCCCCTAGGTCCAGCCCCTTGAAGTTTTGGCCAAGTATTTTTCAGTGAGCACTGGGCGATGGCACATGCATTGTGCTTGTGCTTAGTGAGGCTGCAAAAGTTTCAGCTTCTGAACTCTGCCGGCATGGAAGTGCTTCTGGAGGGGCGCAGTGTCTTTGCGGGAGCTTAATCCTGTTTAAGCCTGAGAGGCCAGATTTCCATTGCTGCCTGTATACATGGCTCCAGGATGCTTTGCAATTGCCTTGTCACTCACACGCCACTTTGCTGTATAGAAAAAAGGAAGGAAAGTGGCAGCTCCTCGGAGGGGCCGTAGGAACTAGCCAGAAACAAGCAGCCCATCTCCTCGCCAAGGGGCCAAAGTGGTGACTACAGCCAAGTGCCTACCCAAAGCATTAAGGGATAAATATACATCCACATGCACTGGAGACAGAGCCCCAAATTAGCCAGTAGCATTTAGGCTGGGACCCAAACCAGCAGAAGGTGAGAAATGCCGAGAACATGAAGTGCCGGCTCCCGCTAGCCCTCCCTTGGCGGCACGGGCAGCACCAGCTCTCAGCGCCTGCAATTGCAGCCAGCCGGGGGGTTTCCCCCTTCTTTCCCTCACCTCAGGCTTGTCTCTAAAAAGGAAAGAAAATCCTTGGGCAGGGGTTTTGGAAAGAGCTGTCCGGGCTTATCAGGGAAATCCGTAATTACAGACTGCTTCAAATGGGGATTACAGCCATGCAGGCAGACGGGCGCCAGGCGGCTGTTTCACCCGCATGAACTCTCCCCTGGGCAGCGGGCTGGCTGGTGTTGTGGTGGGCACGGCTGCCCGCCCCGCTAGCTGCTTCAGGCACAGGGGAGCCCTACTTGGGCAGGCAGAGATGGGTGCCTGCAGACCTCCAGCACCCTCCTGGGCTGCCCCTGCACTGGAGTGGGGAGGCGATGGGGCCACACAGCTACCATGACCCATGCCAGGCCCAAACCCAGCTCCGTCCACCCCCGGGGTGCACCCTGCTGTCCCCGTGGCTCCCACTCAGGGAACATGGTCCCAAGATAGTCACGCTGCAGCACCCTGGGGGGGGTCAAATCTGGGTGCTGCCAGGCCCTTATCATCTCCAAGGACTCACCAGCTCCCTTGCAGCCCAACCTGCCAAGGGACCTGCATGGGGTGGGTAGCCCCCCTCCAGTACCAAGGAGGAGGGCAGAGGTGGGGATTGAGGAGAGAACTATAAATAAGTGTAAATACAGCAAGGAGGCACCTGGCCAGAACTGTGAAGGTCACTGGAGTGTGTGCCAGCAGATAAGCAACCCCCCTCCCCACTGGCATTTGACAAAATGTCACTGTGAATGAGGGAGAGGTGGTGTCGGGTTGTGCCTTGGCCTGGCTGACCCTCGCCACCCCCCGATATTTATATCCTGTAAGCCCCAAAGTGGGGGGCGAGCAGTCCCTCCTCGGGAGGCAGCAAAGACAGAGAGGACCCTGCCTGCAAGCACACTGACGTGATACGGCAGAGGGAGGCACAAGGAGTGCAGAGGCAGGGCTGTCCAGCTCCCCAATTTTGCAGGGAAAGGAGCACATGAATCTCCCAGACTCCCAAGTCAGCACAGAGGTGTACTGCTAGGAGCAGGGCATTTCACCCTCTGCACTCCGTTGATTTCTAATTTTTTTAATTTCTACTAATTTGTTTTAACAATTCAGCTCAGCCAACAGGAGGAAAAAACAGCACCAGCATTTAAAGCCTGGACAAAACAAATAACAGGTTGATCCTTCCTTCCACTCGAGCTGCTTAAAAACAACTGCAGCTTGTCCGCATTGCCACGGCACGTGGGAGCCGCGGCGGCAGTGCCCGGCCCCATGCTGGACACCCCACACCGACACGCGTGGAGCAGCCGCCCTCCCAGTGCAGAGCAGGCGAGGGGAGCGGGTGCAGGCAGTGCCCGGCCCAGCGGCACCAGCAGGACAAGGGGTGCTCGGTGCCAGGCTCCGAGCTGCAGCCTGAGCGTGAACACGGTCTTGCTCGCTGACTTTTGTCTTACATTAGAAAGGTGTAATTAAGATCAACCATGAGATGCCAGTAGTAGGAAATATTAAACATTAACTGCAAACAATAAACACAAACTTGCCAGGATATCTTTGATATGGAGGAAAGATGGAAGAAATTGCGCTAAGCTATCCTTGAGTCACAGCATAGAAAAAGGGAGCCTGAGATACTAGTAATAATGCACTGAATAAACAACGCTTTGCTGGAACACTTTAAACAAAGGTGTGTCGGGTTTAGGAAGAAGGGCAGCGGCAAAGTATATCACAGGTTACAGAGCTGCATGTTCGTACTATACTCTGCAGTTGTTTATTTACACTCCAAATTACAGAGTCCACCGTATTTCTGCCTGAGCTCTGGGACGGGCCAGCCCAGGGCTGCAGGACCCACTGGAGTCAGGGAGATGCCGCAGCCCCAGTCACCCCACACAGAGCCCAGAGCACCTCCCCACTGCCGGCACCCTCCGGCACCGCTGCCAGCGCCGGGGCAGCACCACCAACCACAGGCAAGGGCAGAAAAGGAGAACCGGTGGTTGTTTTGCCCCGTGCAAGGAGAGGGGCAGCAGGTAGACACAGTGGGGAACAGGCTGTTCTCAGAGAGGGACACTCCTCTCTCAACACTGGCTAATGGAAAGAGCACATGCCGACTGTGGCTGTGGCCAAGCGCCGTGCCGTGCCGGCTGCTGCTGCTGCATGTCCCCAGGATACAGTCTGCCGGGCAGAGGCTGTCCAGGCAGTGCCAGCGTGCTCAGGCACACACAGCGTGCTAATAACAGTGTCTCCCATCTCAGGAGAAGTGTGACAGCTTTATCCTGCACCCCTCGAGCCAAACAGCAGCATCCCCATGCCAACCCTGCCAGCAGCCAGCCTGGCAAACACGGCCCACCACCCACTGATCTGGCACAGCAGAGAGCAGCCCCCCCAAATATGTATGCGCCAGCGGCTGCTGCCAGCCTTGCCCCAGTCACCAACGGGTGCTGCTGCCAGCAGCGGGGCTGGCACTGCTCGATGGCATCAGCTGGGCAGAGCACAGGCCTGGTCCTGAACACTGGTGGTGTTTTCTGAGAAATTCTTTGTTATCTGCCTCAAAAACAAAGGCAGGACCAACAGACAGCAACTGGCATGTGCTGAGCCGGGTACAAAACCACAATGGGAATTGCAATGTTCCATCAGCTCACGAGTTCTCCAGCACTGCCATGCAATCCCCTGGCTGTGGGGAGAGAAGCAGAGGCAGGAGCAGGCAGGTACTATACTCTAGCACGACAGCCAACCTCCTCACCACAGCATTTCTCTAGTGAGGCAGCATAGCCTATGCGGGGCGAGGACAGAGCAAGAGGTGGCAACCTCAAGAGGCTCTGCGCAGAGGATGCCCAGCGGGACAGGGAGCAGTGGGGGTCATTGCAAAGGCCAGCGGGGGCATGGAGACCCGAAACTCTCAGGACTGCTTACACTTGCAGACTCCTAGCTGGGGGTGGCAGAAAACGCTGTGGCCCAGTGGGGCAGCCTGGGGAGCCCCAGGAGCAGGGGTGCCCCTAAGCTCCAGACAGGCTGGCAGCACAGGGGTCCAGGCTGTGCCACGGGAGAGGGCAAGTGCCTGACTCACCAAGGAGCTGACTATTAGCCAGCTGTGCTGGTCACAAAAATTCCCCACGATGGCAACTCCCTCCTTTTGAAAGGAAAACATGAGGGGGCAATTATTTTCAGACCTTCCTCTTCTGATGTCCTGGCAGCAAGCAGCCACATGATGGTTGTGGGCAGAGGGACGACAGCGCAGAGGCTCCCCCGGGGTTGGAGTGGCTGCAGGGGCTGGAGGAGGAGCAGCCCTGCCCCTGCCCTGCTCTAGCCACAGGTCCCTGTGGAGGTTTGGTCACCAGCTCGCGGGCTGGCAGGGCTCCACGAGCCTTTTTTTGTGTGGAGGATATTGCAAATGTCCTCCTGTGGCACAGCCCTTTGCAGCTAATATCAGTTCAGCTCTGTGGGCACTGTTCTCCCTGTCACCAGCAGCTCTTCACTCCTCTCAGCTGGCTGCAAGAGCAAATCCCTGCCAGGAGGCAGCGAGCAACTGTCCCTCCAGCTCCCCACAACACGAGTGAAGCTGAACATGCCGTAACACAAGGAAAGCAGAGACACTGCCTGCAGGGAGTGTGGTAGACATCACAATGTTGTGCCACGTTGGGTTCCCACTCCAGCTCCAGAGCTGCCCAGGCGATCCCAACCTCCACTGTGCTCCCCACCCGCAGCCACAGCCTCAGGATCTTCCACGGTGTTGTGCTTGGAAAGCTCCCCTTGGCCTTGATAGGGAGCCACAGCCACAGCCTGTGGTCCTGGGAATCCCTGAACTACCCCCGGGGGCTGGCAAAGGCAATGAGGGGAAGCCAGGAAGCTTTTGGGGCCCACGGGCAGGCAGCAGGGAGTGAGCGTGCCGGCGGGGCAGGCCCTCGGCTGCACTGGAGCCATCATCCCGCCATGCTGCCAGCTCGGGGGTTGCTGCTTTGAGGCTGTGAAATGACAGGGGAGGGGAGGCCAGCTTGGGGTCAACTATCATTACTGAAATATTCTCCTCCCCTGGCTTGGGACACCAAGCACAGGGCTTTCTGGGTGGCAGCTAATTGGAGGCAGCAGCTCGGCATGCAGCCTGGCTCTGCCGCGCTCAGTGGCGGGGCTGTAATTCCTGGCGCATTCTGGCACTCCATGTCAGCAGATCCATAGCTGTGCAACGGGAGCTGAGGTCAAAGCCAGGCTGAATCCTGCCCCTTTACATACACACCTGATGAGCGGGTGGAGAAAACCTGCTGACTGCTGGACACCACAGCCCTCTGCCAGGTCTGTGGCCATCATCTGCATGATGCTCTTCACCTCCCCGCACCATAGGACCTCACAGATGCTCCTGTGCAGAGCAGGGACTGTCCAGGCAGCCACCTCCCCTGCCAAGAGTGCTCCCAGTCTCTTTTGCCAGGGAGGTGGCAGGCAGGGGAGGGAGGAAAGCATGTCTCCTGCCTGCCTCCCAGGCTGTAGGTTTTGTACTGAAGCTCAGAGAGGTGTTGAGGCCTTCCCTGCCATGGAAGACAGTGTGGTGCCCTGTACTGTTCACTGATGTCTGCACTGCCAGCAGCAAAGCACCCTCTTAGCGCTAATCAGGATGAGATGGGAGACAGGGAAGGCTCAAACTGGGGTTAAGAAAGCGCAAGGAAGATCTTCCCGCATTAGCCTGACCTCCCAGAGAGTCCAGCCCTGATGCTCTTCTGCCACAGGCACGCTCCAGTGACACACCATCACCAAACCCGACCCACTGTGACCCTCAACGGACCCTTTCTCCTGCCAGAAACTGGCTGTGCTGGCCCTCCTGCCAGGGGGGTCTTTGGGGGAGCCCCCACTGTGCCCAGCTCTCACATGAAAAATGAAGTTTTCAGCTAGAGGCATGAGACCTCAAATGATGAAAACCACTGTGGAAAGGGCAAAACTGCTCAGATCTGTTTGTACCCTCCCACCAGGCCTGTCCCTGCATGCCAGGCCCATGTCCCGGCAGGGGTGGACGTGCCAGCCCTGCCCAGCCCTCCCTGCGAGGTGGGCGGGCGCTGTCGGCCACCCCTTGCCCAGCCAGCTCCTGCCTGCTGCCCTGCACAAGGCCCTGGCACCCCATGGCACAGCCACGCTGCCTGCACCTCACTGCTCCCCACCCCTGCAAGAGCAAAGAGAGGGGTTCCCCATCTCTTCTCTTGAACTGGGGGCTCCCTCCTCTCCCCTCTTTGGCTGGGCCCATCAGCCAGCCACCGCAGGCTCCCTGATTAAATTACTGCCCATTTTCTGGACAGTGTCTGGTAGTGTTCTGGACAAAGGAGATGTGTCACCACCCAGTATGGTTGCCGCCTGGCTCCACTCCAGCACGACTCTGGCTGTGGTCCCCGGTAAAGCAGGCAAGAGGGGAGCGGGGGAGCCCAGGCATTGGTGGGCAGGCACAGCGTGGGTGCTGCCGCCTCCTGGGCTTGCCCAGGGAGGGCTGTGCCAGCCCCAGCACCCCAAAACTGCTGAGAGCTGGCATGGCTGCATCGCCCCTTCAAGTAACTCAAACCATCTAACAGAGCATTGGGAAAGGGGGCAGCTGAACAGCTGGGTGTTTTCCAGGTGGGCATCATCAGTGCTAGGAAATCATCGGTATTGATTTCAATACCATAGATCAATGGTACTGATACTATACCAATTATTACAGTGGGGAAACTGAGGCATGGGAAGGTGAAATGAGAGCAGGTTACAGCAGGTCCTGTGACCACGAACTGCACACAGCTCACGAGGTGGATGGTGGAGGTGCCAGCACCCACTGCACTTTCACTAGCACAACCTGTTTGGCCTGGGGATTTCCCGGTGCTACACCAACCAGCACAAGGCTTTGCTGTGCCTGGGTCTGCACTGGAGCTCTGACAGTGTTCCGGGAAGTGGCGGGTGTCCCAACCAGGCCACCTGCCCCTGGAGACCTGGGGCTCGGGCTCTGTCCCTGCTTTTGGCTCTGCAAGGAGCATTTCTGGGAGCCACAGCCTGGAGTCAGCACTGCCTACCCGGCTGCTACTACAAGCTTTCCCCGGCGTCAGAACTGGGCACTCCCCTCTCCACTCCCCCCCACAAACAACTGACTCACCCCGGAAAGAAACTGCTCCAAGATCTCCAGATAGAAAAATCCCTCCAAGGGCAAAACACTCCTTCAGGAGCACATACAAACGCGGGCGATCACCCACATACACAAAGCTTCATGCTATTCCAAATTTCCCCCCTGCAAGGGACCACACCTTTCCCCTCCCCAAAACACCAGCCCAACAGGCTCCAGCAGGGCGCGGGAGCTGCACACCCAGGTGGGGTCCAGTCGCTCCCCCCTGCTCCGGCTGGGGGCTGGGACCCCTCTGCCCCCCAGAACCAGTGGGGTGAAGCCCAGAAACATGACTTCCTATGATTAAATCAAACTCTTTGACCCGCTCCATGTCCTGTGCCAGCTCCCTCACAACCCTGCCCTGAGCTCGCCTGCTCCCAAGCCTTGTCCCCCTTATTTTTGACCCTAGCTAATCCAGGGATCAACATAAAGCCAGAGACCCCCAGGCACGCTGGCCTGAAATCCAGACCTAAATTCTGGATCTGACAGCCCAGTGCCCAGGAACTGGTCTGACCCAGCATCTGCCTCCAGGTTGGGAGCATCAGAGCTGAGGATCCCCTCCAGCACACAGGAGGCCACCTCTACACTGGCAGCGCCATGTCCCAGATGGCCTGAATCCCCACGCAGGGCTTGCAGGGGTTAAGGCTGCTTGGTGTGCCACCTTCATACACTTTCAATGGTCCCAGCGCTGGCAGCAGCTCCTCAGTCATGTGAGCAGCTCCAGTTACTGGACCCGTCGACACCTCTGCACCTCGCTTTTATCCTGTCCATGTCCCTGCTCCACGGAGGCCATCCGCCTCCCTCAGCTGCCTCTGCTCCCTGTGTCGGGGGCTGCCATGTGGGAGCACGGCCAAGTGTCCTTGGCAGAGTCTCCAATGTCACCTCGGAGGGGAGCACAAGGGGTCTGGCAGGGAGGGAAGGCAGCAAGGCCCACAGCTGCTCTCGGCACACCACCAGTGGGGAAACCTTGTGGGGACCCTGCCCGGGCCACGCAGGCTGAGCCCCCGGGGGAAGCTGGCTTCACACCCTCCCGCTGCTCCCAGGAACCACCCCTGCACCTCCGAGCCCCTGGCAGCATGGGCATGGGGGGCACAGCACCACAGCAGGCAAACCCCCTGGTCTCTCCATCCAGCGCTCCTCTGCGAGTGTGGTTTCCAACTGTGGACGACCAGGTGGAGCCACGTGTCCCGGGACCCGGCTGAGCTGTGCTTGGTTATGCAAACCGCAATGGAAGCTGTTTCAACTAGTTGGACTGCTGCCTGGCAGTCAGGTGCCTTCCTCCTCCTCCTCCTGAAAACTGCTGCCAGTCTCCTGTGGGCAGCTGCCCAGGCTCCTGTGGGTGCCTCAGTCCCCACGGTGAACACGCCGTGCCTGCTGTGAACAAGGGGTTCTCCCTCCCTGGGGTGTCCCGGGAAGTGGGGGCAAGCACGGGGGCTCACCATCCCCCAGCACAATGCACTGTTATCCCCCAGCACAGCTGTGAACCAGCCCCGTCAGCAGGTTTCACAGTCCTTGAGGTGTCCTTAAGTGTCCCGGTACTGCCGATGCACAGCGTTTACCACAGGCACTCTGAGGAAAGGTTGTCCATGTGCAGCTTGCACCCACATGACACCCATCGCGGTCCACTGGGAGCAGGGAGCCGGGGCTGTGCAAGCCTCAGGGTGCAGCAGAGGTGGGGAAGGGGCTGTTTGCCCCATTGCTGTTGAGTTTTGCCCATCACTGTGGCCGTGCTGGCATTTCTCACCCTGTGTTCATTTTGGTGGGATGCAGGAACCCAAGCAAACTGCTCCCTGTGACCTGTTGCAATCAAAATTTGGAAGGGTGCAGGAAAAAACAGTGAAAGTTCTGTGAGTCACAAAGGAGGCCTCTGGCAGAGCTGGTCACCATGTCTGTCACGGGCTGGCTCAGCCACACTCACGTCTCATGGCAATGGTTCAGTGTTTGGCTTTGCCTGGAGGAACTCTCTCCAGGCTAAGAGGGGAGAGGAGCCAGCGTGTGGAGAGCATCTGTTCCAAACAGCCTCTGATGTGTTGCAAAACGGGGAAAAACTCAGATCCAAGTACCCAGTATCTTTATGCAAATCTCCTCCTTCCCAAGCTGGTACAACCTCACACTCTGGGACAGCAGGAAACCTGCAGCTCGTCTCCTCATTCTTTGCACAACACTTCGGCCTCTCCTTAAATTTCAACATGGATTGCAGGGAACTTCATATGCTGCTAATTGAGTCAGCAGAGGCCCAGCAGCCCTGACTCCAGCAGGGAAATGTTCCCCAGCCACCCCCGGCTGCTCCCAGCAGCTCCAGCAGCACAGCCAGGGCAGCCAGGCTGCTGCTGGAGGTTTAGGCACTATATGGACTAGCAGAGAGGGAGAAGTGCTGCAGAGCCAACCTTTGTACTGCTCCTTGGAAAAGGGAGAGGAATCAGCCAGCCCAGCACAGAGAAGAGAGATGCCGGCCCGGCTGCACCAGCAGCAGTGCCGGGAGAGGGAGCCAACACTGGGCTGGGGTGGCACAAGAGATGGCTCCATCCCTGCAACATGTTTCTTTACTACAAACTTCTGTGCAACAAAATAAGGCCTTTGCCAAACTAAATGGGCTCTGAGCCAGCTCCTTCCAAGGCTCCCTGGGATGCTCTGCTCTACCCATCCCTTGGTAGGTGCCAAGATCTTGTCGCAGGTGTTAGTTTTTCTGTTTGGGGTGTTTTTCCAGCTGGTGCTGGATGTCCTTGATGAATTTTTCCGCAAAGGTGGCTTCAAGCTGGAGGAGCAAGGAAACCTGTCTGTGCTGAATAGTAAAACCTGCTGGCAACGCCATGACGCTTCTCCAGACACTGCATCTAAATATAGACTCCTCATTTATTACCCTGCTGGCTGCTGGATTTCGTGCAAGAGGCGCTGGGGGGCTGCACTGATGCTGCCCCTTGCCTGCAGCTGGGGGCTGCCTGTACACATCCAGTGCAGAAGCTCACATTGGCTTAAACAGCATGCAAAGCATAAAATAAACCATGAGCCTTCTCCCTGGGTGTCTCCTGAGAAATGGAGCTGGTTTGCTAGTGAAATTCGGTGGGTCCAAATCCCTCACTCTGAATCCTGGCAGGGTTTAGAGGTCGCCTGGCATGAGCAGGTCCTGCCTGCGTGGGAAGGGATGCCCCCTGCTCCTCGAGCAGCAGTGGTACCCAGGCTTCCCGGTGAAGGATGTGTGGCTTTCCTGTGGCTTCCCTGCCTGATGAAATGCAGGCATGCTTCCTCACCCAAACCAGCCACGGATGCCAGCCCTCGACCCAGCTGCACTTACTGTCTCCCTGGGACTATGGGCGAGAGATTGTTTCTGCCAAACACTCAGTTCACACCAGGATTTGTCCCTGTGTTGCACATCCCAGAGGGAAGGAGACATGGCATAAAATCTGCTGGGGACTTACAGCCCCTGTGTTGCCTTACCGAGGTTTTCCTGAGAGACCCTGTTCACTGATGGAAAATGTGGTGCTGGGGGTGAAGGTGGTGATGTTCAGGGCAGGGCAGGCTGGGGACGACAGAGCCCACATCCTGCATGACCAGGAGAGCGCAAAATCCTGCCAGGCTCAGCTCCAGGCCATGATGTGAAGGCAGCTGCCATGGGGCTGAGGCATGGGCAGGAGCAAGAGGGGTGAAGCCTGGGATGCCATAAAATGCTGCTGGCTGCTGCCCACACTCAGAGGCAGCTCTGAGCTGCTGTGCCACGGCATCATTCCCCTGGCAGCCAACCCCACACTGCCCCACGCAGCCTCCCCACCCTGGGCCAAGCTGCACGGCCCCTTCACCCGAGCTGCTGCAGGGGAGCCCTCGAGGGGGTGCGATTGATGGGACCTCAAAGGTGCTCCTGCGACAAGCCCAGTGCTGACCCCAGACCACAGCCCTGTCAGAGCCATCCCAGGAGATGCAGGGCTGGTGTGAGCTGCTGCAAGCCTCCTGCCTGGATAGAGCAAGCTCCCGGCACCTTTCCTGCTGCTCTCTGGTGGGGACATCGGAGCAGGGGCCCTGTGCAAGAGGCAGGAGGGGCAGGGAACCATGCTTCCATGGGTGCTATCAAGCCCTAGGCTGTGTTCTTGCTGCCTCCATCACGACATCTGGGAAAAATGGGTAAAAGAAGGGTATGCACTGCAAGCCAGTCCCTACCCCCACGCGGCTGGGAAGCCAGGCTGGGCAGAGGCGCTGCTGACGGCGCGCAGCAGCCATCCCACCCATTCTTGGCATCGAGTCCCATTGAGACGGGGCCAAGCAGGACGGGAACTCCAGGCATCCTGCCTCCTGCCACCAGCGCTCCCGGTCGGCCGGTTCATGCTGGGACACCAGCTCCCCGGGTGGCCAGGGTGCCCTGCTGCCAGCACTGTCAGCCTCGGCCTCAGCTCCTGCCCCATGACCACAGTGCCGGCCAAAGGAAACAGCCCTCTGGCTCCCCAGCCCACCCGGCCTTTCCCCTACAGCCACCTCACTGGCCAAGCAGGAGGCTGGGAAGTGGCAGGAGGGAAGGGGTTAAGCCATTAATCATCCCTGCTCGAGAGCAGGTGGACCCAGGGCCCATGGCACCCACAGGAGCACCAGTCCTGCACCCTTCGCACCCCGGTATTGGCACCACCCAAGGGTCTCACAGAGAGGCGGGGGGCTGCTGGGGGCTGCCCCATCCTGCTGGCATCTGGCTGCGTATGCTCCTCTGGGTGAATCAGATCATGTGGTGGTAGCAGCAAAGGCAGCCATGGTGCCTACTGTGCCCGTGCCACTGCTCACATGAGGACCGGGAAGTGGCACCTGCCCATCACATACCCGCCCATCGCACACCCGCCCATCGCACAACCCCATGCTGCACACTCACCCATTGCACACCTGCCCATGGCACACCTGCCCATCACACACCCGCCCATCGCTGTCACAGTGAGAGTATGATGCAGGCATCCCGAGCATCCCGCGGACATCCCGAGGTGACTCCCCCTGCTCCTGAGCATCTCAGCCACTGGCTGGAACCTGAGCTGGGCGGCTGCAGAGGCCTCTGGACACAAGGGATGCTTGCACCCCATGCAGGGACAGACAGGACAAGGCGCAGGGCTCATGCAGGCAGCTCAAGAAGCCAACTGACGGGTCCTCGGCCTCAACAGACTATCCCTGCTGCCGTGGGGGCTGCAGTGGGACTGTTGCTGCCAGTGGCCCACAGGGACCCGCAGTAGCACAGTGGGGAGTTATCTAGGACTCTGTGAGCCCACAGGAGCCCCATGCCCACAAACATCACTCAGCCTAATCCTGGATACAATGGGATGCTCTCAGTCTTGAAATTCCCATTCAGTCTTCACTTGGGGACCAGAGACAGGGGACATGTTTTGTCCCTTTCCCCTCAGATCTCACCATCTTCCAACCAACCTTCATGTTTCCGGAGTGTAGGGAAGCCTGAAGCAGTGTGACCCTCACCACATCCCCATGCTCAGGGTGAGCTGGCCAGTCCCATGCTATTATGTTCCTCAGCCAGACCTAACAGATGGTAACAGGTCTTCTTTTTGGGGAATATCTGGGCTCACAAGGCAGGAGCACATCAGAGACCTCCCTGTGCTTTTGGGGGCTGGTCCTTCTTCTCCCCTCATTCCCTGCTCAGAGACTATCCTGTGCGTGAAGACTTACAGCAACCCAAAAAACCCCGAACGTGATCTCTGGATGAGCTCCTCCTCCCTGTGCTGACATCTGCTGAAGTAGCAGAGCAGGGACACACCGACACCCTGATTCTGCCCCCCCTCCTCAGCCCCAGAGGCCTTTCCCCTGCTTTCCCCAGGCTCGCGGGGCCATAAACCCTTGGGCAGTAGCTGGTATTTGTGTAACAGGCCACACAGCACTGGGGATGCAGAGCCAGGAGCATGCGCTGCTGCTGCCCTGACACAGCCGCGGCCATCCCTCCGTCAGGACAACAGCAGCGCATGCTCCAGCAACTCTCCCACGGCCACCAGCAAACACCCCCGGGACCCCTGAGTCCAGATGTGAGGGGTGGCAGATGGAGGAAGAGCTCAGAGGGGGGCAGAGCCTGCTTGCCTGCAGCTCTGCCCTCCCTGCCTGCAGCTCTCTGGGCTGGGGGGAACTCCCGTGGCTTTGCTGCTTTTGTCCCCCCCGGGACCGCAGCTTATTTTGGATGGTGACATGTGCCAGGTGAGGCTTTGCTGCTGTCCTGCTGGAGGGAGCCCTGTCCCCATCCATGATGGGATGCTCTGCAACAGGCTCCTTCAACCCAAACAGCTCCCGTCCCCTGGCTGTGCCACCCTCCTCCAGCTAACAGTGACCCTCTCCTACCTTTTCCTGCAGGAGGATTTTGCTAATGCCCGCCAAGGGATTTGCAGGTACAAAGGGCTCGCTAAGTGCTAACCATGCCCAGGAGCCGGCTGGCATCCATCTTGGCAGACACCCAGCACTGTCCCGGAGAAACCTCTGCAAAAATCACATGCCGTGCCCGCTGCCCTCCGTCCCTAGGCAGCCCCTCGCCCTGGCCATCGCCCCTGGCCAGGGGCACAGGTCCCGTGGGAGGGAGGCAGGGCCCGGGCAGTGAGCGCAGGGGACATCCAAACAAGGAAAGGAGTCGGACGGATGGAGGAGCCGGCTGGGCTCCCTGGCTGGCTAGCCAGCCCATACTGTAAAAGGAGTGGGAACAGGGACTGCACCGCTCGGCTCCAGCGGTTTTAAGATGGCTGTGGAGCTGAGAGGAGGAGGAGGAGGAGGACATTAACCCTCCCGGCACTGCGCTGCAGCCAGAAGCACTGCGGTGAGGATGAATGGCAGGTTTCCTGAGGCTCCTCTTAACAGCAGATGGAACGGGGTTCCCCCAACTCCCACCCGATAAAATGCAGCTGGTGATCCTTTCAGGCCTGGCAGCACAGAGTTGGGAGATGCTGCCCTTAGACGGGTCCTGGGAAGGAGGAGGAGGAGGAGGAAGAGGAAGAAGAGGCAGGTGACAGATGCCTGCAGAAGGGAGGTGACTCTCCACAGGTGCAGGACACTCAGCAGGGCCTCAAAGACCCCTTGACCATGGACTCCCTGTGAGGGTGCCCTCCCCCTCATGCTGCCTCCAGGAAAGCACCCCACCAGGTCTCAGCAGCACTGGAGGGGCAGGAAAGGGGCACCCATGGGTGCCACCCCTCTTGGCGCCTGCCTGTCGGCATTGCCATCCATCCCTTGCTAGCTGCTCAGCGGGGAGCAGCAGGGCTGAGCAGTTGCTCAGCTTCCCTCCTCTTTTCCCTGTGGACATGTACGTAAATAATCACTTTTTTCCTTCTTAATGTTTTCCTTTAAAAACATCGGGCTTGGCCTTCCCTGCGCTTTTCTGTGAGATTCATCAGAGCTGCAGGAACCCAGGCACATGACTGGAGGAGCAAAGGTATTGGGCACTTAACAGCAACTTCCCGTCTCCCAAATGTTTATTGGTCATTGACGTCAAGTAATTATTGAGACTTATTAATTAAGAAAGCATTTAAGAGCGTTGCTTTTGTTGAGGTTTTGTCATTACAATTAGTTTATTGGCCAACAGGAGAAACATCAGCCTTTGCAGTTGCTTGGAGTGCAGCAAAGAACCTATAATTAATTTCCCTTTCCGCAGCAAGCGTTTTGCTTTGACCTACCTCAGGGACTTGCCTTTCTCCAGGTGTGCCAACCACAACAGCTATGGAAACACCCAGCCAACGGGGTCTCAAGAGGCCATCAGATGGGAACACCATGTCCCCTCTAGCCTGTCAGAGGCAACTACGCATCAATAATGGCTCTTTTCAGGGAAGCGTCCTGGCCAGACGCCCTGATCCCAGGGAGGAAGCTGCAGGGTTAACGGAGTTGAGATCTGTGGTTTCTCCAGGCCCACCCTGCCATGCTCCCATGCCACCTGCTGCCATGTCCCCTGTTATGGCACCCGCTTGCTTGTGCCAGCACTGGTGTCCTGCTGTGGAGCAGCTCACTGCAGGTGAGAGCTCAGGCATGCTGTCATCTGCACCCTCATGTGACGGGTAATTCAGCACTGGACCCTGTCCCTACGCCTGCCAGCACACCCACAATGCTCTGACCCGAGGGCTGGTCTCCAGATGGGTTGAAAACTGATGGGGCAGCGCAGGAGATGGCTCTGTGCAGCCACCTGGGGCAGCTCAGACAATTGCTGCCTCTGGGGGCTCCCAGCTCCTCTCCTACCAAACCACAGTCCACTTGGTCCACCCCACATCCACAAGGCCAGACCCCCTCCCATGGGAGCAGCAGTAGGAGGCCACCCAGAGGGGATGGCCCTTGCCCCTTCACCCCGTGCCTGCCCATGACCAGGATGGCCACAGCACAGGCAGGCAGCCATGCACCCTGTCTCCTCCCCAAGAAACCAGCCGAGTCCCGCGCGGGTGCAGACTTCAGGGCACCAGTGCCGCCTCCTTCCATTGCTCAGGTGACCTGTGCACCATGGCTATCATGTGGCAGGGTGTCCTACCAGACATACTTCAAAAGAGATTTTCTTTTTATCTTCTTCCTGTCCTGGGAAAGTGGCTGGCTCCCAGGTGCTTGGCACTGAGAGGCACTGCTTTGGCAGCCTAGTGCTTTCCAAGAGTTCTCCCAAGCCCCTTGTACACCAGCAGCACCCACTGCAAGCAGCAGCAGTCAGCTGGAGGGGTAAGCAGGAGCTGGGGGGTTCCTGAAGATCAGGACAGCCCCACCAGTACCAAGTGGGAAAGAGGACACAAGATTTATGCTCGGAACGGTCCAGGGCATGAATTTTGGTGGGTTATTGCTTTATTTTCTGGGTCCACTGGCCCAAGGGAACATGACCCCATAGCAGGGCTGTGTCCTCACTTCTTAGCAGCCCACTCTCCTCTCATCCTCTAGTCTGCTTGGCTCCATCCTTGTACCCTGGCCCCTGCAGGAAGTCAAACCTGGAAGGCCACCACCCTGCATCAGGCTGTGCCTTTAAGATGATGTGAGCCCCGGGGAGCAGCACACCAAGACAAGGTACCTGCGCCTCTGCCACCCCGTCCCAGCCACCCCAGCACTCCTGCCTGCCCACTGGCTCGGAGCCCCCCTCCTAGGGCAGGCAAGGCAGGACAGGCAGCGGGACATGGCGCACACCAGCAGCACCGGCGTAGGGCACGCTCGACTACACA
The DNA here is from genome assembly GCF_965140245.1 of Athene noctua. Taxonomy (NCBI): domain Eukaryota; kingdom Metazoa; phylum Chordata; class Aves; order Strigiformes; family Strigidae; genus Athene; species Athene noctua. Next base: position 12,226,104 of record NC_134048.1, read on the forward strand.
GGCGCCCAGCACACGTGGCAGGAGGTGGCCCTGGCAAGTGCGCTGCCTTGCCGGTGCATGCACACACACGCCCCGCACACACCGACCTGCTCACGCAGACTGGAGGCCAGCAGTGGTGCGGCTGCTCCAGCACCCAACACCCAGCCTGATGAGCACCCAACACCCAGGCCTGGCTGGAGGGAGGGGATGGCTGGGAGGCAGGCTAAACCCACGGGAAGTGGTGCTGCCTCTCAGGATGGGGGCTTGAGCACTGGCCTGGACTGGGATCCTGCTTCATCCCAAGCACAGCCACGTAAGCTTTGGACTGTTCCCTCCAGCAGCAATTCCTGCCCGTTCCCATCTCTGCTGGGAGATCTCCCATCTCTCTTCCCTGGGAGAGCCAGGGTGCCAGTGGGTGGGTGAGGCTGAGAGGGGTGCTGAGGAAGCAGACCCCACACCCCCGGCATGGCAGCAGTACAGCTGCCGCCTGCGAACGGAGAGATCTGCAGCCCTTCCCCAGAGCAGGCTGCAGGTGACTGCAGCCCAAGCACCCGCAGCCCTGTGCTCCCAGGCCGATGCTGGTGCAGCCCCTTGCAGCCCTGGTGCACAGATGCACCCCCAAGTGTGGCACCAGGAGGGGCCGGCAGCCCCTGCTCAGCAAGTGGGTCAGCTATATATAAAGAGGCAGCCCCAGCAGCTCCGGCACCAGGCACCTTCCTGCCTTGCATCATTGCCACCCTAAAAACCACGGCCTGGAGACGGGGGCTGGCTTGTGGCAGCTGTGAAATGCTGCCGCATCACCAGACGCACTGCTGAATCTGCTTCTTCGTAGCCATTGCCCGGAGGGCTCCCAGCTCTGCACCCTGCTCGGCCAGGGCAGCCTCCAGGGATGCGAGGGCGGGTTGGTGCAGGTGGGACCGACATCCTCTGGACAGACACTCCCAGGAGGCCATGGCTGCAAACTGTATGCATACTCCTCCAGACAGAACAGGCCCCCAGGAAGAAGATTTTCACTTCCATTTACCAAAACCAGGCGCCCTAGCTCCCAAGCAACAAGCTCAAAACCTCTCATTAAGGCTGGGCAGACACCTCCTGGGCTCGAGGCACACAGGCATGCCCGCTCAGCAGCCTGCATGTGTGGGTTTGGCTCGTAGAGTGATGTTGAGTAGCCCCAGTGCGGCCCATCACTGGGTAAAAACATTGTGCAGGAACATTGTGGAGCCCCTGCAGTTTAGTCCCAGCATCCCCAGTTTGCTGCACCTCAAGGGCAGCTGCCTTCCCCAGCGCAACCTGCCCCCCCCCAGCTGTGCTGCTGTGGTTTGTGGGTCCAGTCAATCTGGTGCTGGAGCCCAGGACAGCCATGGTTTGGGGTCCTTTGGGCTGCTGCCCCCTTCACAGCCTTGCCTGCACCACACAGGAGAGGGCTGGTATTCATCCTGCACCTCCACAAGCAGATGGAAAAGCCCTTTGCAGCCTGCAGGTCTCCAGTTGTCTACAGTCAAATATCACCAGCCTCTCACCCAGCCCCGAGGGTTGATTATTAGGGAAAAACACTTTAATGAGGCAGCTCGTTAAAGGCAGGAACAGATTAGCCCAGGAACCCGAGGAACTCTGTAACTGCCGCGTTCAAGAATAGGAGAAACAGGCTTTTCCCTGGCAGTGATAGGACATGCTGCCTCAAAGCAGTGGGCTGAACCCATGAATCCTCAAAGCCCTTTCAAAGCCCTGCACCTCCCAGGAGTCTGCGTGAGCTCTGAAGACAGATGATGCCAGGAAGGGAGGACCATAGCTTGAGACCTATGAAAACACCCACTGAAATACATGTGGAAAATACTCCATCCCCGACAGTCAAGTTCAGGCACTGCCTCCTCCACTGATCAAGCAAAATCCCAGCACCAGTGCAGACCTCCAGCAGGGATGCTCCAGGGAGAAAGCCTTTGGCACGACACAGCCCCGCTGGACAGGAGCAACGTGGGAGGAGAGGCAAAGGCAAGCAGAGTTCAGCATTACAGTCACAAGAGAAAAATTAACCCTGGAAAAAAAATCATCCTCCATTTCCCACCAAAGGGAAAGGTTTCCAGACCATCTTCTGCAGCCAAATGCAGCACTGGTGAGCGGTGGAAGCATGGGGTGAGTGGGGTGCCCCAGGAGGTTGGGGTTACCTCAAAGCCACTTGGGCAGCAGGGAGAAGAATCAGGCCCATGTGATGGCTGTTATGAATGAAGGTGGGAACAGCTTTCCTAAAGATAACTTTATGAACAGGTACTATTAATAGCAATACTATAGGGCTTTTTTTTGTGCTTTCTGCAAGGCTCTCTCCGGGATTGGCGAACGCTAATGGATTGGGCCCTGCTACAATGCCAGGGAAGCGACCATGCGTGTGCGCATCGCTGGAGCCCAGCAACAGACTGATGCCCTCGAGGAATAAAGACCAGCAGCAAGTGGCTGACTGAGCCGGCCACCCACCACCACCGCGGCAGGCCAGTGCCGGCCGGGCACTCAGACCGAGGATCCCGCGCGGGAGCTGCTGGCGAGGCTGCCGCCATGCCGGTTTCCATGACGACTTCAGTACTTGGCGCGAGATGGAGATGACGGGATCAGCCAGGAAAGTAACTGAGTGGAGCTGGCGTCCTCCGTCTGCCGTGGCCGGCAGCACAGCCCTGCCAGCCCTGCGCGGCTGGCTGGCGCAGGTCGAAGCCCCGGGAGCCTCTGGGCATCTGGGTCCTCCTCACCTTACGGGGCGTGCGCTGCCTGCCTGTTGTCCCCGTGAAGTGGAGCCTGCCTGTCCCATCGGTCCCTCCCCAACACCTCCATGGAAGCACAGTCCAGGTGCTGAGCCCTAGTCCCGTGCTAGCCAGGCACACACCCAGTGCCAGAGCACCCAGCCAGGTACGTGCCCTTGGCTCTCACCCTGGCACTGCATTTCCACTCCTGGTGGGGCTGTCTCCCCAGCAGCAACACTTCTGAGCACACATATCCCTTGGCACCCCAGCTTGTGGTGCCAGGGCCAGCCGGCACAGCGGGCAGCCTGGCAGGGCGGTACCCAGCTCCCCTCTGCATCTCATGAAGATGCTGCAGCCTGGGGCAGATCTGGCACCAGGGCCAGACAAGCCCAGCAGTACCAGCCTGCACTGGGACAGCCCTGATCCTCCCTGGCCCTCAGGACCCACGGAGGCTTTCCCTGGCTGCCAGGTAATCTAAGATCAAGTGCTCCAGCCAGACGTGCTCAGTCAGATGCCCAGGCACACCAGGGAGCAGTGGGGAACCGAACACCTGCAGCGTATGACTCCCCAGCTGGCATGGTCCCCCCAGCTCCAAAAGCCACCTGTGCCCAGCCCAGCAGCACTCCCCAGGGACATGTCCCTTGCCAAGCCACCGCGCGTGGCCGCTGCTTTCCCAGGCTGCTGGCGGGAGCACACAGCACCAGGGCAGTGTGGCGGGTGGCTGGGACCCTCAGCACACCCCCAACCTGCGTGCAGGATCCTGCTGCTTGCCCTTCTATTCCAGCAGTGCAATTAGCCTTGCTGACCCCTGAAATCCTCTGCCTCTCTAAGCAGCCATGCATTAAATCCCGGATCCAAGAGTGGAAATAGACTTCGTAAAAGGCTTATGGCCCTATTTATTACATTTTACGCATGACGGAGTCTGACAGCACGGCAACGGTGCTGCGGTTGGTGCTGGCTCTGCCTCCATGCCGAGGCAGAGGGACAGACGGACAGGCAGGGTCTCGGTGGGTGTCTCCTCCTGGCTGGGCCTGGGTTGCCAGCTGAGTGCTCTCTCAGACGCAGGCAGGCATGGATATCGATCTAGATGAAAGCTAACACCGCTCTCGGGGCTGGGTAACCGTATCTACCGCACATTTGTATTCCTTAGAGCAGGGAGGGAGGGCTGCAGCCATCTGCCGGAGCAGCTCAGGGATCCTGGGGACACTGCGAACCCTCCAGCCAGATCTCCACCGCGCTGCCTCCTCCCATTTCAATGCGCAGCCTTTACCTTCTCTATTTCACCTCCACCTTGCTAGGGCCAAACAACACAGACCTGAGGATGGCGTCACCAAAATGGCAGGGTCCTTCCTTCAGACCCAGGCCACCTCCACCCAGCAGGGACTGGTGGGGCTGCCACAGGCAGTGCCGAACTTGCTGGGTCCCTGCCTGTGTGATGGGAGCCGAGGGGACATTGCACGGGGGTTTGCAAGGTTGTACAAGGGCACCGTGTCAAGCCAGCATGCATATGTTCACCGACACCTCCCCGGGGGTCCCAATGTTCAGCTTGATGGGGTGGCAGGGTTGGCAGAGGACCTCGCACACCGGGGTGAATGCTGGCTGGAGGTTGCACAGCTCTACACTGGGCAGAGGGCACGGTGAGGGGCAGGGATGGCCAGCAGTGGGATGTGGAGGTGTGCAGGGAGACAGAGCCACCATGTGCAAAGGAAGAACAAGAAAAGCACAGAAATGAAGGCTCAAATAGCTGAGGGACACTCTGCTTTCCCACAGAAAACATTAAGGCAGCTCCTGTGCACTTCCATCAGGGCCTGAATCACAAGACAGATCAGGGAGCCCCTGCAGCAGTGCTGGGCTGGGGAGCTGGGCTCTCACTGTCTGGGCTGCAAAGCAGGGAGGAGCAGAGGGGGCACGCAAGGGTGCCTCCTCTGTGCACTTATAAATAGCCAGCTGCAGAGACTCAAGCAGCACGTGTCCCATTGCCCCAAGTCCCTGGGACACCAGCACACACGGACACAAAACCAAGGGCCACCCTGTGCACCTCCAACAAACTCTGTTTCCATCAATACTTGATGCAACATGCAAGCTTTGCTGATCCCAGATGGTACAAGAGAGCCCTACCATACCACGTGGGCAAGCTAGTAAGGTGGTCAGAGCACTCAGGCAAACCCATCTCTTGCGCTCACTCCAAAGGCAATGAGGGGTCATGAGTGCATGAAGAAGCAGAAGCGGGTCCATGGGATGCGCACAGTGCTTGGATCCTGCTGCCACCTGTGTCTCGGCCAAGAGGACAGGCACCCGTGCCCACGACGGTGGGGAGCACACGTTCCTGGCAAGGCCAATGGCACCTGTGGGGTGTCCCTCAGCTCGGCATTTCAAAGGGCATGTCCTGCATCTTTCACCAAAGGAGCTCAAAGGACTTTGATGCCTGCAGTGCCCTGCACACCTCAAAGCAGGAGGACCTTCGCCCTTCTCTGCCTTTCCGCCCAGCCCCACGCTGCAGTGGTGACTCTGCTCCAGCAGCCCTGAGTGATCACCCTGAGGTGCCACAGCCCCACAAGGCCCGTTGATAGTGCAGGATGTGGAGGTTTTGCTCCGTGGCTCAGCTCTGCTTCTGTGCTTTGGATCATGGTTCTTTCCTCCAAGGGGAGGTGATGGCACGTTAGCAAACAGCATGTTTGGGCATAGATGGACTCTGGCCTCAAAAGGCATTGAGACATTTGGAAAAAACCCCACAGACCACATCTCTTGCTTCCCTGCCAGCCTGTGCAATCCAGTTACTGCTGTGAGCTCCCCGCTGCCTCAGGACACCCTGCTAATGGCAGGGGAACAACCTGCCCAGGCCTGACTGAACAAGGTTTAAACTCCCCCTTACAGACGTCCACAAAGGTCCCATACCCACCAGGGCACTCGCAGGCTAATCTCCCCTCCAGAGCAGCTGCTATATTTAGGTCTCTAAATGAGACAGAGTGGCTCTTTCCAAAAAAGAGTTAGTTTGGGTTACATAAATACAGAGAGAAACTTGAAGGCTGTGTTTTCAGGTCCTTGTACTGCCATAAGCGAGCAGCAGAGCTGGGGACAGTCTCCTCCCAATAATCTCCTTTTCATTTATTTTCGACTCAGCTGGATGTGCGGATGGGTTTCCAGTTCCCCTGGCAGCCAGGCAGCAGGCAGGCAGTCCAGGCTGAGACAAGGAAGTTTGGGCAAGCAGACCCTCGTGGGCAGCCCCTGGTCATGGCAGGGAGGCAGGGGCCCAGGAGCTGCCGATTCACCGCATCCCGGATGCACTAACACAGGAATGGAGAAGCCATCACTGCAGGCAGGCCAGGCAGCACAACCGAAAGCACGAGCAGGAGGAGTCAACAGAAGTAAATAAATGGAGCAGCCCCAGCCCTCCCCATCTGTGCCTGTCCCAACAGTCCCCTCGCAACAGCCCTCCCCGCTCAACTGCCGACTTCCTTCCTCCTGCATCCACTGCCACATCCCGAAGCCTCTGGTCCCATGAGGAGAAGAGACGCATGTGCAGGAGCATGTCCCGCACACCCACCACTGCTCACCCCGCACCCCCGGGCTGCAGGGCAGGGGCTGCCTCTGCTCCCCAGCTCAGCTGCCGGCAGGAGCTGCTGGGGAGGGTGGTCCTGATCATCAGCAAAGCAGCGTCCTCACCAGAGCTGGGTGACAACATGCACCACAGGGGTTTCTAGGAGCATGTACTGTGTGCTTTCATTTTCAAAATACATATAAATGGACATACTTATTCCTTCCTAAAAGGACATGGCCACAAGAGAAAAAAAGGCAGTTCAAATACCATCCAACCTTTCAGCCTGAGAAAACCACACAGTTCTCACAGGCGTGAGTTCTGTTACCTGGGAAATGGGTTTTAGCACCCAAAACCCATATGCGCCAGTCTCCTGGTGGGGCCCACACAGAGACAGAAGCTTCCTTTTTAAGAAAAACATTTGCAATTTTTTCTTTTCATTATTAGCACGGTTGGGTCGTGACTATCTGTGTGCACGCTTGCTCGCAAGGAGAAAACAATGCTGGTTGGTTTAAATCTCCAGCTCCAGCTATGCAGAGCTCTGGGGTTTATGTTTTAGGTTTCTGTTCAAGGGAAGGTTTAAAAATCCTCCCATCATTAAGATGCTGGAAGGTGGCTCTGAGCCGCACACACCTCACACAGGCAGAGCTGCAGACCCCAGAGCAGAGAGGGAAAGGAAAGAAACTAAGCAGACGCAGTTTAAAGGGAGCCAACAGGAATGCAAAGTTTAATTAGCTGGAAGCCAAGGGCCGTGGAAGTTGCAAACATTTGCACCGAGGCCGTGCAAGTCCCAGGAAATCAGGAGAGAAGGACTTGAGCTGGAACAAAGTTCATCCCTGCCGTGCTGGGTGCCGGGGAGCAACCTCTGTGTGGCAGGAAAGGGCACCGCGGGCTCGCCTGGCACAAACCACTGCGCAGCCCCCGGCGTCCTGCCCTGCCCTCCATCAGTGCTGCCTGTGAGCAGGCAGAGCCCCGCTCCTCCAGCACACAGGCTGGGGGTCCCCTACTGCCCTGAGAGCACACACTCTGCTTGGGCAACACGTGAGGAGCCCAAGGGCTGCGGCCTCTCCAGCCCACCAGTGTCGGCAGATGATCACAGAGGGGCTGGCCTTGGTGGAGAAAGGGACACCAGAGCCTGCCCCAGCTTTGGCCTTCAAGGGGAGCTGTGTAAGTGCGATGTTTTACACCTCCAGCTCCTTGCTGTGTTACCCAAGCACGTGTCCAACCATCACCCTGGCTTCGATCAGCGCTGCTCTTTCCTCTAAGCCAGTCCAGCTGTTGAGGGGCTGGCTGGGCTCAGTCCCATCAGCCTTGTGCACGTGTAAAGGGTTGCAGCACTGGGATATTTCTTGAAACACCCCACAGCTACATTCACACTTTCTTCATTAAAAAAATAATGTAACTCGCTCCTACCTAGGCACTTTGGCTAAAAACGAAACGAGAAAAGGCTCAGCAAGAAGGCTGCCGAGGCTGGGGGACAGGGACCACGCTGGCGGCTCCCAGCAGCTCCGCTGCACCCCAGCTCTGTGCACCGACAGGCAGCTGCGGCCGCTCCGGCCATGGGTCCCCTCATGGCAGGACAGTCAGGTCCCAGCTGTCACTAGCAGGCGGCGAAACCTGCGGTCCCCCCTCATCCGGGCAGGAGGGAGGAGAAGAATCTTGATCAGAGGCAGCTGGGCTTCCTTCCGTCCGCAAGGCACAGCTGGCCGCCCCAGCACGCTGCGCCGGCTGCAGCACAGCCCCAGCTCAGCCCCCGCCTGTGCCGGGATGCTCTGCCCTCTCCCCTCCATCTCCCCCCGCCACAGGATTTCCTTGCTCTTGATGTGCACAAAAATTAGGAAATGAGGGTTCCTCAGGGACTAGGTGGGGAAGGCAGCTTTTGGCGTGGGGAAAGGATGACACCTCCCACACCCCTTGCCCGCCACCCCATGTGCCGGGGTTGAACAGGGTCTAGCAGCCTCCCCAAACAAAGGCCGGGGAAGCAGAAGCGACAGCAGTGATGAACTTGCTGCAAACTGAAACAGGAACTGAGGAGCCTGACCAGTGGCGCTGGCTCAGCAGAAGGGGCTGTTTCAGCCAGCATGCTCCAGGCCGCTGCAGGCAGCGACCACAGGGCGCAGAAGCAGCTCAGAGGAAGAATTTAGAAAATGCATCTCAGTAAAGATACGCTGCTCTGCAACTGTAGTCTGGATCTGCAAGAGCTTGAGGCACTCGTTTTATCCTCTGGCACCTCAGCACAAAAACATCCATATAAAGCATGTACGGCTCAGTGCCAGGGGAGGGGAGTAGTGTCACATCAGACCTCCCCCACACACCAGGGTCTCTCCCGCTTCAGCCCCCATCACACCCTCTCCCCCTCGCCAAGGGCAGAGGCCTCCTGCTCCCAGCCACAAGGACAAACGCTGCCTGGGTGGGCAGGGTGCCGCGGGAAAGGTGGGTACACACAGGCAGACATAAAAAGTTTCTGTAATCCTTCAGCAGAACCCTCATTGTGCTCCCCTGATGAGCTCCCAGTACAGGGGGCCATGGGGAGGCAGCTGGCGCCCAGTGCCTGCCGGCTTTGCCTCGGGACAGCAGGGATGCAAGATAAGCAAAGTATTTTCCCTAAGCCCCACATTGCTGCCCGGGAGCCAGCAGTGATCAAAGGTTAGTCTGGCTACTGGATGGGGCCATCCCAAAGAGCCCCCAGGGCTGCCACAGTCTCCACACCCCCACCAGCAGATACCAGATTTGCCACATGGGGAACCCCTCCCCGGGGGGTTTCCAACTCTTACAGGGCCAAAGGAGATTTCCAGCTTTTATTTTTTCCTGTCTTAATGCTGAAGTGAACAGTTCAATGTAGCAATTTCCAGCAGTTCAACCCTGGCTGTTGCCTCTGCCTGGGGAGGTGCAGCAAGACGGAGCAGGGTAAGGACGGGGCTGATGAGACCCTGAGTGCAGCCAGAGTTGTGCAAAGTCCTTTGGCCTTTCTTGGAAGCTCCCATTATAAAAAAACAATAAATAAATAAATAAATTGTGAGCCAGAGCTCAGGAAAAGTGCTGAAGAGCAGAACAGCCAAGTGATAAGGGAAGGGAAACACATTGGCTGGACCATCACCTACAGCACGGTTGCCCCTGGAAGTAGGTCATTACCTCACCTGACCACCCACCCCATTAACTTCAACCTTTAGTCTCTGGCTCATTACTACAAGCAGAGGCAGCTTAAAACATCCTCTTCCAGGCACTCGCAAGAGGGTAGACCACTGGCCAGCAGGCAGGTGGCGGGAAACTGTCCTTCCCGGCACGGCATGCAGGCAGCAGAGCTGGCTGCCCACCCTTGGGGTGCGGGCAAGGGGCTGCCCCAGCTTGTGCCCCCCAGGGAGGAGGAGTGCCGCGTGGCCAGGGCCGTGGCGGCCGGCCCAGCACGGCTGCGCTGGCAGCAGCAGCTCCGGCGCGTACAAAGTTCCCCCTCTGCTAAATCACTTCAGGCTGCCAAGCAGTCACGAGAAATATAAGCCCGCGCGGGGTTGCCATGGAGCGGGGCTCGGCCGCGGGAGCCTGAAGCCGATTCCTCCAGCAAACGCGTTTGCCGACCGAGGCCCTGCCGGCACCTCGTCTCCCCAGCTCCTCTCGCCCCGGCTCCTCGGTGGCAGCGAGTGAGCACAACGTGCGTGGTCCCGGCAGAGCCTTATCTCTGCGGACAGCCCTCCCTTCCCCAGCAGAGCCAGGGCCCCCTCCGTGCTGGAGAGCCCAACGGGTGCTCAAGCTCAGAGCACACTGCAGAGATGGTGCCCCTCGCCCCCGTGACGCCATCTTCCCAAGGCCATGGGCAGAGGCAGAAGCAGCGGCTGCTTTGGTGGCGTTTGCCCCGCAGGCACTGGGCAGCAAAGGCACAGACTGTCCCTGCACAACACCTCTGCCCCAGCCAAAAGGGTGATGGCCCCAGGCTCCGGTGGGTGCTGGCACAAGGTGGCCACGGGAAAGCGTGCCCTTTGCCAGCATTCTGCCCACCAGCAATGCAGACACAGGGCTCCCATGCTCTGCCATGAGACAGCCTCCAGCCTCACCAAACGGGATTTCAGGGTCTGGTGGGCTCCTGCACCTCGGGAGCAGGAGGCAGCAGTGGCTGGCAGCACACTAAAACATCTGCCAGGAGCCAGCCCACGGCATCCCTGGCCCCAGCCCCACACCAGGGACCATGGGACCCATTCCTCAAAGCCAGGAAGGGGTTTGATGCAGGAAGGGCATCCCCCGGGCATTTTTCATTGGACAACTGACAGCGCTGAAGTGCGGGAGCAAGTGGAGTTTCTAGCTACAAAGAGGCTTTTGACATTGGAAAGGTTAATGTGAGAGAGAGATCCGTCTCCCTCACAAAGCTCCCTTTGCTGGAGGCACTAGGTTGAGACCTTAATTATTCACCTGTTGGAGAGGTGCCTTTCCATTACGGCATGAGACCGAGACCGGGCCAGGGATGTGCAGGCAGGAGGGAGGAAAGCCCACAGCGTGGGGCAGCCCTGGGGCCCTGCCAGTGTGCCGGGCACCAGGGTATCCAGTCAAAATCAGGCGATGAAGGCAGGTGTGTGCACGGGGAGGCTCTCCGAGGGGCCAGATCTCAGGCCAGCCCTCCTTTCCCCCACTGCTGCTCCCTCCCGCTGCTCCCAGCGGCTGCTCTCTCCCGGCTCCGAGCGGCAGGCTCAGCAGCATGCCGTGCCGCACTTGCCATCTCCCGCAGCCACTGCTGCGGCGCGGGCGGCTGCCGGCATCCCCAGCAACAGCCGCCCCCCGCTTTGCAAACGTACCGGCGTGGCCTCTGCTAACTGCCACCGTCGGTAAAAGCCACCACGCCACAGCCACCTTGCAGTGCTTTCCTGGGAGAGCGAGGGGAGTCTCCAGCCCCAGCGATGCAGCGGCCCTTTGACCCAAGCTGCAGCAATGCAGCCAAGCTGGAGGTACACTTTGCACAGCCCCTTGAGCTGTCTCAGTCATCCAGGCACCCCCCCTCAAAAATCTGTGAGGGAAAAGCTGCAGAGAAAGCAGAGTATTGGTCTGCTCGGTGAGGACCGTCAGAAATTAGGGATGCATCCCCACTTCATTAGTAGCAGTACAATCTACCCGATGGACTGCTTTTCCACCGAGGGCTTCACTGTGCCTCCTGCACTCACCAATGGATTAAGCTGTTAGCAGGAGGCTGAGAAGTTAAAGAGGGAATATTGTATTTCAGTTCATGTGATCTTTAAGCATCTCTCCAAGAAGCAGCCTGGGGTTTTTTTGTTTTTTTTTTTTCCCCCTGCTGCACTTTGTTTGGGGTTTTTAAACAAATCGAAGCCGTAAGAGTCAAACTGCTCCTTCCTCTTGCAGGGATGCTGAGAATCACCGGCTGCTCCGTGGTGCTCTCGGCAGAGCTGCCTGCCTGGCACTTTCCAGTGCCTGGTGCCAGCAGATGAACCAGCTACAACCAGCTTCATACCTCTGAGCAGCGAAGAGTTGCACAAAATGGATTAGCGGGCCCAGAAATGGTATGTTTAGAGCCACAGCAAAATAAAATCACTTTTTGTGTTGTTAAAAAGGGAAAAGGAGTTGGCAGGAGAAAGGCAGAGACCAAGTGAAAAACCCTGATTTTCTTTCTGTAGCAATGCAGGTACCACGTGAATCATCGCTGTCCTCGATATGTAAATAGAGGTTAGCAGGCATCCTCAGCACAAGCCTATACAGTTAGGGGACTGATGCAAATATCCATGTCAAACCTTCACCACTGTGTTTCCCAGAGAGCCCTCCTGAGGATTCCTCCCCTGGAGAGGATCACCTGGCACCTGCACGCACCCGACTGCACCCTTCTCAAAACCTACTGCGAAAGCAAGGACTGGGGAGGAGCACAGGGGAGAGAGGAGGAGAGTCAGAGTTCCTCAAGATTTCCACGAAGGAAATGGCTAATATTCATGATCTCATGGCCTCCTGACATTGTAGCCTCTCAGGATAATCTGATCTTGTGCTGGAACACTGGGGACTTTGTGGAAGCAGCTTTCAGGCTTCATTGAGAAGTGAGTATCCCAGTTGTAAGCAGAGGCTCGTACAGTAGTAATGGGGCGAGCCATCAGCGGCCAGCCCGCGCCCGGCTGCGCCACGTTACAGAGCGGGCATGTGACAGCAGCCAGGGCTGGAGCCTGCCCTGCAGTTTCATCACAGGTTAAGGTACAAGCACAACACACGCTTACTACTTCAGGCGTTTATTAAGCAAATGAATGCAAATCATAGCTGGGGGGAGCTCTTTTTTTTTTTTTGGCCTATTTTTCTTTTCTTTTTACCCCAGTCTTTACCCCCCCTATGCACGTGGGGACAGAGAGGAAATGCAATTAGCAAAAGCAGGCGCCGGGTGGGAGAACAAACGCAGGCTGCACAGCGCTGCCGACGGAACCCGCAGCTGGCTGCCAAGATCCCTTTGCTGCTCTTCACGTTACACACCCCGCAGACATCAGACTAGCACTAACTCTGTGTGTGTACTGCTCCCTCCAATATAGTTCAGGGATGGGAGAAGTAAAGAAAAAGAGGGGACAGGCACAGCAATGCGTATTTTAGGAGATGCCATAAAAACGGTCTTATTTCATCACAGGCCATTTCACAGTCCCAAATTTTGCAGGGGATGTTCACAACATGGTGGTTTTGCACCAGAGAAGGATGACAATTTGCAGGAATTTTTGTTCCTGTTAGCAGTCCCTTTTTGGGATAAGATTCCTAAATTGGCACATCAAATGCTGACCAAAAGGCAAAAAACCCCCAAGCCTTCAGATGTGTGCTGCAATCACACAAGCTTTTCATTTCATGTTAAGCACGTGGAGAACAGGCAGGTTATTGCAGGGAATAGGAGCCAGGAACTTTCACCTGCCCAGGGAGCGATGGGGCTGGTGAGAGCTGCAGCCTTTCTGCCATACTTCCTAGGGATGGCATCCCACACAACCAGCCTCCTCCTCTCTAGCTGACGGTTCCCTCAGCAATAATAAATCCGTCCAAATCAGAAAACACAAACCGCTTACAAAATCTTCTCGACCCACTTCTCACCCTTCCTGACCCTTCCACTGGAATCAACCTGTCAGCAGCTCTTCGTTAGCAGCCGGAGCTGCCGCCTGCCCCTGCGCTGCCCCCAGCACGCTGCCCGGGTCCCATGCCATGCCGGAGCGCGCTGGAGCTGGTGTGTGCGAGGAGAGGCACCGGGGCTACAGCAAGCCGGCTGGTGGCAAGACCTGCCTGGTTCTGTCTGGCACATGCACCAGGGGCAAATCTGATTTACCAAGTCTTGAGACCTTATTTGTTTTGAACCCAAACAGCAGGATTAGTTCCTGTTCCCCCCGCACACACTCCTGCTGTTTGCAATCCCGGAGCTAAACTGGTGAGAGAGCAAGGGTTGGGATGAATGTGCTAGCTTCACAATCGAAGCTATTTTGTAATCTATGGTTATGAAAGTGAAGGGCTGGAGGGATGATATATAACTACAGAAAACTCTTCCCACTTGCACCAGCCTCATCAATCCGACTGCGAAATGCGCGGTTGTGCTCCACATCAGTCACGGCTCTTGCTACTGCCCGGCTTATTGTATAGCGCCTCTCTTCCACCCCCCAAAATGGAAAAGCATGCAAGCCCTATAGCCAGCACGGCTCGCTCTCGTGACCGTGCGGGAGCTGCCAAGGAGCCTTAATCTGATTTTAATACCCAGCTCCGTCCAAAAGGGAGCCCATCCAGATTTTGGAGCCGCTGACTCGCAGCACCGAGACCCCTCTCCCCGCCAGCCCCCCCTTCCCAAACCTCCATCCCCCAAGATCCCAGCCCGTATGCGTGTAACTGACGCTCGGCATGACTCATCCCACCGCCCGGCTCTTATCAGCCCCCACCGCGCAGCCCCCTGCGGAGCCCCCCCCGCCGCCCTGCACCGCGGCGGCCCCCTCCCCATCTTTGCAGCGGGGGGGGGCTGTTGCAAAGCGGGGTGTGTGTGCCCAAACCGATCAGCCCACCAACTTCTCCCCCCCCCCCCCCCCAATTCTCTGCAGAAGCTTGGGGGGGGGGGGGGGGGCGGGAGTCCACGTGCGAGTGGTGCTGAAAGCGCCGGCGGGGCTGCGGGGTTGCTGCCGCGCCGGGGCCGCCCCGAAGCCGCGGGGAGGGGCGCGGAGAGAGCCCCGGCGGCCGCGGGCTTCCGCGCGTCCCCCCTCCCCGTATTTCCCCCTCCGCACATCCGTGGAGCAAACGGGACCCCCGCAGATCCTCCGGGCCCCGCGGGGAAGAGCCGGTCCCCGCACCCTCCGGAGGCGGGGTGAGCGAACCGGCTCTTCCCCCATGTGCCCCGGGAAGGAGCTGGGGGGGGTCTGCCGGCTTCGCCCCCCCTCCCCGCCAGCTGCACCGCGCTGGGGAGCCGGACAGCAGAGCCCTTCCACCGCCCTCCCTACCTGGCTGTCAGCGAGGTAACTGAAGACGAAGGAGGAAAGATCCTCGTCGAGCAGAGAGCTGCAATCCGGCCCCGGCTCCGCCATCTTCCACCTCCGGCTGGGGCTGAGGCGGCACCGAGCATGCAGCAGGCGCGGCGGCGGCGGCGGCGGCGGGGAGCCGGGCGGCCGGCGGGGCGGAGCCGCCCGCAGCCCCCGCCCGCCGGCTGCGGGAGCCGGGGAGGGCGGCGGAGCGGGGGGTGGAGGGAGCAGGGCCGGGGGGACACCCGCGGTGCGGAGTGCCCCGTGGGGCTCGCGGCCACGCGCCGGGCTCACGCAGCTGCCCGCGGGACGCGTGTCCACGCGGGGGACCCGCTTTAAGCACCGCCGGGCACACCTTACAAGTGACAGCCCTTAAAAGTGGGGGCACCCGGGGGGCTGCCAGCATCGCTGGGTGCCACCCGGCAGTCCCTAGGTCACCCCGAGTTGGGGTATATGAGGTCTGAGCGCAGGGCGTCGGGCTGAGGGTCACATCCAGGCTCGGTGGGGGTTCACCCACCGTTGCAGGGTGCCTCGTTGGGCTGGCAGACACGTGTGGGGCACAAGCACCTTCCCGTGGGACACACACCCACTCAGAGCACCCACTTTAGGCACCACTTTGCGCACCTTAGAGTGCCATCCCTTAAAAGTGGCGTCACCCAGCATCACTGGGCACTGCTCAACGGTCCCTAGGTCACCCCACGTTGAGGTGCATAAACCCTGAGAGCAGTGTGTCGGGCTGGGGTCACATCCAGGCTTGGTGGGTTGGGGGGACACACATCTGCAGTCACAGAGTGACCCCCTGGGCTTGCAGCCATGCGTGGGGCACCAACACCTTCCTGTGGGATATGCACCCACCCAGGGCACCCACTTCAAGCACCACTGTGCACACCTTGGAAATGCCAGCCCTTAAAAGTGAGGGAACCTGGGGTGCTGCTGGCATCGCTGGGTGCTGCTCAACAGTCCCTAGATCATACCGAGTTGAGATATATAAACCCTGAGTGCAGTGTGTTGGGCTGAGGGTCACATCTAGGCTTGGTGAGAGGGACACCCATGGTTGCAGAGTGCCCCATGGAGCTTGCAGCCACATGTGGGGCACAAGGACCTTCCTGCAGGACATGTGCTCACCCAGGACACCTGCTTTAAGCAGTGCCATGCACACCTTAAGGTGCCATCCCTTTAAAAGTGGGGGCACTCAGCATCACCAGGCACCATTCAACAGTCCCTAGATCACCCCATGTTGAGATATATCAACCCTGAGTGCAGCGTGTTGGGCCAAGTGTCACTTCCAGGTTTGGTGGACCTGCACTGGAGTGGGGCCAGGTGGCTGAGAACAAAGAGTAACAAAGAGGAAAAGATCTTCAGTTTTCCCTCGTTTTCATCTCAGTGCTCATCCCACTGTTGCTGCGAGCATCTTGATGTCATGCACGTCATTTTTCTGTCTGGGGTTTTGAGGCATATGCTAAAAGCCCTTTCAGAAATAATTAATGACGGGACCAAAAATCTCATGAATGTTCTATTTGCTTACCCAATTACATGGGAAAGAGCAGGGCTTGGCACTGCAGCCTGAATTAGCTGATACACAACCAACCGAGTGGCAACACCTCTAGTCTAATGGCTCCAGCTCCTCAGATCCCCTCAGATGGCTCAGATGGGCCTTCAGTATCAGTGTAAATGGCTGATGAAGTGAAACGATGTGGAGTGCTCTTGGTGGAGAGCTGTGCATCAGGCTCGGATGGGTAAAGAGAAGGTGCTTCTTCCTGTGGTGGGACAAGCTTGCTGCCTTGCTTTTGTTTCAAAGGGAGAGCTGTTTCCAGCTGCTCTTTAATACCCTCCATCCTCCCTTTGGTTCAGGACATGCTGTGAACACCAATGTAGTAACATTGGATTTTCCCTGATGATCCTGAGCCTTGCACCAAAAGATGTTGTCAGACAGTGTGTGTTATAAGGCTGACGAGAGCTGAGGTCAGGGGCGGCTCAGCTGCTGGGATGGGACAAAGTGAGAGAGAAGCTGCTGCCAAATCTTCCTCATTGCTGTGGCACTTTATTACTAATTGCTGCTATGAAGTGCTGAAACAGTTACCCAAGGTGCTTTTCAAGCTGCTTGGCCAGCAATGAAACTTTTCTTGCCGTGGGTGGGAGGTCTGGGCCCAGAATCGCCACTTCTAGGATGCACAGCTGTAGCTCACAGCAGGCACAGCCCAGAGCACAGCACTGCCAGACTGCGTCGGAAGGGCCCGGAGAAGGAAACTGCCTTGCTCTGGGGCATGTGCAATTCCTTGCAGACCAAGACTCAACTCCCAGCTGGCCCTGCTGGCTGGGGATCTGGAGTGCATTCCCTTCCCCAGTCCCTCCTTTACAGGAGATGCAAGTGCTGAACACTACGGAAAGAAGAGGTGAGCTGAGCACGGGAGGAATGTTTGCCCCGTCAGGGGAAAAAGCAGGACTTGAAGTCCTCACCATAAAAGTAGTCTTCTGTGAGGAATTTGTTGCACAAAAGGCAAGGTTCTCACTTGAGTATCTCGTGATTTCCTTTATACCAGTTGTACTCAAATAGGAAGTAACCGTTTATGGGAATTGCTTGTGAACGGTTGTTCTAAAATCAAGTTATGCATAGCCATGTGTTTCAGAAATACCTTTTCCCTTCTGTGGTGTGTGCAAGCACAGTTCCTCCCTCCTTGCTTTCTAACCCAAGAAGATGAGCCCTACCCAGTCCCCAGCTGTCGGCAGCCTGCAGGGCACCCACCCACCCTCACGGCGTGGCTCGGCCAGCACCCCAGAGGCACCCAGGAGCATGAGGAAAGCAAAGGCTGGCCTGCACTGCCTCATTTCTCCTCTGAACAGTGACAGGTTAGAGCTTCTTTCAGCCAAGAGGGCAAAACTGGATGGGATGCTGGTGTCAGGCTGCCCTCGTGCTGAGAGGGTGCCAGAGGACAGCAGACACAGAGCAAAACAGGGACATCTCAGAGAGGTGGACTTGCTGCTACTTCTGGGTTTCAGTGGGATCCCAGAGGGCTAAGTACAGTTGCTCACGTGGCTGCAAGTCAGTGTTAACATGCTCCAACTTCTGCTCCTGACTGCTCTGGACTTTTGCACAGTCAAAGCATTTTCTGTGCCTTTTGGGTTCTTTCACCTATAAAATACCACTTCCCTGTGCCCTGGAGCTTCTGGGGGGATTGGTTGAATAATGCTTATAAAAAGGGCTTCGAAAGCACCAGGAGAGTGGCAAAGGAGGACAAGATGTTATAGCTGGTATTGTCTCCACCTCCTTAGAAGTCAGTCATGTGGCAGCCTCAGAAATACCCACAGTGGGTAGAAAGGGCGTCTGATCCACTGCAGTGCAATGGTGTGAACGGGACGTTATATTCCCCGTGTGAACACACCCTTCTCTGTCTGCACACAGAGTGACCATGCAGTTTCCCTAACAGCTCAGGGCTTTCCTCCTAACCCAGAACCTGAGCTTTGTGAGCAGGAGAGCTGCCAGAGATTGAGCTTCTGCTGATCATTTATGAGCTCAAAGAAGATGTCAGCCACAGTCAGGCAGAAATAAGCCCCCCGTGCCCACCCCTCACCTGCCAGCCCTGGCTAAGCCAGAGCGCTCTGTGGCACTGCGCCGGCGCTGCAGCCAGCCACAGCAACATGATGCTAGGGCCAGAGGGTCCGTGGATAGTATTACCAAGGTAAAATATAACAGGAAAAGTCTGTAAATGTCCTTTCAAAACCGCAGAGAGCGAGTAATGTCATTAGGTCAGCGGTCAGGAGGGGACAGGGTTTGAAGGTACCCTTAGCCTACCAAAGGCCAAATGTGGGACAGGGGCAGGAGCCAATGAACGGTGGCTGGACAGGAGACACCCCGCGCTGTGCAAACTCCCGCCTTCGGTTTCATGTTGCAGCTGCCCCTGTTTGTGGATGGGAAAATGTTCTAAGAACCAGGCAGCACAGGCAGTGAGAGGCAGCAGCAAATGGGGCTCCTTCGAGTTACAACATCCCCAGCCTCTGGTGGGTCTTTGCCAGCCCCCCCACTTTGTGACACCCTCTCCTTGGCACTAAAGTTAAACGCAGTCTTGGGGGGAATTTGCATGGTGGCCAGGATGGCCACGCCGGTGGCCACTCTTACTGGAGACCCAGGGGAAGGGGGCTCTGAGCTGTCCGTGTCTCTCTGAGCTGGCAGTTGGATAAGCTAAGGGTGGCCAAGGGGGAAGGTGCCCCCAAGGCTCTTCCAAAGTCTTCCCTTAAGGCAGTCTTCATCCATGTGGGCTGCTAATTGGATGTCCCACTCCCCAGGGGCAGCAGTGGTTAGCAGGGCTATGCCCCTGGATTTCACTAAGTTTCTCTGCTTGGCTCCTCTCTACAAGCTCTGCTTTGCTTTCCCCTCAGCCCCACGCGGCACTCAGCTCAGCCTTGTCTTTCATCTGAAGTCACCAAGCGCAGGGACCTAGCGTCACTTTTCCTCCACACTTTCTGTGTCCAGTGGCTCCTGATCAGCCGTGTTCACCTGGGAGCTCCTGCCTCCTCCTCAGTTTGTGACATGAGGGCTCTGTGATGCTTAATGGTCAGCAAGGAGTGAACCTCTGGAAATGAACTGCTGGGCAACATGGTCCCTTCGCTCCCCACAAGCCTGGGTGGAAACTGCCCCTCTGCTCTCAGGCTGACGTTCTTTTTGCCACAGGGCTGAGGATGTGGCCTCTTGGGCCAGAAGGGATCTGGGAAACAAAAGAGTGGCTTCAGAGGACAAGCGTGCGGTGGCTGGACTCCTGGCTCTGAGCTCCACCTTGTCCAGGGAGTGGGGATGGTGTCTGTGCTTATTCAGAGGTTGCTGTTCCTGCTCCAGCATCCCTGGGCATCCTCAGAGAATGATGCTCCACTGTCCCAGCAAAGCCCTGCTGGCAGGCACACACGGGCACCATATCTGCCTGTGCAGTGGCAGAGACCCCCCCAGTCCCCTCTCTGGAATGCATCTGGCAGAGGGTCCCTCCTCACCCTGTGCCACCAAACTCAGCTTGCTGCAGATCTCTTTCCCTGGAGCAGAGACAGGCACTTGGGCTGCTATGGCTCAGGCAAAGGAGCCCGCAGCTGGCACTGAGGGCTGGGGGATGCACACACGCAGCTTGATGCTGTACAGGGCTCCAGCCTGCCCGATTCTGCACCCTGCTCCTCTCTCTCCAAAGCTGCAGCCTTGTACACCCTGTGGAGCTAAAGCCATGTAGTTATTGCAGAGGAAACCTATGAAGAGGGAAATGTGGTGGCAAAGGAGTAAGAAGGGGGTTGTGGATGAGCTATTGAGACAGATGGGAATTTCCCGGAGCAAGCAGCAGAGGCCAGGCAGCGCAGCAGAGGGTAGGGAAGGCTCCTACGCGGTGGCTCATGCTGCCCACCAGCTGTGTGGGCTGAGCAAGGAGACCAGGATGCCCATTGACTCCTTATGGCGTTTTCAGTGACTCATTTGTCCGCGGGAAGCAGCACACCCGCAGCAGCTGAAGCAGCCTGTCCTGCTCCCCGGGCTGTCCTGGTGCAGCCGGGCCAGCCGGCCCTTTCTGCCTGGGGCCAAGAGCCCAGCAGCAGCCTGGGGGACTCTGCTCACCCTGTACCTCACTTTATGTGGGGGAAGAAACCCTTTGTCAGAGACTCTACACCACTCTTTCTGCACTGCCTGACATCACATCATGGAGACCCGAGCTTTCCCCTTGCTGTTTCATGGGCGGTGTCCCCACATGCTGCCCCAGAGGCAGCCTGGCACACTGGCACTGCCCAGCCATCAGCGTGTGTGGACCAAAGGGAGCTGCTCCACACAGCACATGTCCCTCGTGTTTACTCTTTTGCTCTGGCTGAATTCAGCTTCCCTGCCACACTGTGCCACTGGCAGGTCTCACACTGCATTGATGGTGTCTGTCATAGCCCATCGGTGTCACCCCGCTGTCTCCTCACCGACCTGCTTGCCTTGTCCCTACCTGTCAGGCTGCCTCTGGTCCTGGTGGTGCTGCTTGGCCTCCCTTTCCTGCCCGGCAGGACAGCACCCAGAGCTGGGTTGTTTCCTCCATCCTCATCAACCTGCTGCCAGACATTCCCCTGCTCTACTCCTCGTGAGGAGCAAGGCACAGGGGCGAGGCTGGCCAAGACCCAGACTGACCTCATCTTCCTCTGCTGAGCCTGGCCTCAAGCAGGGCGACTCCTCCTGCCTTTCCCTAGGGGCTGCTGAGAGTCTGGGTGCTGCCATCACTGTTTTGTCTTCCTCTTTCTTTTTAACTGTCTCCTCCTGGAGACATGACGTGATCACCCGAGCAGGTCCCAATCCCCCTGCATCAGCAGAGCTGGCCAAAGGGCCAAGCAGCAAAGGGAGACACTGGATCCCGAGCACTGCTGAGCGAGGACTTGCTGTTCTTCAAGCAGCCTTTGCTGGCAGGGACATCCATGGGCATCTCCTCGCCTCATGGCTCCCAGCCCAGGGAAATCACCAGCCAGGCTGGTTCTGTCTGTTCCCAGGCCCCCATCCTGCAGCAGCCCCTCCACACCACTCCTGCCCTCCTCACCTCCAAGCATCCCCCAGCACAGTGACTGGCTGTCACTGTCCCCAGCTACTGCACCCCCAGCCCAGGCACCAGCGGTGGGAAGGGGCTGGTTGTCAGCTCCCAGTTCCCCCTGACTGCAGGCACTGGCATTAGAGCAGAAACCACTCTGCAGGCATTTCCTCCTCCCTTGCCAGCCTGGCGAGCGGAGCTGCCCGCAGTACTTTGGGGACGGGGCCATGGGCTCGGTGGGCTGGAGGCCGGGCTGCTGGGGGAGCAGACAGTGGCGCATCTCCCGGCCCTGCGCAGACACCGCTCTGCTGTTCCTCAGCACCTCGGAGCACATCCCTGGGCAGGAGACACTTCAGCTCCAGCCAGCACTATAAATAAAACTACTCTCTTTTATCCCGCCAAATAGGTTCTCATTGATTTTACCTATCCCTACTCCTATCTCGTGTCCCTTTGATATGTGAAGTCAGCTGCAGAGGAGCCCAGGGAGCTGCCAGCCTGGCAGGGAAAATGCCACCCCCTCCGGGCCCTCTGCCCCCGAGGCAGCCGCTCTCCCCTGGTTTTCACTCTCTGAACAGGCAGCACCACTGGAGGAGAAGAAACAAAGCTCCCCGATGGAAGTTTGCCGGCTAATTATTTATTAATCTCTTCCTGACAGTGCAATTGCCAGCAGTGAGGCAGCTCCCGAGCCCCCCGCCATGGAGAGGAGGTTGAGGAGGAGGATGGAGAGCTCTGCTGGTGGGGCCCTCTGGCCGTGGCCCAGAAGTTCAGGGTGAGCTGACACATCGCTTCCTTCCCCAGCTACTTCAATTACAGATGTACCAGTGGCTGAGAAAAGGGGGGCCCATCTCAGAGGCTCTGGGTCCCTGTCCTGGGAAGTGCTGAGGGCTGGTCCCAGGGTGGTCCCTGGTCCTTTGCAGGTGATGTCAGGTGCGGGGCTCAGCCTCCCCCCCAGACCGGAGGGTGTGTGAATGCCTGCTTACTGCAAGCAGTTACTCTGCACACAGAAGCTCCCCATGCCGAGATGGCTAGCAACAGAAATAATGCAGCAAAATCACAGCTCACACAATCTTCCTGGCACTTGAAAGCATCTCGAGAGCTTAAAAAGCTGCGAGATGCTCTCATTCCCATCCTTTCCCTGCTACCCATGCTGCTCACCGCCTGTGCTTTGGGCCCCACTTCCCGGGGTGGGGCAGGGGCGCAGCACTTTCCCAGACTAACGGTACCAAGTTGAGCATGGTGAATCCTGTCCGCACCATGCAGCAGGAGGCAGGGAGGGCGCGTGCTGCCCGCCGGAGCGGGGCTGCGGGTGACTCATCGCCATGCAGTATGCAATTACCAAGGCAAGTGCAGGCCCCTGCTGTTTTGCACAGGTATCTGTGTCAGCCGGGGCTATTTCCAGCTCTCTCTCTGCACTCCCAGCTCCTTCGAGAGGTAAGGAATACAGCTGCCTAGCTACTCTGCCTGCCACAGGGATGGGCATGATATTCCCGTAAGCAAAGAGCCAGGGGGTTGGATATTGCATCCAAACACCCGAATTGCACAACTGGGGGAGGAGGGAGTGGTGTGTGACTGCCCACACATTTTATGTATTTAAGGGCGCACACAGAGACGTAGACCAAGGGGAGGTGCAGAGAGATGCAACGGTGCTGCACTGCGCCCATTGCCACCGACTAAGTGCCAGGCAAGGAGAATTTAGAGCTGTTATTATTAGCGATGCTGGTAGCACTAGAAACGAAGCAGCAGGGATGGGATAAAGCAGAGTTCGGAAAATGCTCTGGCCTGGAAAGACAAGGGAGGGACCAGGATAAAAGGAGCAAAGCAATGTGCGGCAGCGCCTTCTCCCTTCCCTGCCGGAGCAGATAACTGCAAGCTCAGTGGGGCAGCATCTCTGCTCCCGATCTGTACACTGAGTGTGCACCATCCCCCATCAAGCTGTTAAGCCAAACCGCGCTCAGAGTGAGATTTTTTGATTCCCAAAATGTTTGCCTAAGACTTTGCTCATTACTTTTCCCTCTGGTTGCTGTGATCAGGAAGCGGAGGAAAGCTTAGGCGGTGAGCACTTCTTGGACAAGCTCCAGCCACAAGCCTCACTCGCTACAGGGGTTTTGCAACTGGCATTGTCACAACAGGGCAGCAGCTGCAGCCCAGCCTCTATGGCCACAAGTGGAGGCAGCTATACCATTGCACCAGTGCTCTGTGCAGCAAAATGCATCTGTGCTGGGGTGGATGGGATGCACCCTCCTGGGAAGCCCGAGCAGGCTGAGTCTGCCCAGGGGAAGCAAGCCCGGCCTTGCACAACCTTCATCAGTTTTCCCAGGGCACTGCTTCACCCAGAGGCTGCAATACAGGGGAAGCCTCCATATGTGATACAGATGTGCCTGGCATGGGCCACTCTGAGCCTGTGCAGCGTGGTGAAACGATGGATATATGACATCACTGAAGGCCAGGGATCCCGTACTCTACTTCTCAGGGTACACTGTATGTCCTGTTTAACTAGCCTGAAGATGAGCTGTGTTCATCACCCAGCTGAGCTCAGGTAGATGGGTCTGCTGGAGACAGACATGGGGATAACTGCCAAAGGCGGGATAGATACAGGGCCAGGACCTACGAAGGGGCTGGGAGGGCTCCGTGCCTCAACCTCCTGCCTTTGCCTGACACGTGCTCACCAAAGCCTGGCCTGAGGAGAGCGTGAGACCACAGTCAGACCTCTCACGAGCGTGGGCTGTGCCCTCTGTAGACAAACCACTGGGCTACAAGCGGCACCAAGCTCCTTCGTCCTTCCTGCACCCCCCAGCAGAGCCCTCAACATGGGAGGACTGCTATTTTTTTTCTGGAAAAATCACATTAATCATCCTCAGAGCTGCGTCCCTGGCCTTTGTCACAGTTTGGTGCCCCAGTGCCAGCTTAATTTTAAAAGCGTTATTTATTTTTAATAAAAGATGATCTAAACAGCGACATTGTCGGGATGATAAAAATAAAAATGCAGTGGTTGTCACAACTGTCAGCATCCCTGGGAATGGGGGACTGGCAATGCCCGGCTGTGCTCCCCTCCAGCCTGTGTAACCACATGGGCAGAGGAGGAAACATCCGGCAGCACATGCCTGCAGGCAGCCTCTGTGCCAGGAAAAGCAGTGCCTGCATTTTTTTTTAATACACAAGTGCACTTCTTATGTATACTTGTTATTTTCTAAATGTTTCATAACTTTAATTTCATTTATTATAAGAATAAATGAGCAAATATGACATATACAAATGTTGGAAAGTGAAATAGTTTGTTAAGCCCCTTCATTAAAATAACTATGCATTATTAAAATATCAGTGTTGCAATGCACTGGTACCACATTAGCAACAATAACAAGAAGTCTTGTTTATCCATACTAAACTAAATTTTCAGGGCATGGATCCATGTGTCAAGTCAGTGCATGGCTGAGACCATAAATCACAGTGACCAACGGCATCTCCATTTGCCCAGGGAGCCATGGTAGGTCACGGGGCAGCGTTTCATGTCCCAAGCTGAAATCTTCACCCCGAGGTTGTCCCTGGAAAAGTCTGCCTCTGCTCCCAGCCCCACGGCAGTGTCCCATCAGGCAGGGTGAGCAGGAAGCGAGCTGGAAGCGTGCGGGAAGCGAGCAGGAAGCTCACCTCGCTCGCTTCCTGAGCATCCCTTCTCCTTCCATCTCTCTTCCTTCTGGCAGACGGGAATAAAGCTTTACCAGAGGCCTCGGGGAAAGCCCAGCCCATGTCCTGCACAGCCCTGCTGCTGCAGCTCTGCCCGATCTAGCTGGCTCTGCTGGTTTCTCCCATGGGGTCGTGGCTTTTCGAAGGGCCAGGCAGGGGCAGGGTGCTGCACCAGTGCTCCTCTCAAGCTCAGTTTCTCCCCGAGTTTTCCAAACCTGCTTTATTTGCAGACACGAGCCC
Organism: Athene noctua; assembly: GCF_965140245.1. Lineage (NCBI taxonomy): Eukaryota > Metazoa > Chordata > Aves > Strigiformes > Strigidae > Athene > Athene noctua. The sequence continues at coordinate 12,251,197 of NC_134048.1, forward strand.
TGTGAGTGGCTGTATGTGAATGCTGCCTGGCCGGAGCAGAGTGCAGCCATGGCTGGGACAAAACAAAACCAGCATTCACAGGCAGTCATTTAAATTCCCAGCAGCTGTTCCCTCCCAGCACACTCATGCCTGCTCTCCTTTGCTGTCCACAGGCACTTCTGGGGGCTTTTTCCCTGGGTGGTAGGGGAGTGGGTCTCCCAGCATCCCTCCTCCACCTTCTCTTATTTTTATGCTAAAAATAAGTGGTCATCCCTGGGGGGATGGTAGCTGAGGGCTACTCCTTTCTCAGGGGTCTGCACCCACCAGGGCTTCAGCTCCCCATGGTGCCTCCTCTCTGCCCCGGTGCGGTGGGTCATGCAGGGCTGGCCGGGTGCTCACCCTGTGGCAGGAGCCCTGTGTGCTCACCAGCACCCCCAGCCCCTGAGCCGGTTACGGGTGCCCCATGGCTGCCTCCCTGGCTCTGGCTCATTCCCATTTCCTCGTGATGGTGCCTCAGCCTCAGAGGCTGAGCCACACTGCAGCGGCCAGCCTGCCTCTGGCAACGCACCACACTGCTCCAGTGGGAGAACTGGCCCCCGTGCCGAAGCACACCCAGCTCCCCGGGGCAGGGGTGCAGACAAGCATGCACCCCTGAGACCCTGGGTAAACCCAGTGCCATGAGACTTTGGGCCAGGCGTAGCCACGGGACGCCACACAGGAGCTGAGAGGTGCCTTTTGGCCTCTAGCATGCTTGCACGAGACAGAAATTGCTCACATGTGTTCTGGTCTAGTTAGGTTTAACCCTAGCCCTACTTTCCTGTGCCGGCTGCTGGCACAAGGGAGCAGGCAGGGAGCAGGCAGGGAGCAGGCAGGGGCATGCCAGGCACTGGCAGCAGGAGTGAGCATGCTGCCGTTTTCCAGCCAGAGACAGGCAGCTGCTGTGAAGAGCTGGTGGTGAAACGCTTCCTGCAATCCCATTACGGCTGCGAGCGCGAATGAGTTTAGTGGCCTCAATTTAATTCCCATTTGTACATGGTAAAAAAAAAAAAAAAAAGAGGAAGATGAGTGAAATCACAGATCGGCACAGATCGGCTGGGATGGGGATGAGCGAGCTGCAGCCATGTGGGAGGCACGAGCTGCCAGGGATGCACCCAGCCCCAGGCAGAGGGTGCATGATGGCAGCAGGGATGGGTGCTGCAGGGGGAGGAGAGGGACACGTTGCTCCCACTGGATGTGCCCAGCACACCTGAGCCCCGGCTGGGAGAGCCACTGAGGTTTCATATAGCTGGAGCCCATCAGCAAGGGACTACAAGAAGCATGGGGCTCCCTCCATCCCTGCTGGGGTGCCACATTGATGGCAAGTGCATGGGCTGCTGTGGGCCAAACCGACGGGTGCCTGTGTCTCCCCTCTCCTCACTCTCAGGACGTGCATGGGGCTGGAACAGACCAGGCCATGGGAAGGCTGGAGGAGGGAAGTCACCAGTTAAAGCCCTGAGAAGCAAGGGCTCCGATTTCAAAAAATAAAGTGAGGATTTTCATCTATATTTGCTTAGTGAGTTAATGACTTTATTTCTGATTTGATGCTCTTGTCTTTGATGACTCAAGCACGAAAAGGGAGACCAGATAAGAGCAAAGAGGCCTGGCCAGAGGGATGCTGCTGGCTGCTCAGTGCCCGGCGTCCCCCTCCCTGCCTGGGTCCCTTCCAGGGGATTCCAGAAATGCTGTTGGCACTGGGAGCACAACTGCAGGCATGGGGAGGGCAGCACCCCGTGAAGCTGAAAGCAGAAACAACCATCCCTGATAAGAGGTGGGCTCTGCCCCATTATGGCTATGGCAATCACAGTAACAAGAGCACTAGGTACTTTATACTTGGCATGACCTGCCTGGATCATGCTGTACCACTCCAGACCTCTGACCTTGTGCTCTTCTGGGAGGAATAAACCTCTCTGGTGGGGAGAAAAGGAGACATTCTGCCCCTGACACCTCCAGCTGGAACCTGTCTAGCCATCCCTTGTCCCTGGATGATTGCTGAGGCCTGTCAGGCAGCAGGGAATACCCCCAATCTGGGGGAGTTAATCAGTCCCAGAGCAACCCAGCCCCTCCTGGCTGCATTTCTCCATCACGAGAAACAAACAGTTCCACCCCACTCCCCCCCAGCAAGTGTCCCCCTAGCCTAAACAAGAAACTGGGCAAACCACACATTTTCTTTGGTGGGGAGGAGGGTTCTCCTCTCCCCCATCTCTTGCTTCCAAGTTCTTTCTGTCCCACAGAGATGTGAGCAGAGCTCTCTGCAGCTGGAGGGCTAACATCTTAGTTCTTCCAAATAAATAGAAAATGACCCAGTTTCTTTATTTTTCTCTTTTTCCAAAGTCCAAACACCCAAAAAATGAGACAGTAAGTGGAAGGCACAAATAGATTTCACGCATCCTGACAGAGCCAGGAGATGAAAGCAGCCTCCTCTGCTCAGATCCGGGTACGGTGGCAGCACATCCTCCCTGGGGTTAGCTTACCCGCGTCAAAGAAGCAGGAGACGCTTCAGGGCTGACCACAGCTCAAGCCCCATGTTGCCTACCAACTGCTTAGGAAAGCCACCATCCCCAAGGATTCTGGTGTCCTCTGCCCCCAGGCGTGGGGGGTTTGGACCAGACAAGGTCCCAGGCTGGTGCAGGCAGGTTGCAAGTTCGCTGGCCTGGTGCTCCAAGGCTGTGGTTCAGCTTCACAGCCCCAGGCTCTGCTGGCACCATGGCTGGATGTGCCCCCACTTCCACCCAGGAGTGGCTCGGGGTGAAGGAACCTCTCTTTCCCTAGGTTTTTTTCCTCAGTCCTTTTTTTTGAATGATGCCAAGAGGGCTTGTACCGTCCCCACACCCCTCAGGGACCAGGCTCTTCAGAGGCAAGGTGGGAGCCTCCCCAGGACTGCTCCCATTGGTCTTGCTCCATGTATTAAGGTGAGCCGCAGAACGTGCCCAGCCTTCAGCTATTCCTATCACGTCCCATCTGGAGACAGAAATCTGCCTGCTGGCTTTACAATTAAAATTGAAATGATTTGATTATGGGGCTTCATTAGTAAAAACAAACACCAGGCAGCCTTCTTCCCTCACCCCTCTCCCCATCCCCGCCCAGATGTTCCTCCCCAGGGCTGTTTTAGGTAAATCCCAGCCAGGATGTGGGTTGGGCACACAAAGGGGGTTTGTGTCTGCAACTTGAAGCCATAGTCCAGCGCAGCCCAAAGGAGGCAAATTTTAGACCAACAAATCACCTCCTCTGGGTAGAGATGCAGCAACAGCCTCGGATTGAGGCTCGATGGACTGTGGGCATAGCGATGGCTTTAGCAACAGCAGGACGTTTCCCAGCCCTACATTCTGCTGAACACTTGCAGACCTTACTGGGGGGCTCACATGGCCCTTGGGGCTTCTGATTTACACTTGACTCCATTCCCTTTGTTCGTGAGTCTTTGCAGTCAGGCCATTTGCACCTTCACATCAACCTGGACTTGCCATTGCCAGATCCGTTTTTTCCCCGTGCAGCTGTCTCATCCCGTGAGGAAAGCGGGGAGCATGGGGAGGGGCTGAGCCAGTGCCGAGCAGGCTGCCCGTGGTGTATGCAGATGCTCGAGTCCCCGAAGCTGCAGCAGTTCTGGGGGAAGTAATTCAATTAACACTCGGGGCGTTGGGAACAGGCTGTGCAGGCTGGGAGAGGAGGAATGCTAATGAAGGAGGGCTTGGGAATGCTCCTGGGTTAGAGTGCCACTTGCCCGGCTGCTCCCAGTGCCTGGGTTTTCTCTAGCAGATGGGATGGCTCCGGGCAGCGGGGCGGTGAGGTGGGAATCAGGCAGCCTTTCTGCCTCTGGTGCCTAATGTGAGGAGAGGTCTTTGAAACAGCTCTTGATGCTGAATTGGTGGCCTATTTGAAAGGGCCTGTGCAGAAGAGGGATGTGCTACCCCCACTGTGTCGTGACAGCTGAGTCCATCTGCAGAAGTCAGTATTACGCTTCCCTCTTCTCCATCCCCACCTCCCACCTGCACATAAAGCTGCCTTTGGGATCTCCTCAGCGCCACAGCACATGGACCAGCAGGGCCGTGCCTCCAGCAAGCAGCCAGCTGAGCTGGGAACTGGCTGAGGAAGCTGAGCCACGGTGCCTACAGACCACAGGGCCTGGCTGCCTGGGACTCAACAGCCCCTTTAGCCCACCCTGAATAATGAGGGAAACCTGGGCCCGGGGCTGCAGCTGCAGGGCTCAGACTGGGGAGGAAGCTTCTGGCTCAGGAGCAGGACCGGCCACGGCAGCTCCAGCTGAGGCAGGGGGTGGTGGCAGTGCCTGGTGGCACGCAGGGATCACACACACAGCTTCTCCCTGGGGCGGCGAGCCCATCCAGGCAGGGGAAGCCATCTGCTCACCCACAGAGAGAGGAGCAGAGCTGTGCTCCAGAGCTGTGCTGCCTTCTCATCCTGGGGGGAAACCAGCATCCCAAAGACAGACCAACAGTTGTATTTGGGAAGCCTTTGCAGTCTCAAGTACCACTGCAACAACCAGGCGCAGCCACCCTGAGGACACAGGCACGAGGGTCACAGAAGGAGAGCTGTGCCGTGGGTGTCTGTCCCCTTTGCCAGGCTGGGCAGTGGGAAAGGGCGAGTGTCACAGGAGCTGGCAGGAAGGCAGGAGGGTGCTCTGCACCTCCTCCCCACCACACTCACTCCTTAACTCCTGTGATCTCTGGAAAGCCCCAGGACATTTTCTGGCTAGCAGAGTGACCTTCGGGACAGGATGAACCCACAGGAATCTGCCTTTTGTTGCCAGGCAGATGAAGCCCCTCATGCCATGGGGCCAAGGAAGCCCCAAGGAAAAGGGTGCATCACCCTGGGACCATTGGCTCTGGGTATCCCTGTCTGGAGACCCCCTGGGGCATGGTGGGGCAGGGGCACATGGTGCAGGGGGCTGGCATGCTGGCTGAGCTATTCGTGGTGGGTAGCGTTGCCCAGCCACTCCAGCTGACTCATGTCACGTCAGGGCCAGGCTGGCTTCCCAGTGGCATAAAGCCTCCCCCCGACTGGTGGCACTGGGCCGAGCTGCAGCCAGGGCAGGCGGCGGCGGGGGGTGCGGGTTATAAGGTTACACTGAAGAAAGAGCAGCTCCCAGCAGGATGCTCCCCTCCCTGGCTGTGTGCCATCTGCCTGCCCAGCCTCAGCTTGGCGCCTGGGGATGTTCCAGCTTCATCCCCCATGCAGGGGCCTGGAGGCAGCCCAGAGATGGCAGGATCTGGCTGCGGGAATGTGCTCTGATGGTGGGGTCCAGCTGCAGGGATGTGCTTGGACAGCAAGGTCTGGCTGCAGGGATGTGCTCTGACAGTGGGGTCCAGCTGCAGGGACATGTTCTGACAGCAGGAGTGAGCCGCGGGGGTGGGGGGTGGCAGTGGGTTTAGTCCCCTCTGCCTGGGCAAGTGTCACCAGGTCGGTGGCACTAACAGCATTGTTGTCCTACCCAGGCCTGCCCTGTGGGCTAAATCTTTAACCAGATCAAGGGTTTAACATTATCAGTGGTTGGAAAAATGTGGCACTGTTTTCCTGGGGCAAAGTATCTTGATCCCTGCAGAAATCCCAGAAGCGGCTCCTTTTCCTAGGTCTCACTCAGCAGCTCCCTGGTGCTCACATCTGGCCCTTCGGCATGAGGACCTGCAGGACCCTCTGGGGCAGGGAGCAGCCCATGCCCTGGGGACAGCCTGGGCTCCCAGCTGGCCCCATCTTCCCTCCAAAATCACAGTTTGCCCAGACTCAGTGCACCAGCATGGTGCCAGCGTCAAGGAGCTGGCACTTCCCCCTGCAGGGTATACTTGGGCACGGATTGCCCTCCTGGAAGGTAGAGCAGCAGGAAAACCACCGCTGGAGCAAAAACCTCCGTGTCCCTTCAGGGGGACCCCCCTCGCTGGCACCACACTCCCCTCACCAGCCCTGCTGGCTCCCCAGTCCTGGAAAGCCTTCCACAACCCCTGCTTAGAGCAGGAGCAGGATGATTGATCATCATTATTAAGGCTGGAGAACGGTTTCTGTGCACATCCAGGAGATTCAGGAGCAATTAGTCACCCACTGGTGAGGGGGGGCCAGGCTGCCCCTCTCTCCCTGCTGAGGTGGGAGCCCTCTGCCACCCGAGCGAGGGTTCGAAACAGCTCCTGGCACTCCTGGCGCAGCCGGAGGGAGCCCTATCTCCCTGCAGGCTCTATCTGATGGGCGTGCTCCCTGCCAGCCCTTCCTGGGAAAGGGCATTGCTTTGGCAGTGGCACAGATCCAGGGCAGGGATCAGACCTGAGCTAACCCCGGCACCCCCAGGGTGTCTGATAGGGGGGAAGGAAGAGGGTCTGCAGCCCCCAGCCCCATGGCAGAGATTTACTCCTGCCCAGGGTGATGCACCTGCAGCAGCTTGTGCTTCTACATGGCGTGGGAGCAATGGAGGGGCTGAGGGAAGGGGTGCTCATCTCCACGACAGCGGGTACCTCCCGGCAGCCCCTGGCACAGTGGTCCTGCAGGGCCGTGCCAGGCACAGCTCCAGCCAGGGGCTCATCTGGCAGCGCTGCAACAGCAGGGACATCGGCGGCAGCCAGCTGCTGGCTGGGAAGGGGGGGCCATAATGATGGTCCATCTCAGCAAAGGTAGCAGAGCATGAAAGCAATTTCACACTTTATTAGACAATTCAGGTGCCGGCTGCGCAAGCCTGGAGTGAGTGCTGCTGCTCATACCCCCGTTCCTGTCTCGCAGCCCCAGGGACACTCTCTGTGGGGCGCAGCCCTCTCTCAGGCCATGCAGCACCGTGCTGATCACAGCTGGCAGCATGGTGAACAGGGCCAGCATGGGCTGCCAGTGGCCAGGCTGCTTCTCGTGGGCCACCCTGCTCCCACACACGGGTGGGTGCCTGGGAACAGCGGGAGCCAGCTCTGCTTGGCAGTGATAGTGAACTCGAACCACCCCGCTCCTTCTGGGTCCCCCCTGCTCCCCTCCTTCCCTGCCCACTGCATCCCTGCTGCACCCCTTACTCCCCTTCTGGCACCCCATGGTGAGGGGATGGGTCTGGATTTGGGAGCTGGGGCTTGGGGTTTCCCTGGCAGCTGCTTTCCTCTTGTGCTTCCCTGCCACCTGAGCGCCCCAGCAGAGCCAGCGGGCACATCAACACCTGGGCACACAGCCATCCTCCCCGTGACCCAAGTGTCTCCATTTGGAGATGTTCTTTGTGTCTCCCCACCTTGCCCATGGCCACTGCCGTGTGGTTGGGGACCAGCATGCCCCAGCAAAGCAGGGGAGAGTGGGGTCTGAGCTGCCACCACCCTGATCTCTGGCACGCATCCAGGCTGGCACCCTGCACCCTAGGGACATGGCTGTGTGCTGTCACACCCCGCGGGTGGATGGTATCCAAATGCTTGTATGTCCAGGATATGAATCAGCCTGGACAGGAGTGCAGCAGCCACTCCTGGACAACACCAGATGCCCAGCAGGCTGCTCCGGTAGCCAGGCTGTGCCAGTGCCAAACCCCTCGCAGGCCAGCCGGCAGGGTGCAGGCAGCTGCGCCTGTCTGGTTCCACTGCCACCTTGCAGAGCAGCCCCAGGCATGGCCTGTCCCCGGCCTGGCATGCATTTCCCTCCCCCTTGCATGGCTCTGCTATCGCAGTGCCAAGCCACGGCACAGTGGCGCCCAGCCAGGGCAATGCCTAACCTTCACCTGACCTCCCGGCGAGGAGCCGTCCCTGCCCGGCTGTCCCCCCATGCCCCCAGCGACGAGCATGTTCTACCAGGCCAGCCAGAGCATTCCTCCTGGGAGAACCTGTCCTTGCCAGGCTATTTAAAGGCACACTTGTGCCCTTTATTCCCCCTCATGTTTAGGCTGGAAGAGCCCTGTACCCTCCGGTGGCTCTGAGGGGGCACTTCCAGCCTGTGGGCAGCAGCAGGTACAATGAGTTTGGGGGAAATCATGGGAGAAGTGAGGGATGTCAGCACCCCGTGTCCTGCAGCCCAGTACTAGCCCATGTCCTCAGGACAGACCCTGTGGGGAAGGTCTCACAGCCACTGAGGGTGGCGACAGGACTGGTGGGTACTGCAGAGCCCAGCTCACTTCTTTGGGTCCAAAGACCGAAAGAGCCACGCGAGCTAATTTCCCTCTTCCTAGCAAGGAAGTCCACAGTGTGCTTCAGCTGACACCAGGACCTTGGGGTAGGCAGGGCACCAGTGCCACCACCACTGGGCAGAGTGCTGGTCCTGGCTGGCTCAGCTCACCAAGGAGCCTCTTGGTGCCTTGGCTGCACCCAGCTCGGAGCACAACCACGTTACCTGGCAGGGAACAGGCGGCCAGTGCCTGACACAAGCAGCGTGTCCCCAGTGTGCTGCCACCTCCTGCAGAGCACTGGCATGTGACATGCTCATGTACATCTCCTGGTGGAATGTGCACGGGATGTTTCCACCTTGCCTTTCATGCCAGCCAGCCCTGGCAAGTGCTAGCAGATGGACATTTGATGGGTAGAGCAGGGACCTAGGAGAAGCAGCAGGATCTAGGACACCTCGCAACAGCCTGTGTTCCCCATGCCAGCTGCAAGCAGGGCAACGAGCTCCTTCTGGCCAGCACTGACATGCAGGCAGCACCGGCGCTGGCTGAAAGGAGGAAAAGGGGAGCTGTTGTTTCAGAGCACATGAAATCCAGAGTCATGATGAGTGGGACAGAGAAAGCCCAACCGGTTTTATAAGCTACCTATCAAGTCCTGTCCACCCCAGGTCTCCTTCCAGCAGGCAGATCAGGTCACAGGCAGCAGGAGTTTCTTGCTCTCCTTGTCCTGCTGTCACCTTTCACCCTCTGAAGGGTCCCAGGCACCCATGGGCTGTGGAGCAGGACCTGCCTGAGCTGCTGACTCCTGCCATCGCCTGTGCTGGTGCAGGGCTGATTTCATCTGCACCCCACTGAGCTGGCAGGAAGGCGACCTGGGAGGCAAATCCGACCTGATGTGATTTGATTAGCAACGGAAAAATCTGGAGGAGCCATCAGCACCGAGCTGGAGGTGTAAACCCTGCCGTTGTAGGGCTGGGACTGGGCAGCCAAGCCTCAGAAACAGAGCCCCTGTGCATCAGGCCTCGTGCCCCCAGCCTGCCACTTCCCTGGCTGAGGAGCACATCGGCCCTTCCCCAGGGTGGGAGCATCCCCAGGCAATGTCCCCAGCTCTGGTGATGCCATCCCTGCCCAGGTTTAGCTGGGCGAGCATTTGCCCAGGGCTTTCAATGGCACCTGGGCGGAGGTAGCAAGCCCCCATCCTCCCTGCAGATAAAGCGCCAGGACCCTGCAGGTATGGAGGAGGGTGAGCCCCACAAGGCAGCTCTGCCCCAAACCAGGCACCTGGACCCACATGTGTGGCACACAGCAAAAGCAGAGCAGCATCTGGGGCCTGCCCCACCTGCCTGGCACCCACCCCATCCCTCCCCACATAGTGCAAGCTTGGGTGAGGACATGCCACCTCTGCCCGCCTGCCCAGCCCACTGCCACAGCTGCAGGGCAGCACTGCGGGAACCTGGCCCAGCCACTGTGCCGCCAAAGCACGTCCCGTGGGGAGCCCGTGGGCGGCCGAGCGTGCTGCCCCCCGGCCGGGCAGGGCGCAGGAGCCGACGTGCCAGCGCTCGCCAGCCGGGCCATCACACCTTTGATGTGGGAAGCGGCAGGTGCCCAGGGCAGCCGGGACGACGCCAGGCTGCTGCACCGGTGGGTGTCTCCGTGCTCCACTGCCCGCAGTGGGCGAGGGGTGGGCACAGTGGCTGAGCTCTCCCGCAGAGGTAGCGCAGTGCCGGTCCCTGAAGGCTGCAGCCGGGAGCTCCTGAATTCCCCTCTGACAGCATGTCACTGCTGCCATGGGCACAGCTCCCTGCCCTGAGCCCCACCAGCATCAGAGCAAGCCATGGGGAAGCTGAGGCACAGAGCTGCGATGCCTCGAGCAGCAGTGGGAGGGAGCACAGTCTCATCCTCAGACTAAGCCTTAGGTCAGGGACAAACCGACACAGGTTGGTTCTCCCAAAAACCTCTTCCATGGGACCTGTGCTTCTAGAGAGCATGTGTGTGTCAAATCGCTGGAAACTGGCGTGGGTCAGCAAGGGGGACAGGGAGTCCTGAGAGCCCTGGGAGCTGTGCTCCTCATCCCCTTCCCTGAGCAGCGCTGGCAGGGAGGGAAACACTGCACAACTTTTCTCCAGCCACTGCCCTGGCCCGGCCGTGCTCACACAGCCACCACCAGCCATCCTGCCTCAGGCTGCCTCCACGCTGGCCAAGGACATGCACAGTCCATGACAGCAGCAAAACCCCTCCTTGGCCTGCCAGCACCCCAAAACCAGTGCTCCCAGTGCCCTTGACTAGGCACAGTGGGAAGCAGGCTGGGCAGTGCTGCCACCACACCGGGCTGCCATAGGCACTGCGCAGCCCCACAGCATGGCTCCATGCATGGGGTCGGGCTCATCTGCACAGGGTGGACAGAGAGACAGTGTAATATAGTATAATGTCAGCATCACAGTCACATGAAATAGCATCGGTGGTGGACAGAGCACTTCTTATCACCAGAACTCAAAGTGCCTCTCAAATGGGTCAGTAGCATCAGCCCCACTGTGCTGCACGGGGAAACTGAGGCCAGGAGTGGTGCTCGGTGGCCAGGAGGGCTGGGGAGGACCCCAGCCACGGTGCTCAGCCTGGCACCTCCCATCGCTGGTGGGGTGGCTGGGTGCATTGTGGTGCCCTTTAGCAGGACATGAAGGCTGCGCTGCCGAAGGGACCACAATGGCACACCAGGGTGGGCACCCAGGCAGGCGTGACACCCTGGTGCAGAGTGGGGAGTCATGTCTCCAGGGCTGCTTCGCCTCTGTCTCTGCCCTCAAACCAACAAGTCCCCTGAGAGCCCCTTCCCAAGAGCACCAGACGCTCCATGCCAGGCTGAAGACCCCCTCTGCAGCATTGCAGCCTTTGCAGCTTGGTCCTGATCTAACTGGGGACAACGCTGTCTCACCAACCCTAGGGAAACTTTTGTCACTGACATGGATTTCAGAAAATCCCAGAAAAACTGCAGCCACCTGCCCTCACTCCCTCATGTTCCTTTCCTTTGTGCAAACACGAATGGGACACGGCACCCTCACGCCTACCCATCAAAATGTGCCTCCCAGTTGCCACCCCTTGCACCCACATACTCTCGGCCATATTCTGCCAGCAGCCTCCCACTGCCTTCCCGGCCCAGGGCCACCATGGCTGCCCCCCTCCAGCATCTCCCGTGCTGAGTACCCAGGTGCCAAGTGGATGGCTCTCATCCGATGAAGCCTGTGCCCTTGGGTGCCAGGCTGGCTATGCTCACACAGGCAAGCTCCAGCCCATGGGCTCCTGCACAGGGACAGTCACCAGGTAGCTGGAGGGCACATAGCCCCTCTGGCCGTTCACATCCACCAGGCTCCACTCCTTGCTCCCCTTCTTGTCGTGTGGCTCCAGCACTACCACGGGCTGCCCTGCCTGGAGGCTCACCTCCTGCGGACTCCTGGCTGCAAAGGAGAAGCCGGCGACCACCTGTGAAAGGCAGAAGGAGGGAGAAAGCCCTTGCTGGACATGAGAGTCAAAGGGAGAAAGGACATATATGGCAGGGCAGGACCTAGAGAGGACACAGAGGCTGTTTCCAATAAGGCAGAGCAGTACTGCCATTGATGGAGGGACACTGGGGACCCCACCAAGGACTTGCTCTGTCCACCCCATGTCCCAGCAAGGCAGACATCAGCCTCGTGGGGCACACAGCCAGGGGCTCTGACACTCCCCTGCTAGGCACGTGGCTGCACATGTATGACCACATGTGTGCTGGAAAAGCAGGTCCTTCCCACCCACACGCTGCACGCAGAGTGACTAACGTGGAGCTGGTGGGGTTGCTAGGAATGGCCACAGGGGGTGTCCCACACTCTCACCTGGAAAGCTGGGGTGAAGGTGGCCACCTGGGGCTGGGCAGCTTCAGGTGACGCATATGAATGTCTCCTTCTCTCTGTGCTGCTCTCCAGGGCTGGCATCTGCATCCCAGGCTGCTGGCTTTGTACTGGGCAATAGGGCTGGAGTTTTCCAGCAGGCACAAACCCTCGGGGACCTGGAGGACATGCACACGCACAGGTCATGGGGCCCCACTGCCCGGCACATGTAGGACTGGTTGGAGGAGAGAGGAATGATAGCTTGGCTGTTGCCTGTCATGGCACAGCAGCCCTGTTCAACCTAGTCCATCACTAGGGGATATCCAGCAGCAACCCCCCCGGAAAAGGGCTTTCAAGACGTTTCTGTGTGAACAGTTCTCCTTTCCCAGCCATGATGAGCCACGAGTGCTCCCTCATGGAGAAACCTGAACTTTACAGCTAACGGCTACGGGTGCAGCTGGCAATGCAGAGGTGGGTTTGGGCTGAGCAAACCCTGGAAGGGAGGACCCGGTAGGCAATGGCCTGCTGTTTCATCCAAGATGAGGAAGTGGTTCAGTTTTGGTTTCTGACTCTGGTGCTGAGACAGGGAGAGGCTGCCCATAGCACTCACAGTACCTCCAGCATCCACCAGCCATCTGCTCGTGTTTCCCTTAGTGTCCACACTTTGCAGCAGAGCTACAATCTGTCCCCTTTGCAAGGTCAGGTCCAAGTCTTTGCTGCCACTGATGTTGCTTGTCACTTGGTAAAGTTTGTCTGGGCCGTGCTTGCTCACAAGGGAAAGAACCTTCCGCTCCTCAGCAGGGTTCAGAGGCTGCTGGAGAGCAAGAGACACAGGAGCACTTGATGAGACAGGCAAGAGACTGAGGCCCTCCATGTACGTGTGCCCTCCTTTCTGCAGGATCACATCCCAGTGACAGGTTAGAGGAGAAACTCCTTCATGCTATCTGCTCTACCTCCTGGTTTGGAGACGAGTGTCCAGAACCAGAAGAGCTGAGACTGTTTCATCCCTGGTTATTCCCAGCCAGCTGCTGCCAGAGGCTTCAGGGAAATACTGTGGCTGTGGCAATGTCCTGTGGTACTTTCTGAGCCATCCTCCCCCCAAGGAGATGTGCTGCACTGGGAAGCCACAGTCCTACCTCTTCATCCAGGTGCCCTGAGACACCCCTTCTTAGCTCCTACCTGTGTCACAGGGCTTGGTGTGACTGTCTCAAATGTCTGGCAGAAGGTACGGAGCTGAGCACCAGACTGCTGCAAGGTGTCTTCCACCATCTTCCAGAAACTGGGCAGAGGCATGCGGCCATGGGGCATCTGTGAAGAGAGACCCAGAGATCAGAGTGAGCCCTGGAGAGGGAAGAGCTGTGGGTAGGGTCAAAAGAAAAGGAGCAGGAAGAAAAGAGGTGAGAAAGAAAGACCTTGTCACTAGAGACACACCTTGCATCTAGGATGTGGTTCCCTTTGGCAGGGGGAGCTGCTGCTCTCTGGCTTTGAGCCCACTGCTAGGGGCAGGGCAGTCACACGTGGGGCTCTTGGGCTGTACCCAGCCTACCGCAGCAGACCCTGGGTCCTGCTGTCCTGCCCCAAGCCCACAGTCCATCCCACCTGACTAAAAAGGGACACAGGTGGATGTAGCACCAAGGTAGATATCTGCAGCGTAAGCATCCCAGACTAATCAAGGGGAATCCACCCTCATGAGCAGTGCCTGAGAGGTTATCTCCATGTAGCTGCATCTTGTTCTCACCTTGGTCATGTGTCAGGACAGGGCCATGCTCTGCCCCAGGGCTCTGGACTGACCTGACCCACTGCGTTTGCAAATGTCAGGCTCAGAGCGAGCTGTGCAGTGAGGAGCCCTGGCAGATATCTCCCAAGGGCTGGAGGTTCAAGGGATGATCGTTCCTCAGGCCAGGAGTTGTCCTTCTCCCCCTTGCCTTCCCAGCACAGAGCTCTCAGGAGCTCAGAGTTAACACTGATCTCTCACACAGCACATCAATAAGTTACCAGCGGTGTCCTCAAAGAGCGAGCAGGACAGTTCCTGGTAGTGAAGGCACAATTTTCCTTCCTCCAGTCAAAACGGAGGAGAGACCACTTACATACGCTAGACAGGGAGCTGTGTGTCTGCAAGGGCAGGCTTGGGCTACAGCAAACCTCCAGCGCCCAGCCATTCAAGTGATGTCCCAAAGCGTGAAGAAGGCAGGTCTGGCTCAGCATGTGTGCTGGTTTGGGCACACATGCCAAGGGTTCACTCTCACCTGCTCTAACTCCTTTTCTGCCTGGTGCAGGATCTGGGCAGCCAAGTCCCGCTGCAGGGTGCTGAGGGAGCACACTATCTGCCTCAGGAGCTGCAGAGCCGCCTGGTTGAACCGTGGGAGCTCGGCAACGAGCAAGGCATTGATGGCAAGGTAGGTGTTCATGGCTGCCTCCTCATCGTATGTCACGCTGCCCATCTCACTCTTGCGCTCCTGGATTTCCTCATAGTCCAGCAGCTTGTCCAGTCGCTTCTTGACCAGCTGTTGTGGCCCCACCAGCATGTCTGAGAGGCTGCAGAGGGGCTGGCAGACCAGCCTGTCCAGCCGTTGTTTCTGTGGAGTGAGAGAACCCAAGTCTCCACATGAACCCGCCAGACAGGCCCAGCTATCTGCATGGGGCACTGTCTTACACAGAAGAGGCTCGGGGATGCATTGAAGGGCTTGTATGGAGTGGGGAGCATCTGAGGCATCCTTCCTCGAAGGCACACAGATTGCCAGCCAAAGCAAACCCTTGGTAGACGGCAGTCATGCGTGCCACGATTCAAAACTTGTGCTCCACAAAAATGAGGGGGTAGGGCCCTCACACGCAAGGTCCCATGGGCCAAGGTGGGTGCTGCAGTGAGTGTCCCATGCAGGTCACAGTGTCCTGGTTTAATGGAGGCCCTCAGCCCAGGGACTGTGTGATTATCCCATGTAGCTACCCTCCCTCCCTGTGCTGGTGCTCCCTGGGGATGCTGGCATCCAGGGGTGAGGCTCAGGCTGCCCTGCCACACTCTTCATTTCTCAGAAAACCTCCCTGACTGCATTCATGGTGGCAACCACTGCCCAAGAGGGAGTCCTGGAGAACCAAGCAGGGGTGGTGGAAGGAGACAGATGGGAGACTCTTGGGCTCCCAAAGGCAAATACGGATGCCCACAAAGTGCGGCTAGGTTGGGCTGAGGTTTGGTGGCAAACACCATGTATGAGTCAAACATTACGCCTGGTTTCCCACCATCCTGTGCTCGGCTGCAGCCCTACCTGCATGGCTGGCCATGAACATGTCAGGGCCCTGAAGGCACAAATAGTCTTTAATGGCCCAGACCAGCCTCACCTGGGGCCATCACCCACACCCCTGCCCACAGCCCATTTAAGGGCCTTCAGCTGCTACTTAAGCATTGCTGTGGGTGAGCTGGTTTCTGCCTCTGTCTCCTGGGTGGATGCTGAACTTCTGCTGTAGGTAGCTCAGCTCCTGGACAAGTCTGTCAGATGGACCCTGCAGTTTGCCTCCAGCCCTAGATTAGAATTGTGCTGTAGCCATGTGTCTGGCCCTGTCTCCTTTTGTTTCCTGGCTGGACCCTAGAGCTGGTTCTTCACTTTGTGTGTCTGGGATTGCTGATGGCCCCTGTTACCTGCCCCTTCATGCTGAGGCCCCGGGGGCTGTGACTGTTGGTGAGGACACTGCCTGCTTTGGGGTTGCCCTTGGGTCTTGGCTGCCCTGCCCTGGAGCCAGCCCCTGCTGAATCCTGGCAGAAGGTGTGAGAGCAGTGCTTGGCTGAAACCCTGAAGGAGGTATACAAGGAAGGAGCACTCACAAACTCTGGGAAAACAGTGCAATGGAGGTATTCTGCAAAGCGGCGGTACTGCTGGGCAGGTCCCTCATTGATCTGCAGCTCACACTTGTGTGGGGTGGGCAACAGGAATGCCTGGAAGGGAGAAAGCCATCAGACTTGACCTGCAGAAGCTGCCCAATGCTAGCTAACCCATCTGTAACCTATCCCCGTGTTCCTAAAGGCATGCCAATGTCCCAGCCTGAGTGCTCTGCGCTAGCAGCCCGGGGGGGCTGATGCTCTTGTCTGCAAGCTAGAGAGCTCACTTAGGTGTTCATAAACCTCTCCCCTTGAGCAGAGGTCATGTGCTGGCTTGAAAAAGCACTCCGACTCCAGCAAGGTGGCCAAGGCTGCCCCAGCTTGATGTTGCCTGGTGCTTTGATGCTTGGGTTTGCTGCTCCAGGAGCTCCATGGAGTTTCTTGTATTTGTGTACAAAATCTTCCCCCTGCCTCTGCATGGAGAGTAAGACTGGTGGGAAAGGAAAGCAGCTAGGGATGGTTTGGGTGGAGACCTTCCTCTGCTTTGAAAGACTGCTCTAATGTTAATTCTGTGGGCAGCAGCCTCCTTCCTGCCTAGAGGCAGACTTTGACCCACCACCTCTAGACCCTGAGAAGGGACCACTGAGCTCCTAGAGCCCCAGCCTGCTCCTCCTGGTCTTCACTGCCCCTTGGAGCACTGTTTCTGCAGTCAGTCCTGGAGCAGTTTCTGTTTGATTCTCATCAACCATGGCTGCCATGGGCCTCTCGGAGTGCCCTGATCTTGGTCCTTAATCCTGTGTTTTTGCCTGTGGTCACGTTTAGGAGACCCTTGCTTTGTAGTCCTCCTTGCCGTGGGAGGGACTGGAGTCAGAAGCATAAAACGCGAAAGGGACTGACCGTGACCGAGAACGGTCAGTTTTAGGTTAATGGTTGGACTAGATCTTCAAGGTCTTTTCTGTGATTCTATGACCCTTTGAGCAGAAGGCAGCAGCTCTGAGACCTGTGTGCTCTTCCTCAACCCTACAGGGGCTCTTACACAAGCAGGGGTGGCTGTGATGATCTTGTATGCACCAAGATTTGCCTCTCCTTGTGGTGGGGGCACCGGTACAGACAGATGCACAGGAGGGAACTTCCCGCCAGCACAAAGAGAGTCCAGGCTGTCTCTGCCCTATGAGAACATGTCTTCATCAGCTCCTCAGGATGCCTTTGAGAAACTTTCAAAGAGGGAGAGACAGTGCATGCATGCAGCCCCACCTTCCCCCACCACCACCTTCCCTGAAACTGCATCCAAGCCCCGACATGACTCCTAACCACAGCTTATTATCTAGGCTGTCCAGCCTTATCTGCAGACACTTGCTGTCCTGGCTGAAGCCAAGAAGTTGGCTTGCAGAGATGCAGCTCACCAAGGGGCAGCACCAGGCAGGTCCCCAGGAGCACTCGATGTCTCAAGGAATGGTCATACCCTGTCCTCCTCGCTAATGCCACATCTCACTGTCATACAGATTGCCATCCTCATGTTTTCTATTCTAATCCTATTTTACCCACTCTTTGCGCTACAGAGAGTCTTTCTGTCCCCTTTTCCTGCTTCCCAATCCTGTATGGGGAGCCCTTGTCAATATTTTAATGACGAGGTCTTTCCAGCCCTTGAATTGCTGCTTTCTGAACCCTCTGCCATTTCCTGAGGCTTTCCTGATAACAGTGTCTGGAGATTTCAAGTTCTGCCATTGCTCATACTTTAATTTCCCTCAGATGCCCCAAGGAATTTCCATGAGAAAAACACTGCAGCTACTCAGCCAGGTCATCTCAGAAGGGAAGCTTGTTGTCTTCCTGATTTGGGAACACTCCTGCTTTACATCTGTTTACGCAAGAATTCCCAGGCTGAACAACACTTAAGCCTTCTTAGCTATTTAATGCCTTGAAATAATGATCATTTCAAGGACTGATTACTCTCAGATGTAACCCAGCTCAGATTGTGTCAATGAAGCCTTGACTTTGTTTTAAGCTCAGCTGGACCCGAGCAACCCTTGGGTGTTGCGCAAAGCCCCTGGCACAGTATCTTCAGCTGAGAGATGCAAGTCACTGAACATCTCCAAGTGACACTGGTTTCCACAGGGCTTGAAAGTATTTTGCAACCCCAAGAAACAGATCCTGAGGCCTGCATCGGCCCAACCCCCTGCAAGTTATCAAGGTTTTACCTCTAAGTGGCCCAGGTAGGATGCCAGGTTCTCCTTCAGCACAGCCACGCTGGATACCACACACTGGAACTTCTCTTCCAAGTCATCGTACTCCCTGTCCTCTGTCTGCAAGGCAAGGGGCAGCTTATCCCAAGCACGGGCAGGCCAGCAATTCCTCAGGCAGGGCTGATGCCTCTCGCTGGGTGCCAACAAAAAAAGCAGCCAGCCACCTGCCTGAAGCTCACAGTGCTGGGGACAGGCAGGGGAGACCCTAAGAGGCCCCAGGAATCTGAAAAAGGCCAAGATCTAGGGTGCCTGGGATGCATGCAGAAACAAGACTTTCAGTGTGGTTGTGGTGATGGGAACACCAGGGTGACTTTCCTTTTGCTGGGGTGCCTGAGGATCCTGTGGGTCCTCTGGGGCCCTGCATCACTCTGAGGCAGGGACCAAGGTGTGTACCTGCATCCCTCCTACCCTGCTGGGACTGGGGACCAGGAGCCACCCTCAGGCTGCTCGAAAATGGGACTATGTTCATGTGACAGCACGGGCCACCACTGGGTGTCAGCATTGGCCAAGCCACCTCAGCTCCGCTCTCCCCGTCCCGCTGGAGGGGTGTCTCGGGAGGCAGCAGAAAGCCCCAGGAACGACTCAAGGAGAGGCAGTGGGGTGCAGGCTGCCCACCTTGGGCACGATGCCGGCCTCGTGCATGAAGAGCCGGCTCAGCCTCGTGGTCTTCTTGGCGATGGAGTGTGTGTTGAGGCGTGCAAAGCGGTCCCGCAGCGTCAGGTGCTCGGCCTTGTTGTATTTGGTTGCTGCCTCGAGTCGGGGCACACAAGGTGGGAGGAAAAAAGATCAGAAGAGGAAACTTCAGGGCAGCATCCTCAGCAGCCTGAGTGGGCAATGCGAGTGAGCAGCACCAGCTCCAGAGCTGACAAGTCACGATCAATAGAATAAGCACAATCCACATCAAAGAAGGGCAGCCCCAGGGTATTACGTATATGGTACTATGAAAACCAAAAAGAAGAGTAAGCTTCCATTTGTGGGGAGCCTTATTTCTCCTATCCCAAGGGCAGAATTGTTCCTCCCTATTCCCCAGCTCCAGGAATGCAGACAGACCGGTTTTGTGCTCAGCCCTCTCTTGCCACCCTGCTCCTGCAGCCTTCAGGTTTTGCCCAGCGTGGCATTTGCAGGACCAGAGCAGTGCCAGGAGCTGCCTGCACGAGTCTGTGGCTCCACCAGGCAGGATGGGCAGAGGGCAGGACAGCTTTGAACTGATTTAAGTGGGAATTAGTGCAACACCAAGAGGAGACAGCTGGGGTTGGGCTGGGGCTTCCCAGACGCCGTGGCCCTTGCCTGCACTGTGCCCCCTGCCCGCTCACCTACTTCTCTGCGCCGTTTGTACTCGTTGATGTTGGCGTTGACCTGGGCCATGGCACGGACGGCTGCCTGCAGGGCCGGGTAGGCGCTGGCACTGGTGGGGGTGTTCTCCAGGATCTTCCCCAGCAGCAGCGGGTATTTGGTGACCCTCTGCACTGGCATCACCAGAAAGAAGCTGAGGTCTGACGCACCTGTGTGAGGCCTGGTGGAGAGCGGAATCACTCAAGGTCGGTGTGGAGGGCTGCCCTCCTGCCCTCCACTCCTCCCAGCTTCTCTGCGAGCATTCTGGGGAGAAAGCAGCACCTCTCTAGCTGCAGGGGAGCTTTGCTGTCGTGGACCCACAGGGAAGCTGTGCCCAGCAGCTGTCGGGGGGTTTCTGGCTGTGAACCCCTACTCCCTGCCAGCTGCAGGGCCACCCCCCAGGAGTGCTGGCAGGGGGACGCTATCCCTGCCAGTCACGAAGGCAGTGCCAGCCCCGGGCGGGCACCCTGCCTCCCTGAACAGTGCTGCCCTTGTCTAGCTAGGAGGCACGGGATCAGCGCTTGCTCCGGGGGCAACAGGGAGGGAGGGTGAGGGCAAAGTGCAGGCAGACTGCAGGCAGGACTCCCCTGCACACAAGGCATTTCTCATTTGGGAGTCACATCACCAGTACCCTGAAACAGAGCAGCAAATCCCAGCAGCTCATCTGCTGCCACTCCTGCTTCTTCTGGCCCCAACAACGTTTATGACCCCCCCAATAGCTCAGGAGGGGTTTGGCAGGTCCCCCAGGACCAGCCTGTCTCTCTGGTCAAGCTGGAAAATAAATATGTGCCCTCCCTGTGCAC
Organism: Athene noctua; assembly: GCF_965140245.1. Classification (NCBI taxonomy): domain Eukaryota; kingdom Metazoa; phylum Chordata; class Aves; order Strigiformes; family Strigidae; genus Athene; species Athene noctua. Next base: position 12,271,287 of record NC_134048.1, read on the forward strand.
AGCCTCAGGCTGTGGATAAGGCAGGAGCCGCAGGTGCCACCCCATCCCTTGTTTTGGGGTCCACCATAAAAGATCACCAAACCTGTAGTGCCCCTTTGGCAAGTGACCCCAAGGATGCAGGACAGGCTGCCATGAACTACACCAGGCAATGCCACAAAGATGATGGCCGTGATATTACACTCAGCCTGGTGGCTTGTCCAGAGAGGAGAAGGGCAAGACCAGTAGGTAAAACGGGCAGAGGGAGGTGGTGGCCTCAGCAGCAGGTACCTACACTGTCGCATTCAGGGTCTCCAAGATCTCCTCCTGCAGCCTGGGGTCCTTACGGTAGCTCTCCACCAGCAGAAGGGCATGCTCATAGCTGGCGCAGTAGATCTTGTAGACGGTCTCCATCTCCTCCTTGAACTCCTGGAAGACAGTGCCTGGGGAAGGAGAGTGAGGCTGGAAAGGGTGGTCCTTTCCTATGGCCTCAGAGAAAGGCAGAGGTTTCTCCACAGCCTGCTGGAAGGGTGAAGCCAGCAGAGCATTGCCAGCCAAACATGTTGGGGCAGTGCTCTGCACTCGGGACACCTCTGCTAAGCTGGGCCTGATGCTGCCCACCCCTTCACTTTCTGCAGGCTGGACGGGTCTGCCTTGCCCCTGTGGGGTGAGTATGGGTGGCTGCCTGTGGATGGTGGTGTGCAGGCAGCAGCACTTCCCGGAGCCAAGGGAGGGACAGGAGGTGTCAGGGAGGGTGGGCTGGGGGCTGAAACCGGGCACAGTGCCAGGCAGTGGCACTGCCAGCACCAGCAAAGGCATGGGTGGGTGCGGGTCAGCTCTTGGCACTGCACCACTTACAGATGCAGAGCAGCTGCTCGTGCTCCTGGGTAGCGGTGGCCTCAAGACACTTCAGAAACCGTATAGAGACATGGAGGATGTCGTCAGTGTTAGAGAAGAGTCCCTCCAGGTCAAGATCAGGCAGCTGAAGGGAACAAAGATGCCCCAGGGTAAGCCAAATATATCAGAGGTGGACTGTGTGTTCTGAAGGAACTTGCCCTCCCAAGCACCTGCATCCTTCCAGCTGCCCCACATGACAGCTGAGGAGCTGGAGCAATGCTCTGTTTCAGGAGGCACTAGGGATGCTGAGACCTGGCTGTGCTCCTGAGTGGGGCAATGAGGCCCTTCCATGTTACAGATGCAGGGTTAAAGCCATAGGATAGCTATATGGGGTCAGACCCAGTGTCCACCCAACCCAAGACCTTGGCTGATTGGGGGGAGCCCAGGAAGGTGGAAGGTGAACACATGATGACCTCCTTGCAGTGATCCCACAGCTCTCAACAGATGCACCCTGCAGTCTCCATCCCCTGGGCAGGGGGACATACCCTGACTCACCTGCTTCTTCTGGAGGTGTGCCCTGATGTCCGACACACAGAGCTGGATGTTGTGGACATAGCTGGCCTCAGTGGTGATGAGCTCCTCCACAGCCAGCCGCTGGCTCAGCTCCATCCTGTTGCAGGGCATCACCTCCTCGTAGATGGTCTCTTCAGTCTCAGCTGTGTCCTCAGCATGGGGCCCGTCCTCTGCCCCCTGGGCACTCGCCATCTTGGCAGGACACTCTGCAGGGGGTGGCAGGGGGTTAGGGACAGGCTATGGCAAAGGCAGCTCTGGGCCCACTGCTTCAATGCCCAACCTTGCTCAGTGCCTGTGCTCCCTCCCCTGTGCTGTGGGCACCCCACAGCAAGTCCTTGGGGACACTCAAGCCATCTGCATTTACAAGCGAGATGTAGATGACACTGCAAAACCATAAAACCATAAAGCACTGCAAGCCAGGAGCCGGCTGGCAGACACCCACGTGTGGCAGGCAGGGACTTGCCACACACACGTGCCCAAACTCCAGCGACAACGTGCAGGGCCAGGGTGGAGGCAAGGGGAGCCCCAACTGCAGAGAGGGCCCTGGCAGCACTTACCCAGCACTGGGACTGCACAGGGGCTGGTCCCTGAGGGCAGCGCAGGGTTTGCCACCTCTGCTTCTGCTCCTTGCTGCCAGGCTAGCTGTTCCCTCCCTGCCTTGGCTGTTGGTGCCTGGCACATTGCCTCATGTTCAAGAGTCTTATTCAAAGTACAAAGAGTGTTTTTGCAGTGCTTGAACAAGAGACATTTCTGTGACAGGGAGAGCTGGTTTAAAAGTGACGGGGATGGGAGGAGATGTGGGCAAAGCCACAGGCACCTCTGCCAGAGACACTTGCAGCTCCTGGTGTGTAATGCCCATGCCCTGCCCAGCACAGCCCGCTCCTCTCTCCTCTCTGCCTGCAGAGAGTACAAAACATTGGAGCAAATTCGTGCCATTTGATTCCCAGGGAGCATTCTCTGCTCTAACTGATACCGAAGAGGATGGAGCAGCTCCTAAAGCATCACAGATAGTGCTCGGTCTCTGGCAGAAGGCCTTGAGAAAGAGAATACACAGCACAGCCCACGCCAGTCCAGCACACAGCTCAGCCAGACCCAGATCCCAGCCAGGGGAGGGATGCTGCCAGGCCACCTGCCTGTGGAGGCGGAGGAGGAGGTGAAGAGTGAAGGGAGGGCAGAGGTGGCTTGGCAGGATAAAAGCGAGACGGCACAAGCAGCAGCACAGGGAGGGCGGCTCTTCTGCTGCCCTCTGCCACCCGCCCAGCCAGTGCCAACCTCTGTGCTCAACCATCAGCTGGACTGCAACATGCCAGGTGCCCACTTCGGTGGCTGCAGCCCTGGATGCCTGCAGTGAGAGCAGGGAGAGGGGCTGGCAGGGCAGCCCGAGCCTCCGCTGGGCGAGGATCCAGCTAACAAGTGATTGCAAACACCAGGCAGGGCGAACATCCCCTCCTGGCATATGCCCACTGCTGCACTGGAGGGGAGCAGGGCTTGGCACAGCAAGCAAATGCATGTGAGAAGGTATGGGACCTTCATCTGCCTTACAGGGGCATGTTACCCTGCCAGCTGTCACCCCTGCCCTCTGCAGATTTGGCTGCTGCCCCTGCCTGTGGCATGGCATTGGCTGCTAGGGGAGCAGGAGACACTTCCCTGTGCCCCTCTGGGTGCCTCAGGGGTGTCCAGGAAGGATGCCCATCAAGGACTGTGGGACAAGCCCAGCATCCTCTGCCTGGGGGTGACAGCAAAATCTTTGTTCAGAGGAAGGGCTGCAGTGGAGGCAGGTGGAAAGCCCTGATGAGACCCCCCCCCTGAGCCCCGGAGAGATGCCCTGCAGCTCGGGGGCATGCAGGCATTGGGGTGTCACTGGTCCCTGCGCCAGCATCTACCAGAGCATGCAGCTGCTCTGGGAGGTTGCCCTCCAGCTGGGGAAGCCTCTATCCCTCCCCACCCCAGCCTGAAACATCAGAGGAACACTGGAATTTTCCAAGACCGAACCCAAGCATTTCTGGGCAGCGTTGGACCAGGCGGAGGGAGTAGGGGCAGGTTTCATTCTCGAGCTCTCCTCCCGGGCAGCTGCCTGCCCTCGAGCCGTCACCGCTGCCTCGGGGGCTCCGAGCATCCCTCTCCGTACAGCGGGGGCCGGGCAGCGCCCCCCCCCCCCCCAGCGCTCCGGGGACGGCGGGGCCGTGCCGGCCCCGAGCGCGCAGCCCCGACCCTGCGCCCCGCGGGACGCGCTGCGGCACCCCCCTCCCCTGCTCCCCCCGCCGCTCCGGCCCCGGCGTCGCCTCCGCGCCCCCAAACCCCGCTGCCCCCCCCGCCCCTCCCCGGCTCTTACCTGCGGCGGAGGCAGGGGCTGGCTGCGGGGAGCTGCGCCCGGCCGCGGCCGCTCTCCCGCTGCCCGCGGCAGGTTAATGATAAACCCGCTGCGCCGCGGCCGGGGCGGCTCGGCCGGCGTGGGCAGGACGGGCCCGCCCGCGGCCCGCAGAGAGCCCGCGGCCCGGGGAATGCGCAGCCCGGCGCCTGCCGCCGCCGAGCCCGGCCCCCGCCATCCCACTCGCCGCGGGCTGGGCCGCGGGAGGCGGCGGCCGCGCCGCCCTGCGCAAGCCCGGCCTAGCGGGGGGGCAGGCAGCCGGCGAGGGGGGCAGGCGCGGAGGGGGGCAGCGGGTGTCGGGGAGCTGGGCAGAGCGAGCCGGGGGACTCGCTGCAGCGGCGGGGCGGGCGGCGGGGGGGACAGCTGTCATCTGCAAAGGCAGCTGGTCCCCAAGCGCCGCACCTGCGGCTGTATTAGCCCCCGGCACGGCAGCCGCAGCCCCCCCTTTTCCCCTTGCCCGTCCTCAAACCGTGGGCAGCGCAGGCAGCGGCACCCCCGGCGGCGTGTGCCGGGCAGCGGCTCGGGCTGCGGAGCAGGGGATGCACCGGCTCGCTCCTGCCATAAGTAAACAGGGACAAGTGTTCAGCGTCTTCTTATGGCCTCGCCACGGCCCCAGTGTGTTGCCGCCTCAGCAGGAGCGAGGGCAGCCCGGCTGGCGCCCTGGTGCTCCCCCAGCCCATCCGTGAATGCCAGGCTTCTCCCCGTGTTACCCCCCAGGCGGGCACGTCCCCAGCTACATGGCCCTCTGCCCTGCCACTGCTTCCCAGGTGCTCAGCCACAGAGAAGGGGCAAACAGAAATGAAAATATATAACTGAGAAAATGGTCGCACAGATTGGGCCATTAGGAACTAGTGGCTATTTGTCATGAAGTGGTTTTTTTGCTCGTGAGGTGTTTGTACCCTTATAAACAACCTGTTGAGAAGAGAGGCTGATCTGCAGCCAGCTGGGAGCTTGCCCGTGGCCTGGCTGCGGGGAGGGGACAGTGACACCTGGGTTTTTCCATGCTGACCCACAGTGTCCAAAAAGTGTCACAGTAAAAAGGACTCTGAGTCTTTCAGTGACTCACACAGGTCACAGGCAGCGTCTGTGTTTAGAGTCAAAGCTCCCCACCAGCCAGGATGAGCTCTCTGGTGCAGCACTTCCCTCTGGGTCCATTTCTGGGGGTGCAAGCCAGCCCCCTTAGCTGAGGTGTGGGGGCTGATGTGGGCTGGGCAGAGCAGCATGAGGGTCCACATTCATCTGCCACTCTGGCTTCCACCCAGTGCTGGTGCCGGGAAGGTCAGCCCACCCTTCTGCCTCCCTGCCTGCATCCCATCCTGCCCACAGAGAGACTGGGTGCTGGGGCCCCTGAGGCAAGAGCATGAAACTGCCCTCCCTCATCCCTGCACTGGAGGGATGCTGCAGCACGAAGGAGCGGTTGTGGATCGCTAACAACAACATGGCAAAAGGAGCCAGGGATGGGAAGAGGCAGAATCACTAACACCCAGGCAGGTCTTCAGGGGAGAAGCCAATGCACAGTGATGTCCCCTGGCTGGGTGGGTGACTGGGGTAAAGCCACCCCATGAGAGCTGTCCCCAGGCTGGCCGATGCCATATGGGCTTAGAGAGAGACACATGGCCATGGGAGCGACCTGCACAAGGCTGGGCAGCGAGGGCTTTACCTGACTGTGGCCCTGGGGACACAGATGTTGTCCTTCCCTTGCAGGAGGCAGCAGGGATTCAGTCCTCACCCAGGCGCTTTCTGAAGCAGCAAAATGCCTGGCCAGGCAACCTTTGGGCTGGCATCACACTGATGTCAGGAGTTCCCCAGCTCCATCTTTAGGCAGGTGCTCTTACTTCTCCAGCCAGTGAAGTCACCACCACCTTGCTCCCATCAGCATCTTGTGACTGATCATGCCAGGGCACAAACCATGCTCTTGTGGCTGCAGAAGGAGTCCCAGCGGGGCAGCATTCCCCCCTTGGACAGTGTCCTCACCCCGTCAGGGCCAGCACAGCAGGGCAGCATCGCCAGCCACTCTCTCCACCCTGGCCAGCTCACACCACAGGCGTCACCTCGGGCATATTTCCAACTCCGGTCCAGTTTTTCAGACGCTGGGTATCCTGGCTCCAATGAGTTCCTTGCAGGATGGCCTCGCCATCAAGACTTGTGGGGAGCAGTTAATGCCTCCTTCCCCCTGGTGCAAGCTGTTTCCTTCCTGACTTGCCGCTGGCCCCACACTCCTCCTGTCCAGCCCTGGTGGCTGGGGCTGCTGCAGCTCCGCTTGGTTCACCCGGGTGACTCGGGGACCGGGAGCAGTGTCACAGCGCTGTCACCACCCCAGGGCTCCCCAGGGAGGCATGAGAGCAGGCTCTCTGCCCTGGCCTGGCTCTCCTTACAAGGAAAAGCAAATAGGCGCCAACTGGTGGAGCACACTTGTTTGTGTCCCAGGGCGAGATGTTGTGCTCAGGTTAAGCCCAGTTTGAGGGTCCCAGCAGGGTGGGTTGTCCCCTGGCACTCTGGGCATCATCACCCCTGTGGGCAGCCAGCACTCCCACCCTGCTAACACAAAACCTGGCAAGCAGTGTCAAGGCGTGGGACCACGTTGTAGGACTGTGTGGGTGGCAGGAAGTCAGGACTGCCTTGTCCCACAACAGAGCCAGGTTTGTGCAACCTCATTGCAAAACTGTTTTTACAGGATGCTTCTCATGGAGCAAGGGTGAGCCACCTCCATGGCACCACCTGGCCCTCTTCATACCCACTGCCACAGCAGGAGTGCTCTGCCAGCTCATTTCTGGAAGTATTTAAGAAAAAAAACGACCCCAAGCTGCTGGTGGGACAAGGTCCCCCGTGACACTCCTTGTGTGATGACCACAGGCCCAGTTCAGAGGCTGGAGAAACACCTGCTTGATGGTGCTGGGCTCCACTCAAAACAGGCATCACAGTAAAAACATCAACAAGAGGGAGGCTGGTTTGCAGGGTGGGAGGCTGCCAGCTGCCTGAGCCGAGCTCAGGCAGGAACATGCGGCTGCCCAGCATGTATGCAGCCATCTGGGGAGAAGGTACCATCTCAGCCAAGAGGGTGGTTATTGCCCCTCTCAATGTTGCCCCGAACTTCTGCTAGCTCCTGGAAAGCTGCTTTCAACAAGGATTTTCCCAGCTACTCAAAACCGAAAGCTCAGACTATTCGGATGAAAGCTAAAGCCATCAGGGGGCTCTCTGGGAACACACCAGATAAGCTTTGAGTTAGTCAGGGCTTGCTCAGAAAATAAACAACTTCCAGCCATGCAAAGCACGACAGTTCAGGCTATGCCTAATAACAGCAGGCGGAGGTTCCTCTCCGAGCAGCAGGTTTGCACAGGAAAGTTACATTTCCTCTATTTAATCTTTTCCATTATTATTGTTCTTTGGATTTCTTTCCTGTCTTGAAAGGACTTTGTGACCACATGCCACTATCAGCCATTCATGGTAGAAATGAAAACATGGGGGAAAAAAATAGCAACTCAGGAATGTGCTTGCAGGTGCATCCTAATGGCAAAACTTCCTCCCACACTGCAGGTCTAGGAAGTGGACTTTGCCTCCAATACCCTTGCTTGTGTGTGCTGTGCAAAGCAGGGAAATTTGAGCTAAGGTACTAGGGAAAGGAGGAAAAAATCCTGTGAAATGAAAGGTCTTCATTGTGCTGAGCTGGCTGTCAGCATGAGCAACACCTGAAAAACCACATAGATGTCATTCCTTTCTTTTCCTTCTTCCCTTCCCAGCTAAGGTAACCTGTGCTTAAATCCTCTGTGGGAGGGAAGGAGGGCTGTGTGTACCTGTTCGGGATGATCCCATCCACGTACTTCACCAGGGCTGTGCCGAGGGCTGGCTCCTAAGCAGGTAGAAATCGTGTTAGCTCCAGCAGTCTGGAAGGACTTGCAGGCTCCATCCAGCCTCATGGCTGGGGGGCACTGCCTGCACCACGAGGCAGAGCACAGCCTAAAAATAAGCAGATAGAATTTGATCCAAGTGGAATAAATTAAGAGTCAGCTCTTTATTTCTGAGAGGGTTATTTATGGGCTTTAGGCAGACCTCCTTCATGGAGGAGACTTCAGACCCTCCAGGCCTTTCTGAAGCTACAGCAGCTCACTTCTCCTGTATCCACATTTTAATGCTTCATGACTACCAGCCTCTGTGGTCTTTCCCTCTCCCCACTGAGTCCCTGCTGTCTTGTATCTCTTTTCCTACCCCAAGATCTCAATTTTTCTCCCAGGGTTGGTGGCTCTGGGCCTTTCACCCACCTGTCCCATGTCCCTGTTATCAGCTGAGGCAGCTGATGGTAAGGAGAAAGCCAGACACTGGTTTGAGGGCACTAAATGCAGAGGTATCTGCCTTTCTGCTCAGACAGTGGTGCCTGCTCTCTCAGGACCAGTGTGGAGCCCTCTGCAATCTCTAGCTCAGTGAACCAAGCAGTGCTGATATTAATCCTTTTCTTCTTCCCATTAATACAGGGATGCTAGTGGCTGTTTTTCTTGCTGGTATCTCTGCTGGTAAAGGTCAACAGTTTGCTGGAGAGCACAATTACCCAGTTAGCAAACAGGTTATTTCAGAAGGGCTGTGGTCTGCAAGGTCTCCCACCCCTGCACATCAAGGATGGACACCCTGGGCCCTTCCTTGGGGTTGGTGTCTCCAAACCTATGAGCAGGACAGGGACTTAGGCCCTGCCTCTGCCCTGGCCCGGCCTGGAAAGCCATGGCCAAGAAGCACACAGAGTTGTGCATGGTTCACGGACACCTGGGCAGGGGCACCAGGGAGGAATAGAGGTGTCTGCAGCACCGTGCAGCTCTGGGAGGAAGGACAAGTGTCTCCAGGCCAGGCCAGCCCCAGCTGGGGCCACCAACATGCCATCACTGGGCAGTACCAGCAACAACACTCCTTGCCAAAGCACCCCATGGGGCAGGTGCACAATCCCACCGAGCACTTTCTGTCTGGAATGAGCAGGTAATGAGATGTGAGAAACGTAAGAAGAGTTTAGAAAATTCTGGTGGTTTATGCTGATTAGTCATTTCCACTCATTAAACCAACATCTCCCTGCCTGACTTTGTACAGTTTCTGCTCCTGCCGAGTCATTACAACCACCCACCCGCTGAGCTGGAGCTCCATGTGACCACCGCCTTCTCCCAGCCGCACGCCATGCTTTTGCCCTGGGCCACCCACACACCCTGGCACCCAGGCACCCCACTGCCAGCACCCCACCCCTGGGTGCAGTTGCTCTCCTGCACAAGGTGAGGGCGCGAGAAGATAAGCAGAGACGCATCCCCTCGAGATTCACCTTCTCCTTTGGGATCAGGTACCTCTGGAGTCCCACCAACACTGCTCCTCCAGGCAAATTCTTGCAAGAGTGGTTATTCTGGAGTCACGCAGTAGCTGCTGCCTGCATAGGAGACATTGCAGGAGCTGACTTCTCTTGCTTGAGAGAGAAACAAGGGTGGGAGGGAGGCAAGAGCTGCTCTTTGAAGCTGCCAAGCCAGTCCATGTGCAAACTCTTCATTCCTTGTTCCACTGATGCAACTGGGAGTGCCTCTGCCATGACAGGGCTTGTGTCTCCACCACAGGCTGCCCCCTTGAGAAGGATCATCGTGTGCTTGTTTCAGTGCTGAAGGCAGAAACCCAGCCCAGGAATCCTAGCTGGTGTGATGTGTCTCACAGCATAGTAAGGATGCCTGAAGCAAAGACCTTGCAATAGGCCACCAGCTCCATGCACTGCCGGGAAGGAGCACAGGGGTGGGCAGCCCCCGATCTTCTTGCACATGGGGAAGCCCACGGCCAAGAGCCTTTCATGGGGGCAACTTAATGCCTGGGCTTCCCCTTCATGTAATGAGCAGATAAACAACCAAAGAGGGAGAACTGGGCATCTCCACTGGAAGCTGTGGAGAGCTGGGGGTAGGCAGCTGCCTGGCATTAATGGAGGTCTGACTTCAGATCCCTGGCAGGGCAGTGCTGGTGGGGCTGCCACATGCCAAGGCTGAGAATGCAGAGACATGTGGCCAAATGAACCCAGAGGAGGGTGAAAGAGGCTGAGGTGGAAGCAGAGGTCCAGGGGTTGCTGAAGCCCCAGCAACAGTAGAGGGGCTGCAGGACCAGCTCATGGTGTTGCCCACATGTCCTCCTTTACCCACCTCCTCATATCTTAACAAGGAGGATGCTTTACCAGGGAGGAGTTTGCTGTGGAAAAAACCAGCAGCTAACAACATGGAATATAAAACAATGGCCAGGAGCCCCATGCACTGGCGGCACTGAGGTCTGGCAGCTGAGAGGAGAGTTCTGGTCAGACTGGGCACCAGACCCGTGCAGCCCCCCCCAACACCTGTCGGTTTATCCGTGTTCCGGCAATGTGGGGCTTCCTGCCAAAGCAGCAGCGCCTGCCTGGGTGTGCTCTGCCCATCAATCGCTTTGGCTGAAAGCAGAGCTCCCCTGTGCGTCAGCAGCCATTACTTCACCTCCTTCCCTCCAGCCACAAGATGACTGCAGCGTCAGAGGGATGTCTCCATTATTAATGTGTGTAGATGAGATGACAACTCCAGCTCTTGCACCAGCCTTGACTCACGAGCCTACGCCCCAGCTGCAGGTCTCCTCCCCAGGCCGTGATGGTGGAGAGCCACCAGCCATAACATGTCCCAAGCCACCTCTGCCAAGCCTTGGGCCAAGGGCGATCACAGGGCCATCCAGCAAGGATGGTTCACATGGTCTGCTGGGTTGTCCTGTGAGATGTCCATCCAGGCCTCCCACCACAGGCCCTGGGGGACATGGGGCTGTGTGGGAGGGAGAGAGGAAAGACCTGCTAGGTAGATCAGTCATGCAGGAAAGGAAGGACTGAATGAAGTAAAACCTCTGTTTTCACAGCAGAGAGGTGTTACCTGTGGAGAACCGCTGAGTGTGTCCAGAAATTATCTGAAAAAGATCAGGGATAGCAAAGTGGTTTGCCACCAGCACTGAGATTTACAGAGCAGAGCAGACAAGGACAGGCTGTGAGGAGCTGCGGGGTCCCTCTCACTGAGCAGTGGGATGGTAAGGTGGCCAAGGAAACTCCACACAGGCAAGGACAGGGCAAACACACAGAAACCAGTCCTAAGTAGCCCAGTGATGGGCTCTGACCAGTGCATCTCCCAGGAAGAAGATCTTGGGAGAGGTGCTAAATGATGTTTGCAGAATGTGTGGAGCAGAGAGAGCAGAAAATTGAATGTTGGAAATGAATAGGAAAGAAACAAGACGAGAAAGGAAACGATGGCGATGTGCCCACGGTCAGGAGAGTGCGTGCAGGTCTGGCTCTCCCTGCTGCCTCTGTCTCAAGAGGAATATGGAAAAGGCTCAGAGAAGGGAAGTAGGAATGATGACCCAAGTTCTGGAGAAGCCTCTGTGTGAGGAATGTCTCCATGGCCAGGAAAAGGGGTGATGGAGAGGGGTATGATAACAGATCTACACTGTTTTGGGAGGCATGTGAGGGTACAGAGGGATGATTACTCACCACCTCTTCCAGTATAGGAGTACAAGCTCCAAACGAAACTACCTGGAGGGAAGTTTAAAACAAGAAAAAGGAAGTGGTTCTTGGTGCAATGTATAGTTAAACCATGGAGCTCCTCACCACAGGATGTGACAGATGCAAAGCATTTAAACAGGAACTGGATGAATTCATGGAAGAAAAATCCTTGGGGTTATTAAATACAAAGAACAACCATCCCTTCCTTAAAGTTGGAGGACTGGTGGGAGCTGGGGGACTATTTTTGGGAAATCTTGCTGCACTCTTACTCTGTTCCTCGGTAAACATCTGCCATGGGCCACAGCTGGAGCCAGGATATTGGCCTAGATGAGCTGCCACATGGATCTTTACGTTTTGTCAAACCACTGCCTGAGATGAAGCCACAGACCAGGCAGCTCCCCAGAACATGGCACACCATGTCCTCACCCAAGGGGAGGGGAGGCTGCCCCACACAGGGCTCAGTGTGACCCGTGCTGTGTGCCAGACCAGTTGTGCCACCATGAAATGGTCCTGTTCCCTTTGTTTTTAAGAGAATAGTTGATAACAATTAACTGAAGTTCACTACTTTCTTGAAGCACTTCTTGGAATGCCTCACCATGGGGAACATCCCTCTGGCCGGTCTCCTCCGGATTTTCAGGCAGGATACAGCCTAATGAAAGCAAATACTTCTGCTGCTAACAGCCACCTAGTGATGTCTTTGAGACAGAGGAGGAAAAAAGAGTCTGGGAATTCATGGAAACCACAACACATGTTCTGGTCACAAAAAGACATTTTAAATAAGTTCTTTTGCTAGAACTCAGTCCCACATCTTTCACCAGCCTGCACCTCTGCGTGCATGTCTCCTCTCCATCACTTAATGAGTTGTAATCAGCTCAGGAGCTGGCTATTGAGGTGGCAGGAGCTGGCTATTCAGACACAGTGGCTGACTCCAGTGTCTTCTGTTTGCCTGCTGTCACACGGTCTGATGATATGATCTTATCATTGTGATAGCCAGGCAGCCCTACTGAATTCAGTGTGAGTTTGGAGATTTCAGAACATCATCTTCAGTTCCCCGGGGTGATAACGCAATCCTCGCACCCAGGGCACGCAGAGAGATGCTGTCATGTGCCTGGCATTCCCTGCAATGCACCAGTTCTCAGCAGCTGGGTACCAGCTGCTGGGTACAGAGATGTGACTCCACCAGCTTTAATGGGACGATCTGACTATGGTCTCTCTCCTCTGTTGTTTGGGAGAGGGTCCAGCAGAGGTGAAACAAGGAGAAATTTCTATTTTTAGAAACATTTATTTTCAGGATAATTTTTCAAAGAGGTGACTGACAAGCCTTCATGTGCTCCAGAGACTGAACACACCAGTCACAGTGTGGATCACTCTGGCAGCTACCTGATCCTCAGGAAAGGGACAGACATTCGGGGGGATGATCCTTTTTGTAGCTCCTGTCCCAACCTGCCATGAGAAACCATTCTGGTACAGCAGCACAGAGATGCTGGGGATATCCAGTGCCATGGCTGGCAAGAGTTCCCAGCCAGGACCTGGCAGCTGTTTTGACTTAGTGTATCGCTACAGCATCCAAGGGATGCTCTGGATGCATTGCCCACCTTTTGGCCAGCAGTGACACAGGACAGAAGAACGCTGTCACCTGCTGCACTCCATGGGTGAATGTCAAACACACATTTCTTCCCCTCTGGTCTCAGACCTTTCTTTGTCTCCCTGCAGAGGGGAGGTAGGTCCCACATGTCTGAATTTTCCTGAGAAGCTTCAGAACTATGTAAATTGCTTATCTCAGGTTGGGTGCCAGCTCTAGGAACCTGGCTCCATCAGCCCAGGTAGCATGGGCTTGCTGTGGGAAGCCACAGCTCAGCCACCACACGCCTTCCCCTCCTCTGGGAACCCGGGGGAACTCTGTGTTCTGCTGAAGGCAGGATCACAAGATACCTTGTGACATCAGGGGAACCGCCTCATTTAGGAGAGGTGACGAGTCTTGTGCCTGAGTCACACAAGATTTTAATCTTCTCCCCAGGTACTAGTGGGCTTTGGACCAGGCTGGCAGCACCTGTAATCAAGGAGAGCCGTCCTCGCTGCGTGACATTCCTGTACCAAGTGTCAGTTGCCACCACACGGACATGGCCTCACAGACCCAAAGGAGATGGCTGCAGAAATGAATCTGAGCACAAGAGCTCCGCATCCGGAGCCTCATGCAGTGATAATAAAAATGTCTGTATTTTCACTCAGTCTCAGTGCCAACAAGACCAGACACAGAGCAGCGACTAGCAGAGCTGTGTTCCTGTCATGAAGCTGCTCTGCAGCTGAATCTGGTCATGGGCTATTGGAGGTGCCCTCCTGCTCTGTAGCAGGGACCAGTCCCCTCCAGCACCCACTAACCCTCGGTGGCGGATGGTGCAGAGGGAGCTTGTCCCACTCCAGAGCTGCCGTCAGTGCAGAGCAGAAGGAAGGCTCGCCCCTAGCTGGTGCTGCTCACAAATTTGCTTCATGCGTGTCAGCGAACCACCCTGCTCTTCAAAGCACCCAGCTACTTCCCAGGGCACTCAGATGGCTGGCCCGGTGCCTATGAGCAGCAGGCAGCAATTCAGTCTACTGCTAGAAAACACGGTGGCCAAAAGCGGGCTTGCTGTGTCACAGAGCCTGGGTTAAGCTGTCCCCACAGGGTCTCACTGCCACCCAGCTCTGGGACTGAAGCTGGCGTGTCCCCGGCTGATTTGGAGCATGGGCATGGCAAGCTCAGGGCTGTCTGAGAGATCCCACAGAGCCGTTTCTGTGGTTGCCCACGTGTTGGCTGGAGTGTCTAACATGGACACCTGCTTTGGCAAACCACAGCCCCTGCTCCCCTGGACTGTGCTGAGCTGCTCTTCACCGGTGCTAAAATTAGCCAAAGGCCTATCAAAAAAGGAGCCCTTGAAAGAGCTTGCTCTCAAGAGCATCAAAGCAGGACAGCCCACACCCTTTTCATCTGCTTGCTCTGCTCCTCAGATGATAAAGTGGGACCCACATGGTGTGACTGCTGCTTTGGAGGAGATGTGGAGCAGGGCCTTGCACATCAAGGGGCTGATTGATTTGTTAGTGATATTTCCAGTACTGTGGTGACAATAACATGTGATGAGCCTTTCCCCTTATCTGGCACTTTCCACCCTGTGCTTTTCACAAACGCTAATGAACCAGAGCTCATGATGCTCTTTGGAGGAGGGGAGAGAAAAAATTCAGGCATAATCAAACCGCATCTCTCAGCCCATGGGGTTTTTTTATCTCAACAAGAACCAGCCTTTGAACGACATGAAAATCTGCTCCATTGAGTAGAGAAGATATTCAGGCCTGCAGATGACTGTTGGAAATGACAAGACACAAGTGGATCCTACCCTGGGAGGACATGATCATAAAAGGATTGGAGCCCCAGGTTTCCAGCCACATTTTTTTTGGAATCAGGTGCTTTGGCCTGAGTCTGAATCCTGGGATACTTCGCGCAGTGGAGTCGCAGTGCCATGCCCTTGTGTGTGACTTCTGGTAGATGGTCCAGCACTCAGCATCTGTCAGACCTAGTCTCCTGTGAATCTCTCCCAGGATTTAGAAATGAGGAGGGTGCCTAGGAAATACCATGTTTAATAATCACAGAGACATTTACAAACAAGCTCCTGGAGGGATAAGGCTCCTTTCCACTGCGCCATGCTCTCCAGGCTGTTTGGGGTGCTCTCAAACATGTTTTTCTTTCCAGTCTTGGGAGGAAGCAACATGCTTTAAAAAAAAATGGAAGGAACACCAATGTCCTGACTTGACAGGACTAACCCCATGACCCCTGAGGAGGTGCTGATAAAAGCCACTGCATGATGTGCTGTTAGTGATAAAATCACCGGACTCAGCAGACCTTGATTGAGTCTCTCATCCGCAATCTGCCAGAGTGCTGATCCTCATCCAGAGGTAGCCTCTAAGTGTTTCAAGATTCAGGGGGTGAGAGGCAGAGGAAGCATTCTTGTTGCGTAGGGGCCTGGGGGACAGTGGGACACAGCCTCTGCTCATAGCTCCATGTCATTTCTCCCCCAGTGTGTAACGAGATCCAGAGCACCCCAAGAAGAGGGTGATGGGGACCCCTCAGGGACAGACTGTGCTTAGCTGGCTCCTGCCACTGGCAAGCAGCAGTGTCCACCCAGCACAGCCAAAAGCCTGCACTGAGCAGACAGGACTGAGCTGGCCACATCCTGCACTTCAGGCTCTTGCTCCGCTGCTGCAACAGACACTCTGCACCACCTGCTTTTGTTCCTTTTATTCTTGCTGGCATCCAAAACCACAGCACATGCCATGTATAAAACCCATGTTCCCTAAAATGGTTCAAGAAATTATACTTAAGGGGGGGCATATTTACTCCCAGGTGTATAAGCTGTCATCCACAAGCTGAGTTATTTTGCATTAGGGGAGACTCACCTCAGTGATCTGAACCCGACTGATTTAAGCAGTCTCACAGCGGAAATGTGCCTTAGGTGCCAAATACCAGCACTCTGCACTAGCAAGGTAATTAATTCAAAAGCACGGGAGAAACTGCTGCTGAAGACTTATCCATAGCACTTGACATGCAGTGAATCAGCTGTGCTGCCATTTGCATATTTTTTTTGCCCAAGACTTCTTCAGAGTCTCTCACCTCACCTCCCAGTGCATCTGCTTAAGTACCTGAAGCAATTTCAAGTCTGACATCACTGGAAAATTTAGACCTCAGGTTCACCCCGTTCAGCGAATTGTCCCTAATGGTTGTGCCAAAGGAAAAGCGATGCAGTTTCTATATCCACCTTACAAACACTTCTGGAGCTGCACAGTTCCTGCACTGGGTTAGGGAAGGAACCTGCTTTTGGAAATCTCATGGCCTTTCAGAGAATGAAGGCAAGGTAAAACAAGGTATCCCAAAGGAAATCAGATGAGCTCCATCGAGAAAGAAACTTTTAGGGATCTCATATCTCTGAACCTTTTTGCCTGGGTGGATAGTCTGAGCTCTGCAGCAGAGCTGGGGCAATCCAAGCAGCCTGTGACGCTGCTGCTTGGCACTTATACGTTCACTAGAGAAACTCTTCAGGAAAGATTCCCAGGGAACAAGTTCACTGGTAGAGCTTCAGCTGTGCACTAACGGCATTTCCTATGAATCATCTAAATTACTTGAAAATCCCCCTTTTCCTGCAGTACCTAAAAAACCCCTCTCTCCAAACAGCCAAGAACGTCACTGACTGCACAATTCCCCTCCAGCTTCTTGTAAGGTGCTGTTAGCTCATGGGCACCTTCTCCCCAGACCCAGATTCAAGCACTGCAAGAATGAGATTTGTCCCAGCCCTGTCCCAGGCTCTGCCTGGCCGGCCAGAGCCATGCACCAGCTCCACAGCCCTCCGTGTCCTTTCCCTGCTGGAGAGTGAGCAAGGCACAATGCTACATCCACGCTGTCATGGCTGTGGTTGATGGGGTCTGTCTGGAGACCCTTGTCCCACAGCAGTGCTGGAGACGAAATCGCAGGCTCAGTGTCAGACATGGCACGGCTGCTTTTATCTTTTCTGATACAATAAGGCATTGCTTGTGCTGGCTGTAACCCTGGATTACAAGGGATGACAACTTTCTGAGGGTTATGTGTGAACACTTAAAGCAGACACCCTTGCCAAAAATAATGGTGCTTCTTGCCTTGTGCCAGCACTGGCATTGAAGCTTTGCACTGAGAGCCAGCCTGGCAAATACATCTGGTGTCAGACTGCTCCAGAAAAATAGAGTTATTTTCAACCTGGACTAATTCCCTGGGCTGGCTCCCCACAGCCCTGTGCCTGGACCTGCCAGCGCAGAGGAGGGCGAGGCAGGAGGGCAGGGACAAGTGGCCCTGGCAGGGGTGGCTAGCAGCACCTCTTTGGTGCCTGTGGATGCCCTTGGCATGGGTGGGTGTCAGACAGGACATTGCCCAAAGAATGCGGAGGGACTGGATCCCTCCTGCCCCACTGCAATGCCCTGGTGAGCTCTGCCAGAGGCACCTGTGGGGGGAGCAGGATTTGGCCAGATGAGTGTCAAAGCCACTCTGTGAGGTATCCTTGGCACGCAGACAGGACTGTCCAGAGGTGAGCTACCTCACGTGGGGTCCCAGCACAAGCCTGGTTTGGTTCCTACTGGCATAAGCTGCTCCTCTCCAGCCATTTTCCCAACTGCTGTAAGCTCTGTTAAAACAGCTGAATGGAGAATCAGCTAAAGTCAGCACAAAGCCAAAGCCCGGATGCTCAGGAGGGTGGGCAAAGGCCCCTGTGCAAAGGGCACACTGCTGGTGTAATGGTGTGAGCAGGGGGAGTGTGAGGAGATGCTAGAGCAGAATGGGTGTCCCCAGACAAGCAACCTGCTGTGTCTACAAACTTGCAACCCAGATCTAATTTAAAACACAAATCCTTTAACTATGCCAGAAGCTCACTTGCCCCTCCTGCCAAAGAGTGAAGAAATACTGAGATGACTTTGGCTGCCCAGGACTCAGTGAAATGCATTCATTGGTGGTGTCTCAGTTTGTTCATCTGCAACTGAGTTTTTCCCACTTACAGAGAAAATTGGAGGCAAAACTGCCTTGGCTTCTCTGTCTCTCTGAGACAATAAACACTTCAGAGAGTAGATTGAACCTCAGGCTGAAGATATGGACCTTGTTTTTTCTTGGCTACACAGGGTACTCAGGGTGAATATGCCCTTCTGGAGAGGGACCAATGCTAGGTGGCTGGAGGGACAAGTCAAAAGAAAGAACAACACAGTTTTATTTCTAAAGATCTTGGTCTTCTGCTGATCCCACTCTTCTTTTTCCTTTGCATCAGCTCCAGCTTTGTTGGACATTGCCATGAGACAATTTGATTCCTGAAACCATCAGAAAACTAGCCTGGCAAAACAAGGGAATTGTCTCCTGCCAGACTGGGAAGTACATCAGCTTGTCTCGGGACTGGGCTGCTGGAGCGGCTGGCCAGGAGTGAGCAGGACTCTGCTGCTGGGCTGGGGATGGGATCTGTCAGCTCAGCTCATCTGTGGCACATAACTTTGCGCTTTGCAGTCTGTATTGCAGAAGCACTCAAGGATGTCCATCCCTGGTGCTCCTACGTCCTATCCACAGCAGCAGGAGGAAAGTCCTGGAAGATGGCAGCTCCACGCTGGAGAGGCTCTGAAATTATAACCTGACCTGAACGTGAGCTGACTGCCCTGGAGCAGAGACTCTGAATGCCCTTTGACTTTTTCAGTCATGACTTTGTTTAGCTTGTCATTTCACTGTTCCTCCCTCCCCAGCAGCCTTTAGACAGGAGCCTGGGATATCCCTGCTGCCCAGGAGGATGATCCATTTTCTCCTGCTCCAACTTCATTGCTGCTCATATTTGCTGACATGGTTACAAGTATGCAAAGAGGATGCTGCTCCATCAGTTTTGCATCAAGCAGTTGCTTTATTACACTGAAAACACTCCTCTCCTTTGCTGGGATCAAATTAAGAGGTTTGGGGATGTTCAGTTGCAAAGCAGGCACAAAGGATAAGCAATGCTGGGATCAAGTAGGGCCAGCCACACTGGAGGCTTGGTCATGCAGCAAGCCTTCTGGCCTGTCTTCTAAAAAGAGAAGAGAGGGGATTTATTCCTTTCACTTTATCAAGTAATGCAGCTATAGACATACTTTCATCATCTCAGTGTCCCTAAAATATGTGAAAAATAATAATAAACAGGAGCTAAAGAACAGATTGCAGATGCTCTAGCTGTTCAGTTCACCCCATTCTCTTTGGTGGTGGTGCTGAGGCTGGTGTTCTTCCTTTTAGCGATGAGTTCAGTGATTCTCATGTTCTCCCCTGGGTGTCTGCAGAGCACCTTTCCCTGGTTTTTCCCTGCTCTGATTTCCCATCTGACTGCTTCCAACTGATGTTTTGGCTGATGGCATGGCACTGCCAACAGAGAACAAGCCTTGCCCTGTCCCCTGGAGCTCCTCAAGCCATTTGAGTCACTAGTCTGGCAGAACATTAATCTAGAGAAAACACCAAGAGGAACCATTCAGACAATTTTCTGTGGGCTTGGAGAGCTGAACTGACCACAGAAGGTCTGACGAGCCACCAGAACTGGGCACTGGGAGCAGAGTGAGTAGGAAGGGAGAAGGATGCAGAAATGAGACCACCCTGTATAAGCAGCAGTGAGTCCTTAGATCAGGCCAGCTGCTGTGAAACCACAGCCTAAAATTCCCTCCCAAGTTACATTTTCAGTGCTTTTATTTGATACAATTTTAAACTTAATCAGTATCTCCGTGGGTTTTATGTTTGTACAGATCTTGGTATTGTTCATGTTTGTCTTCACTGACTTCTGTGTTTTCCTAAAGACTCAGGACACAAATCCCAAGGTAGAGGCTAAAGCCAGGGCTGCTTTCAGACTGTTGGCATCTTCACTGCTCAGCAAGGCAAACCCCAAACACGTGCCATAGGATGGGGTTTTCTACAAGGGGCTAGGAGGGGAATTTTCTTGCACTGTGGCAGGAAGACAGAACAGATCCATGGGCCAAAATAAAAAACAGCAAAAGCTCTTGCAGAGGCGGGCTTCATCCTGACACAGGAGGGAACAACACACCAAGTAAGACCCTTGTCCAGATCTTCTGGACATCTAGGATCCATCAGGTTATGAGTCCTCTCCAACCCCATGCTCTGAATAGTGCTGTTTGTTCACTGGGTTAAATTCTGAGTACCCAGAAATACACATGCACCTTCCTTCTTCTTCTCTGAAACTGAACAAAGCTCCCCTTGCTACTGCGGAGATGTAAACAGAGCCCCGGAGTGGCAGAGATGTAAATCTGAAAGGCATGTTCCAACATGGTGTCCCAAGCCCAAAACCAGATGTAGTCTGCAACCACAGGAGTGAGGAAATGGGAAACAGGTTGAGGTCATTCATCTTGACATGGCACACGGTGGGATGCTGGCACATGAGGCTCTCGAGCTCTTCCTTCATGGAGCAGCCAGAGTTGGAGATACGGTGGAGGTTTTCCCCACACTCCTGGTCCCAGCACAGGAGGGTGTTCACAGGTATCCTCACTGTTCCTGGCCAGGGGTGACGGAGCTGCAGCTGTGCTGGTGGGTCTTTCTTCTCTTCTGTGTCCCGGTTTTAGCCTGGTTTATACTGGCTGACTTCTGCCATCTCTCTGCTATCCTCCAGCCTGTCCTGCATCGTGTAGGCTGATCCTCCTTTGAATCTCCCCATTCCCACCCCTCCTGCAGGACCATTAGTGAATGCGTATTAAAAATAACTAAGACAAAAAATACCAAAACCTAATTGATGGTTATCTTTTTGCACAACACCCAACCAGACCGCTGACATTTTGGGGAAGATGCGTGCCTGGGTGCGTTTGCACTGGGCTCGGCTCGGCCAGTTCCTGTCCCGTGTGATACTCCCCTGGTCCAAGGCACCGGCAGTGTCCCCCGGACACAGAGATGTCCCCCGGCAGGCAGGAGGTGGCAGCATTGCATAGCCCAGGAGATCCTGCTCTCCTGCATACCCATGCATGGTCTATTTACTGGCCAGGAGCTGCAGACCTGTTTTTCCAGCTCTTCCAAGGATACGTGACTCAAGCCAAACGCCTCCAAACTGCTCAAATCCCATCCAGAGCAACCATTAAAAACAACTAAACCCCAAAGGCCGCTAAGTGCACATCAGTCCTAAGATGTCTGCAAATCACCATTAACAGCAATGTGAGGGCAACTGAGGACGCAGGGGCTCTGCATTTAGAAATGAGCATGATGTTTAAAGATACCTCATTTGCCCTTGAAACTCCAGCCCCCTTAACTAGTGAGCGATGTATCTGAGCTCCTCCGCACAAGATCCACATTCCCTTTGAGTGACAAGAGTGCAGATATTCTTGCTTGCGCAAATGCTCCTTGACAGAACCGAGGTGGGAATGAGTTGGAGGCTAGCTTGCTCTCAGAGCATCATATTCATTCTGGTGCATCTGGCACAGTCCAAGCTGATTTTGGATCTTTCACATTTTATTTTTATTAGAGACATGGAGAGACCTGTAGTAAAACCTTGGATCTAAAACTCCCTGAAACACAAGAGGAACTTGGAGCTCATCTGTGCAGTTCAGGGCATTGATGGCTGCCAGTCTTCCCTCTCCATTCCTCCTGGTCTCTCACTATGGAATCATCCTGGAGCGGACTGAGTCCACCACAGGAAGAAACACAGGCAAATCAGACTTCCCTTGCTGCCCAACAGCCAGATGGACACAAGCCAGGACTTTTTTGCACTTGTGGAGACAGAAAGTGTTTGTAACACACTGCCTTTACCAAGCTAGAAAGCAACATGGTGAATGCAATAAAAGCCTCTATCACCGTGTGGATGCTGTTCTGTTAAGAGGACTCCTCCACTTTTGTATGAAAAACTTCCTACCAATATAGCAGTGTCCTAACCTGGACCTCTAAATCTCACTTTTCTCTAAATAGTTAGCTATTCAAAAAGATCTGTACATAGACCAGTCTTAAAATCAAACTTTTTTATTGTTCTCATAGTTTTGGGTGCACCAGGCAAACTGGAAAGCAGTTTTTCCTGATTGCCCCTCTTAAAAGCAGACACCATAGTAGGCTTTCCTTCTACATACATGAGCTACATTACTGTAAGAGCTTGCTTTCTCCTGCAGACTGAATCATTTCCCAAATGTAGGCTTGCACAGCAGAAGACGCCACTCTGACAGGGAGCGATGATGAGTCACTGGGAATTCACAGTTTTGTGTTCCTGCAAAGGAAAAACTCACAGCGCTGAGCGAGGGGGCAACAGAGGAGATCTCGGGTTTGACAGACAGCAAGAAACAGCTCCTGGAGCACGAGCTGCTGGGTCAAAGCAATCTGGGGAAAGAGAGGAGCCGAATGTAATGGCAATGTGAAGGCTGAGATGTGGCCATGACAGGTGGCTCTGCCCATGGTGTTGTCCTTGTGAGGGGGCCACAGCCTCCTCCCGAATCCTCACCTGGATTGAAAAACTCCTGGCAGAAATGCCTGCGGCCCATCCAGGGTATGTAGTGCTGTGCACTGCAATCCCAGGAGGCCAAGGCTCAAGGTTGGAGGATTAAATCAGATGTGTCAGGCCGAGCAGGGAAGGGTAATGAAGCAGATGTTGTGTGTGCACAGGAGCGGGGAAGGCACCACTGGTCTCTCAGCTCAGCCCTACAACCCACTGGGCTGCAGATACCACAGGGCCTTGGCGCCGCAGGAGGACAGGAGACAGGTTGTTGTGGATTCATTTGTTTACAAACCCAGACCATTAACATACATGCAGATTGGGCTTTGGGATTTGATAAGAACCTTGAAACAGTGCCAGCAGCCCTGTCACAACCCCACATAAAAGAGGCGTGAAGCGTGCATCATGGTGGTGACTCTGACCCCACCTGACCTCCAGTTCCCCAGCCCCACAGCCACCTCGCAGCCAGCGAGGGCAAACGTCAGGCTGCATCCCCACTGCCTGAGGGACACGAGGGCAGTGGGGTAGAGCAGACACTCAGGAGACTCAGCAGGAGCCTTGCGGTTTCGACGCCCCCTGCTCTCAGCCCCAAGTAGAGCAGCGCCCGCAGCAGGCCCAGGCAAGGCCCGCGAGGCAGGGGGGCTGGGACGCCTGTCCCTTTAAGAGCGGGTGAGGGCACGTATGCTTCTCTCCTTCCACTTCCGCCCGGGCACGGGTTCGAGGGATGCGCATGCACGTATATACCACGTGACAAGCCGCTGGGACTAAGCCCGGTGAAGAGCGACGCCGGTCATTGGCTTTGAGGGCGGGCGGTGTGTGCGCATGCGCAGAGGACACGACACCGCCTTCGCCCCTCCCTCCTCCCCGCCCGCGCGGCTCCGCGCGCAGGCGCGCTGCGGGAAGGGGAGCGGCCTTTCCCCGGCGCACGCGCGCTTGCCGCCCCGCCCCGCTCCCAGCGTGCCCCGCGCGGTGAAGAAGCGGCGGCTGCAGGCTGGGGGCATTTTGTGTCCGCGATAGCAGCGATTGAGAGACAAGATGGCGGCGGCGGCCGAGTGAGGGGCCGGCGGCGGCCGGGACCCGGCGGAGCCAGCAGGCTTCGCGTTTCCCTTCCCCTCCCCCCCTCTCCCCTACCCTACCCTCACAGCACCTCGGCGGCCGCCTCTTGTCTTTCTGGAGAGCGCCGAGAGCCGGGCGCCGCCTGGCCGGGGAGCGGGACAGAGCCGCGGAGGGGAACCCCCGCCGGAGGGGCCTGGCTGGAGCTGAGCAGCGGGGATCAGCCTTCCTTGTTCTGCGTCCCCCCCCCTCCCTTCCCCTCTTCCCTCCCCTGCCCCTTTCCCCTCCTCTGGGGCGGCGGTAGAGGCCTCTTTCTTCCCCCGAGTCTCTCAGCGCCGGGAGGGCCCCGCAGCCGCCCCTCGCCATGGCGAGTAGCAGCGGCTCCAAGGCCGAGTTCATTGTCGGAGGCAAATACAAGCTGGTGCGGAAGATCGGGTCGGGCTCCTTTGGGGACATCTATTTGGCGATCAACATCACCAACGGGGAGGTAAGGGCGGCTCGCACTCCCTCACTTCCTTGGGCCCATCGGCGCGGTCCCTTCCGCACCTCGAGGGGAACGGGAGACCGACGATAACCTTTCCGAGGCCGGCTTGAAGCCTGGTTTTGCCCCCCCTTGTCCCCGCTATCGCTGCCTCAGAGGCACCGGCCGGCCCCGTCTCGCCAGGGTGGCTGAGCCGCCCTCCGCGAGGTGGGGGAGTTGGAGGTGTGTACCCCGGGGTTGAGGGGCTTCCCCTGTTTGACGGCCTTCTTCGCTAGTGGGGTGGCACTGCCTTTTCCGACGGCAGAGCCGTGCGGTCGTGGTTTCTCCCACCCAGCAGTTGCATAGCTCGCTTGTGAGTGTTAGAGAGAGGAGACCACCATTGTGGGAAAACATATTTTGTCTTTTATGAGCAGCCGAAGTCGTCCCTCTACTGCCAGTTATCTATCTCCTCTCTCTCAGCTGGGGAATACTTTCTCTCATTTTCATCAACAGTTATAGAAACAAAGAAGATCCCCTGTTTCTTAAGCTGCTTTTTTTCCTTGTTTTTTTCTTTTTTCTTCCTCCCCCTCACGGCTCTGAGCTGTAAAGAAGAAACACCCACATATGTTCTTCCTCACTTATATGGATCTGAAGACTTTACATCTCCAGTTCAATTTCATGACCTGGGATGGATATTTATTGTACAGATCATCACGATATGGATTTTATTTGAAGATGCAACAAAATGCAGGACGCTGAGCACCGAGAGCTTAAAAAAAAAGTATACTTCAAAGCATTTACAGCAGGGGTGTGTGGGGCATATTGAAGTACTGTGCTCCTTAAACCTCAGTGACAAGTCTGTGCTTGGTGGACACTCTGCTCTGACTCCTTGTTCCCTCTCACTGTAGGAAGTTGCTGTAAAGTTGGAGTCTCAGAAGGCTAGACATCCCCAGCTGCTGTATGAAAGCAAACTATACAAGATTCTGCAGGGAGGAGTTGGCATCCCACATATACGGTAGGAATCACTTATGTATGGCAGTACAGTGACTTTTCTTTAATGTTAGCCTGAGGCAGGACACCACCATTTAAGAGATTTATCTGGGAGGATTTGGGCTGTTGCAGGGAAAATGCTCCGTTCCAAGCTTCACAACTAGTTGGGTATCCTCACCACCGTCCCGCAGTCTTTTCTTATCCGTACATACAGTGCTTTGAAAGTGAGATCTAGAGCAGTTCCTGAGCTGTCAGAAATTCTTGCGATTAGAACAAAGTGTGAGACTGTTTTGGTGAGAGCCAGTGTTCTTGATGAGGTTAAGAGTTTGAAGCCGGTACTGGAAATGGCTGCTTTCTTTTGTTGCTTTCTTTTTTTTTTTTTTTTTTTTTTTTTTTTTTTGTTCCAACATGTCTTCCTCCTCCGCTCAGAAAATGGCGGATGGACGTGATTAACCCTCCCCCTTCTCGTGTTGGGACAAGGGACGTGCTTAGGCATGTATTTTTTCCTTTCATAGTTATGTGCTGCAAGGCTTGAGACTGCAGAAAACCTCAACCAGGAATGAAATGGCAGCCCCTTTCTGTTGCCCGTAACAGATGCGTCACTAGGATTTCCATACAGTTAAAGTGCCAAGATTAATCCCTCACAGTTGCTTGTTATGCAGCTTCCTTGTTCCATATTCTGTTTGAAACTTTCAATAGTGTTTAATAATTTACTGATCTGGAAGAAAATCACTGGTGCAGCAGACTCTAGGAGGAGTTATTTCTCTTCGGATTATTGAGGTATTGTACTGGGTTAGTTCCCAACTACTGAATTTATGCTTCAGAATAGATTACATGAAACTTCAGTTTTCTCCAGAAAGACTTTGTTCAAGAAGTTGTTCTTTTTTAAAACTTTGTTAATAGTTGTTTTTAAAGTTAGTATTTTTTATGTTTGCACGATGACATAAAGGACTTGTGTTCCTTGAGCTGCAGAAATTATTTCAATTTAGATATTGGGTCAAACTGTGGATGACATTTAATCTGTTAACTCTTTCCTGACTTTGTATGTGCACTTGTATCGATAGTGGCCTGTAGGGTCTATTGTAAGATCATAATGATGCTGTATTCTAAATCATGTATTAATTTTAGCAAAACCTAAACCAAATCTGCATTTCTGAGGTTCTCCCCTCCTCCCTCTTCCCCCGCCCCCCCCCCCCCCCCCCCCCGCAACACAACTGGCTGTAGTCCTGAATGTAAGCTGGAGCTATATAGCAGAGTTGTCTTGACCATCTGTCCTCATTCACTACAGCCTTTTGCAGGGATAGAAGGATAGAATAAACATACCCTGAATTCAACAGAAACTTGCAGCTTAAATGGAGTTGCTTATGTGAAAACAGATTTAGTCTTTATTTTAGACTACAGTTTCCTTCTTTTCTTCAAATGGGTGCATTTATTTCACAACTGAAAGAATAGAAATGGCATTTGGGAAAGCTATCACAGTGAAGTTATATGCTAAAACAGGGATAACTGGGAAAACAGCCAAAGTAAGTGGATAGTATCAGGTGTTTCATTGCAAAACTGGAAAAGCAGGCGTTCTTAAACTATTTTTTAAAAAAGTAAACGAATGTTTGGTGCTGTAGTGAGGCCTAAATTGCAAATTTTTCAACTTTTCCATGTAACAGGAGCAAACTAATGTTCAAATTCTTGGATTTGGGTAAACTGTCCCTGTGAGAGTGTTTTATTTATGGCTGAGCTACTGGGAGTAGTCTTGCATGTTGAGAAACTTGCTTCTATCTTCAATTACAGCAGTCATTACGTTTTATTTCCTTTATTTTTGATGTTCTTGTATCTGTACAATTACTTGTTTTCTGTAAAACCAGTGACTGTGG
The DNA here is from genome assembly GCF_965140245.1 of Athene noctua. Lineage (NCBI taxonomy): Eukaryota > Metazoa > Chordata > Aves > Strigiformes > Strigidae > Athene > Athene noctua. The sequence goes on from NC_134048.1 coordinate 12,297,844, forward strand.
TTTAGAAGTCTCACCACCACAGGGGAACTACAGCCTCTCTTTAACACACAACTCCTCCCTCACCCTTCCCCCCACCCATAGTTACAAGAGCCTGAATAAGAACGGACAACTGAGGCAATACTCAAAACAACTTAAATTTATTTATAGACTTACTGTGCTGAAGGTGTGTGATCTATTTGATGTCAGTGAGTCTTGAAATTTTCACTTTCAGGTTCTCACAGCATTAATATTTGTAATATTTTTCTAGGAAATGGTCTTTCAGCATTTTTGGAAATAATTTTCTTCAGAAGCAGCATTAATTTTAAATCTGTTTGTATGTACCAGATGCTGCTTGACTTGTTCTTTGCCTAGGATTCTGTTACTAGTTGTTTTCTTGTTGTATGACATCTGGTGATGCTTGAAGAAATCCAAAATAGTATTTTTATGTTTATCTTCTTTAAGAGGAAGTTGAGCAGGGTACCCACCACAGTTCTTGTGACAAATGTTAAAATGTGATGTCTTTAGTAGAAGTAGAATCCATGGTACTCCGAATCTAAGGGGGAGGACTTGGCCTACCAAATGAGATGTATGGCTGAGGTGCTTAACAAGGATATGCCTTTGAATGGGTGATTACAAAGAGTAAGACCAAAGTGAAATAACTGTATATTGTTTCAGACAAGTCAGGCTTTTCTGACATGCTTTTTTGGCAGCAGCTAAGCTGAGAGAATGTATGACTTTGTACTTAGGTCACTTTGCATGTGTAATTGATAATACACGTTCTGCCATTGTTTTATAATGGTATGCTGTCAAGTTGAAATAAGCTGTTCTTGGCTCGGTATATTTAGAAGGATGAATCAAGTTGAAGGAAAATCTTTCAATACATTTGTTAAAATTTCTGTAATGTGACACCTTTAAACAACAGCACAAACAGAGCATTTGATAGAAAATTAAGGAATTGTTCTAAGCTTTTCCCATTTTCATGCTGTATAAGCTGGGCTCAGCAGCTTTTTTATCTCAGTGCTACACATCTGGGAAACAGGCACATAATCTTGTATTCCTTATTTAAGAATGAAGGACTTGTTCTCTTATTTTTCATCTACTTAAGTAATGCAGTGGCCAAGATCAACTTAGTAGAAGTTGCATTATGTGGCTTTGCCTTACTAAAGTGGTCTGCTGTGGTTCTTTGACTCACTAGGCTGAAATGATAGGTCAAGTATGGATTGGTCATTCATTTTGGACATCTGTTCTTAAAACTGAATTCTGCCCTTTAGATGTGGTTGCAGACTTTGTAATAAGAGCATATCTGGAGTGTTACTTAAATTGCTTGGTTCTAGGTAATTGTAGCCTTTAAGGTTGATTTGATGACCTTTTTAGATAATTGCAAGAAAGCTAATGAGTAAAATTTCAGTTTTGGAGTTAAAAGTTTTTTGATACTGCTTCTGTGGGATCGACTGTGAGCCTTCACTTGTCATGGGGGGTGAACAAGGAGCCTTGGTACTCCCACTGCAACAAAACGTGTTGTTTGCACGTAAAATAGCAAAAATTGAGATTGGAATGTCTTTATTCTCTGAATATTCTAAACCCTTTTAGACTAGCAAATCTTTGACTTTGCTGCTTATTGTTTCCTGGAAGAGCAGCAAAGTTTTTGAACTTGTCTCTGGAGTTTCACAAAACCTTATATAAATGTCCTACAAATTTTTAAGCTGTGGATTTTTCATGATATACAAATTTTGCTTAATTATTACCTTAATTTTTCACAAAAAGCACTTGAACTGAGCTTAACGTTTTAACTGCTAATTAATGATCTGCCTTTAGGACACAATGCAAAGTCGGCAGTATTCTGCTGGGTTTATTCTCATTGTTCTCAGCCATCAGCTGTCTTGTTCTTTTTTCCTCGCTTTTTCAGTGGCAAAGCATTTTTAGCTGTAATCTTGTTAACTGGGCACTGATCCTATTAGTTTGGACTATACCTTTATTCCCAAATTCTTGGTTCTGGCTTGGAGGAATGCAGCAGAGTTGTGATTTTTGCATTTTTTTGCTCAGTGTAACTCTGTTAATCAAAGTGCTCTTGACAGAAGTGATTGAATTATCAGTGACAGCCACTCTTGATTTTTCACCATTTATGTTGTTTATCAACTATTGTTCGTATCCTTTATGAAGACTACCTTTAGGTACTCTTTCAGATGTACTTTTGAAGGAAGAGTGGGCTTCAGATTTTTCTCCTGATAATATAATGGGATAACTTGGTTTTTTATCAGTTTCAAATGGAAAGCAGCTATGCTGGAACCAGCTGTGACTATTGGTGATTTATTAGAAGTGTTGGACTTAAGAGCAGGAAGAGAGCCTAGTGAATGTGAAACATATTGCGTGTATTGTTGTGTGGGCAAGGCCGAAGAGATACTGTACAGCATGTGAAGCTAATCAAGGTGATATTTAAATTCAGTCATTTGTAAGTTTAAAAACCAAAAGCTATTGACTTGGTGATTTTTTTCATCATTCTTTTGAAAATTGACCAAGTAAATCCTTACATTTACTCAATGCAGTAAGTTCTTGCAAAATTTTTGATGTAGAGAAATTCAATATTGACACCCATGTGTCACTATGCAATCTTATAAATAGTGAAGCATATTGTAAAGTATCTGGGGAAAAGAAGATCTATAAAAGTATCTACAGTTTTTGTTCTGCTTGCTTACTGCCATGTTGTTGGATCATCAATTAATAACAGACTGCCTGTATTCATCTTCACTAAGTAATGTAATGGAAAAATGTGGTCAAGTTTGGTAATCTTTGGGTTGTTCTCACAATGGATTTTTCCTTGAGCACTTCAAATTGATCTCTTTTAAGCAGTGCTTTAAAAATCTGTAAATACACCTCTGAAACACCTTCTCTAATGGTTTTCCTAATAACTTCCTGCAGCAGAACACCCCACCCCCACCAACCCAATAACAGCACTGGGAAAATACTTATCAAACCCACAAACAAAAAAACACACACCCCCATCCCCTAAAAGAAAACCCAAACCAAAACTAGTAGTCAGATAACATCTGAAAAGTTTTCTATCTTCTTTTCATCGGTAAGACGGATACTTTCATCTAGGTCTGCAAGTGAGAAGGAGGAAGGTTCTAGCAGTAGACCCTCCAATTAATTAACCTTCTGTTATTGTTAAGGCTGCATACTGGAGGGCAGAACCACTCGAGTAGATAAGAGGAAGCCTCTTGTTCTGGTAGCTCAAAGTAAAATTGAAAGCTAGTACATTAATACCTAAAATTTTCCTACTGAATGTCTTTAAACAAAGTCTATTTCATGTTGTGTAACAATCTAAACTTCTGTCTTAATTGGTCTTTGCGGACTCCTTAGAAGCATCCAAGAGAGACCACAGTTTGAAAACAAACGAAGCTGTCCTTTTCTGACTTTTTTTCTCCTTTCCTTAGCTCAGTCTTTACAGAAACAGCTGCAGAAATACACGGTTTCAGTGTTACTCTTGTTTGGAACAGGTGATTAGCAGAGGTACTAATGAAACCCTTTTCCTCAGCAATGTTTCCTTTATCTGCAAATTGAGAAGGTTAAGCCATCAACTGAACTACTGAACATTCTGACTTTTATGTAAGAAACTTGACTTAGGTTCTCCTCGCTTCCTACCAGGTGTTAACGTACCTCATTAAACAGCTAGCAAAACAGCAAGTCAACTTAGCTTAAAGTATGTATGCATCATAACACCAGGCGGATGAAATGACCTTACTGCTCAGGAGATGAGTTGCACCGACATACTTCACATTCATATTTCTCTCCTAACTGTACAAAAACTGATACAGAATTTTATTTATAGTCTATCTAACTTCACAGTGTAGGGTGTTCATTGCTGTTTCTTTATTTAGTACTTGGGTGGCCTAATTCATACTCACCATGGCAACTAATGTTAGATGACATCTGCTAAATATTCCACTTTAGTATTTCAGTCATGCCATATTATGTTAAGTTCATTTATATTACTCCTAGCTGGCTAACAGTTAAGAAGTGCTTTTCCAGATTCAGGGGAGATAAACTAGAAATATAAATGTGTCAATTTAGACATGAATCTTAGAATCTTGACTCTTATGTCTGTTGCTTCAGTATCTGTTAATACTCAAAGTAGTATATTTTTCCAGGCAGAACATACTTCCCAGTGTGTCTGAAACATCATTATTTGTCAGGAGATGTCTGTCCTGAGAGGTCTAGAACATGGGACCAGAAGGGACCACTTTGGTTCAAATCCAGCACCTGTTTTGGACAACATGCTGTTCTTTCTGTGAATCAGTCAGGTGCAATGTTAAAACTTTCTAGGCTGGCACGGCAGTGCTCATGATTCTGTTGTTAGAGAGAATGCTTCTGTGCCTAAAGATAAATGCTTGTACCCATAGGCAGTCAGCACCTATTTATTTCTTACTTGATTTTTTTTTTGTTAATAACCTTTTCCCTATTACAGTCCTCCTGTCTCTGTAAAGTTGCATATCTGTAATAACTCCATAGCTGCCTTTCTGAGCTGTTTGAATACATGATTAGAGAGGTCACCACCTGCCCATCTTTCTTGAAGTCTCTTTTCTGTCCCTGTTCTTATTCGGATTTCTTTTCCTGAATGTTGGTGACAGGGCTTGCACATCAGTGCCTTAGGCATTGATACTGATTGCTTCACAGTTTCTGTGTAGAATACCTGTACTTCTACTGATTAGGATTACTTACTATTTTTCAGTGATGCCTGATATTAGAGCTATATGATTACAGAAGGTCTGTTTTCTCTTTAGTCACATTATCTGACTAATGCCTAGTTTAGAAACTTTTGTATAAATGACTTAGTGCTTGCAGAAATGGAATACAGTTCCAGAGTGTTCATCAGTTCAGTGTCATTTGGTTTTCTGTAGGATGTCTGAACTCTTTGTGTTCATGAGACCTTCCAGACTTGCATATTCACCCTCATGTCCCTGCTGACTTGTCAAACTTAGTAATAATAAGGTGATCTCAGGTAATTCTAGTAGTAAGTTCTTTCCAGCTTGCTTGTTCATGGTACATTTTTTGTTTTAATAGGTTTTTTATCCACCTTAGTTCTTCTGACAATCTCCATTTTTGTCATGTGAACTCTTCCACTTGGTGTTTGAGAGCCCAAGTGATGGGGGACTAATTGCATAGGATTACACAGAGTAATCATAGGGTCACACGCTATGAATTATGAAAGTGACAGAATTTTATATAACATCAAAGAAGCCCAAATCAGCCTCTTTTTAATGTGACTATAAAGGTTTCTGGAAGTCTAAAGGTTTGAGTTTAGCTATTCAGGTTTTGTCACAGAAGCATTGTATTTCCTTGCAGTGAGGCACCAGGAGATATTTTTTTTGTCTGAAAAGCATGACCTTCTGCAGTTCTGTTTGTAATTCCAGGTTGCTGCAACCTCCACTGGAATAGTCAGCGATTGAATTGACAGAAGCCTTTAGCGGAGTATAAGTTACCTGGGAAAGCAGGTCTTGATTGAGGAGAGCTTTTATTAAGCTGGAACAAAATAGTCTTGTTATAGTTGCTCTGATACTGGGAACACTTTCTTGTGACGCTGAGCTGGTGTTCTGGTTTTGTAAGCTGTAGACAAAATGATGTGCCGTTTTGCTAATGGTAACACTGCCTTTATTGGCTTCATGGTTTCAGAATGGATGGGAGTTGGGGTTTCTTTACCACTGATTAACAGCTGTACAGTTTATTCAGTAATTTAATTCATTTGGATCTGAATTTGAGAATTTTTTTAATGTGAATCTTCTGAATCCTTTTCACTTACTCATCGTGTGACCAGCTAACACAGCTTTGGTAATCATGTTGGTTTTGTTAGCTTGTTGTTTTAATTACAAGTGCAGATGTAATGGATAAAACTGCTGGTTATCTACTAAAATTGTCTAAGTGGTACAATAGTCTGAAACTGGGCCTGTAATTTCATGGCCTGTGTCTGAATTCTGTTAGCCCTTCACCCCACCTCTTTGCTAGCTGACCTACCTCAATTTGACCCTTTCAAAGGAAGATACACTCGATGTAAAGAGAATATTATAATAACCAGATGAAATGTTTTGGTTGGGATTTTTTAAACAGAAAGCAAGCTATTGACAAACATTTGCTCAAACACTTCTTATGTCATTGACATTATTTACACAATATGCAGTTGATGAAGTAGACATACAATTTTTAAAAGATGCAGCTCTGAAAACAGGAAAGGATTTTAAGTTTAAATAGACATGACTACAGTATTTGCTTCTAAGTGTTAGATGTGCATCAATACTTCATTTGTCTCAAGGTTAGTCAAGGAAATGAAAAAGCCACCCCACATGAGTTCAAGTAAACATTCACTTTTGTGATCTGGCATCATACCAGTTTTACTGGTATGGGATTTGGAAACTGAGTTTGTTCAGCATAGAGCTACAAATATTGAAATTCAAGATGTTACAAAATTTTAGCTGTGTGAATGCACTGGGGCAATATATTGGGCTGCTAAACCACATGATTTTGAAACTTGTTGACGTGGTGAATCTTAGTCCTTCAAACTGGACAAGTCACTGAAGTCAAATTAAGGTCACTCTTGAATCTTCAACTGTGCTTTGATGGAAAGCTTCGTAAAGGATATTTACAGTACTCTAACTGATCTGTAGTAATTTCATCTGTAGCTTTAAACAGTTGAGGCAATGGAGAATGACTAAGCATTTTCATATATGTGTGAGCTTGGACACACCTTACAGCTTGCATATGGACTAGGGTTCTAACAGCTGTATCAGTTGTTACAGTGGTATGTTGCCAGTTCAGGGATAAATCTTAATATTGTCCTGTTAATGTTTTGTGCAGACTTCAATAAGATCCTCTACTACTGTTCTTCAGGAAAGCTGGTGATAATCCATATAATTCTCTCCTTAGGAATTATGTCCTAATGGGTCATACAAGACTGTGGGAATGAATTAGAGAAATAACGAGTTTTCCTAGTCTAGTAATTTAACTTTTATTTTTGAAATGATACATTATATATAACTATGGGTGGGTAACAGCTGCATAAAGTGTACAGTCAAGTACTTAAATCTCTTGCTCCTGTTTTCCACTTCTCTCCAAAACTCTTCCTGCTTAAAATCTATTGCTGCTGTTGCCTCCTCAGCTTTAGTAGGAGAGGGAGTACTTCAAGTGTGCTTAAAAAAAAGGTCTATGGAGCTCTAACAGATGTGGGACACTTGTGTTCCAAGACAGTGTAATCTAGTAGTTGCCCAGGGCTTTCTATGGATCATTCCTTCATATTAGTAGTTAACTCCAAGTTTCATTGGTGATGCAGTATTAGAACTTCTGAAGATTTCTCTTTGAGACACTAGCTTTTTTTTTTAAGAATTGTGCTGCGTTTGTTGCCGTATTGTTTTGCACTTCAGCCCAGTAGTGTTAAAACTTGCATGCCAAAGCGCTCCAAATTTGTGCTCATCCAAGATGTGTGCTTATGTGCCATTTTACACTGATTATGTGAATAGGGGAGTAAGGAGTACTTGCCAAGAACTTATGTATCATAATATCCAAGGTTTCCTAAGAAGAGCCAAGACTTCTAATGGTTTTTTACTCGGAGCTGCCAGTAGTAGCAGCTACTAGACTTTGAATGGACATAATGTAGCCTTACTTCTTAATCCCATTTTCCCTGGAAATGTTCCAAGGGAAATGGAAATTTACTTGCAGTGTTAGCAAAGTAAATAAAGCACAAGTTACTCCAAGACCCTAGCAGAGTTTTCAGTTGCTGGTAGTGAAATGAATAGATGTGGTAGTCTTCTGTGAGGAATAACAGGCAGGTAAACATGAAAATGAAATGCTAGGTGCTCCCATCTTATTTCTTTGTCTTGCAAAGTTGATTCTGCTTTCCACCAGTGCAAAATGGTCAGGAGACTTAAAATTTTCTTGTGCGTATGTAGAAGTAGGCCAAATGGAGGTTGTGCAGTCAACCTGAACTACTTCATTTACTAAGAAGCAAAGAGATCCCTATAGAGGAACCAAATGCTTTTTAAAATGTAGCTCCCAGGGTAGGCTTCCTTTTCATAAGCTTCATTTTTTCTGTGATGCTGTAACTAAATTTTCTTAGCTCAGCTGAAGACTGATCTTTGATCCTTTTCCCTTATACTGCAGTCTCTTGGGCACTGAACCATTACTGTACTGAACGGTTACACTCAGCATCTGAATTGGACTTCCATTTCTTGAATAAAAACACATTTTATCTAGATCTTGATTTACTCCTTATAATGCTTCAATTCAGCTCATTATTCCTTAGACTTTTTTTACAACAAACCTAAATTTTATATGACCTTAATTAGTTGGGTCGTTTGGTCCAGTTTTCATTACTGTAGATGTTTCACTTTCAGCTGTGACCTATGGAGCTGTTTATAGAGCCTTGTCAAAATTACTCAGCTGTTTGCATAGGTGACTTCGGTAGGAACCAGGAAGTGGATGTACAGATACTAGTCAGTAATTCTTGAACTGAAGCTGGTTCGTAGTTCATTAAGAAGGTTTCTCAACAGCATCTCATTTTGTCTCTTTCTTGGTCTCTGCATAGCATAGCATTTTTTTTAAATACTCTTCTTAGTTGCTCTTGCAGTTGAAACTGATCGCTCCTTAAAAGGGCCTAGCTAGGCAGGTCTCTTTAAAATGTCTGCCTTTCATGGCTTGGTGTCAGATTGCAGTGTGAATATTAACCTTTTCATAAATTACAGATTTTTATCAAATAATACCATCATCATGCTTTCCTAGTTGAGTCACTTGCAAGCTTTTTTTGTACATCATAGTACGTTCAATGACTTTTCAGAAGGCAAAACCTGATATTATGACCCTTAATATGTTGGGGGAAAACTGTTTTGTTGATAGTTCATTTAAATGACTACTTTCAAAATGCATATTTTCTGCATCCCCTCTTGATGTAGGGAATGAATAAAGGTCCTAAACAGACCTGTAAAACAATGAGTCTGATCATACATATTGTCTATATATAACTTTTATCAAATTTATAACAATACATTACAAAGTACATAGTTTCTGCTAGATTCCTGACAGGGGAATATGCAGGCCAGAAGTTCCTGAAACAAATCCAAATACAGAATCTTTTCTCTGGGGTTTTGTAAACATTTTACTTTACTACCCTGGCTAAGCTTGGAATCCTGTCAGTACCAAGGAATTTGTCGGCTTTATCAGTGGTAACTATTTTCCAGACAACTGTGCTTTAGTCTCCTGGAGTCATTGCCTAAAGTGGAAATAAAATGTCTATGCAGATCTTTTAAGCCCTAGTTACTACTGTGTTCGTGCTGAATCTTCATTTTTTTCTTGTTGGTTTTTTTTTTAAATCTGAATGCTTTTATTATGGGTATCTTGTCTGCACCACTGTTGTTGGAAACTTCAAGACTCCTCCAGGATAGAATTGGTCAGTGCCTTATGCATTGACTGCTGATAGTAGGTCCTTCTTGTAAGGACTAGGTGCCTGGGAAAGGCAAAACACAGCCTTCTGATCAATAAGGTGTTGAATCTTTACAGTGGTGCACTAGTACTCGGTGTAGCCTCATGAACAATTTTTTACACACACCTCTCACTTCACTGTAGGTATCTTGAGTGTGCAAAAGGACTGTAGAGAAGAATATTCAGGTTCTGTCTTTCAGTGTCCATTGAAAGTATGGAAATTCACAGCTGAGATTTGCAGAAGTGAAGGGTGTGACTCCAGGTCTTCTCAGGCAGCTTAGGTGGTGAAATGCTATCCCCCACTTGCAGATAATGTTAAAAAGCAGCAGTGTGGTGGAAATGCTAGACATGGATTGGAAGGAAAAATATACATGGGAGGCTGCCTGCTTGTCCTCACAGCATTGGTAACGTATTTTGTGCCCCAAATTGATATATTGGACACTTAAGGGTGGATATCACAGTCTGCTTGGCTACAATTGATAATTTGCTACAACTGTATTTTTGCTTTTATGACGAGTGTTTTTTCCCTTTATGATGAAAACCTGATAAAGAGCTGTTATCTTCTACTTAATAGGACAGTAGAATTTGATTGTTATTTGTTAATTTCAGGTGAATGAATGAAGAGGTAGTATATGAGTTAACTGCATGAGCTGCTTTGGTCTATTGCAGAGAAGTCATACCAAACAAAGCCTTAAAGCATGTAAAGATGTTTCTGTGAAGTTAAATATCGCAGGAAATAATGATGGGAGTGTAAGGTGTCCTGCAGATGAGTTTCAGTTCAGACTTTTTACACACACCTCAGCACATGTAATGGCTTCTGCTTTGATCGCATTTTGATTTTGGTGCTTGGTATTTAAATGCTGCTAAAGTGTAGTAGTGTTTCCTCTTAAGGGAAAATAAAATGTGTGTACACACTTTCCAACTTGTGTGTTGTTTTGTCCTCAGACTTTGTTTCCAGGAAAAGTAATACACTACTAGCCTCAGTTTTTAGTTAGCTTTCAAGACTGAACATTAGTCATCAGTGTGCCCCCGCAGCCAAGAGGACAAATGGTACCTTGAGCTGCACTAGGATTTCTGCTAATGCTGAATAATTTTCTTTGTTGCAGGTGGTATGGTCAAGAAAAGGACTACAACGTTCTAGTTATGGATCTTCTTGGTCCCAGCCTTGAAGACCTATTCAACTTCTGTTCTCGCAGGTTTACGATGAAAACAGTACTTATGTTAGCAGACCAGGTATGTACAAATCTCTGGGGAAGTTAAAACTCCTAAAATACTTTGTGCAACGTGGTTCTCTTGAAGTGAGTTAAATACTGTTATGCAGTCTCATATATAGCTAAGTGAGCACTTGACCTATACAGGAACAAAGTAATGGTGGCTTCTGTGTGCTGTGGCCTGCAAAATGACTGTAAGCCTGTAGCACAAGGGCAGCACAGATCCAGCTCCTTGACGCTGCAGATCTAAGAAGTGCAACTTCAATAAAGTATTGAGATTAATATGGGTGGATTAACTCCTGATAGCAGCCATGGAAGTGGTGTTAGAAAGTCTGAATCAGTCTCCAGTTACGGTTGATATGAATCAGTGGGAACCTGTTACGTGTTGGCCAGCTGCAGTGACAGGTGAGCAACATGCAGGTCTATGGGTCTGATCTTACTGAATGTCACTATGCCCTCCCAATGTCCTGTAACTTCTAGTACGAGACCATGGGCTAATAAATACCGTTTTGCTTGTTGTGGTGCTTAAAGACAGTTCTTAAAGCTGTTAGTGGAGATGCCACTCTACCTCAGGCTTAATCAAGGACACTAAAACTGAGGTCTGTTAAATCTTTTTCTAGCAATTGGTATTTTTCAACATGGTCATGGAAATGGCCATCATTTGCAATGGCCAGCCATATTTTTTTCTTGCTATTTAACAAATAACTTGATTGTGCTGTCTTCAGCTACTTGAAAGGCAGTAATGGCTTCTCGAATTGAATTTTCAGTGGTAGTTTAAATTTCATCTAATATTACGTAATTGATGTTTGTTAGTACCAAGTTGTCACTTAGCCAGATGCTCGTAGAATCCCAGGCTCTTGGCCAAGGAAGCTCACTGCATTTGTATGGAGACAAGGTCAGCTGTCCCTCTTTTCAGCTGCTTTGAGTGGTATGCTTGCTTTTAGAGAGCCATTTGCCTGCTCAGTTAGCTAGAGTCTGGGTGTTACAGCGTCTCCAGGGAATCCGCATGGGTTTTCTGCAGTATCGCTTTGGATGATAAACATTAATTAGTTGTCATCTGGGAAGCATAGACAGGATGTATGATATCAGTGCACGGAACTGGCTTTTAGGGCATAGTCCAGTAGAACAGCTGTCAAGGGTATGATACTGTAACAATTCAACTTGCTACAGACAGTGTGAAGACTGTTTTAGTAGCTGGAAAGCTGAACCACATAAATGCATGTGCCGTGATCTCGCGCACAGGAAACGCATGACTGTATATGATGATACAGATGTGCCATAGTTTCTCTGAGTCTTTAGTGATGACTCTTATTCCTTGATCACCGTAGCCTAGATATGACAGTATGGGCCACAGTCAGGTTATTACTTGCTCTATGAAAACTGTTACCCCGAAAAGTGACATTTGATGATGAATGAATAACTGGGACAGAGGGAGGGAATGAGCTTTAAAATTGTCTTGTGGTACATAAATAAAACCTTTATTTGAAGTAAGAAAAAAATTACTCCTTAATGGGACACTGTAGTTAGAACATGAACTTGAATGTATGGGAAATAGTTTCAGGTATTTAATTTACCATTGCCTGATCAAGATTGTGGAATTTTAACATACAAGAAAGATAAATTTATTTGAACAGCATAAAAAAAAAGAGACTTGGTTTTCATTAAGCAGATATATAAACTTAAGTTGCAGAAGAAGGCAACAGTAAAAATTAAATGTTCAGCGAAAGCATGAAGTGAATTGTATTGTGCTCATTGAAATCTTACCTGTTTTGTTGTTGCTGTTTTTTGCAGATGATCAGTAGAATTGAATATGTGCACACAAAGAATTTTATACACAGAGACATTAAACCAGATAACTTCCTAATGGGTATTGGGCGTCACTGTAATAAGGTTAGTCTAATACTCTTTGCTTAAAAGATCCGAAGGGAATGGCTGTGTTACTTGATTCAAGCTGCACAACCTTTTTAAAACTCACTGCGAAAACTGATGTTTTGGATGCTAAACCATGGTTCTTTGATGTGAGAGCTTGGATTTCTCAGTGTCTGCTTCTAAATGCAGTGGCATACACATGTGGGTCTGACTCACCCTGTGAGATGTGCTTGATTGCAAGATGATTTCTGGGCTTGCAACAAGACTATAAGCTAACCCTAGAGAATACTTAGTTACTTTTCTCAATGATGGAGTTTCATTATAGAGATGACTGTTTTAACAGCGTTTTTTTCCTCAATGATAAAGTCAAGTCTTATCTTTGGCTTTGGGGCTGACTTCCTGGGATGAAGAGAATTTGTGCCAACATGGGAACTGCTGACCTACCAGTCATCAGGGCATTAAGTCTTGAAATGACAGACTGGTAAAGAGAACTCTTCAGCCATCAGAACTGTGGATATGACTAATAGCCAACATGTAGATCAATTGCCTTTATAAATAAATTAAAAACTATGCAAATGTATTGATGGAAAATTTAAGTTGTAGAGTACCTGAATGTTGTACAACAAAAAACTGCTCTCAATTTACGTGGGGGGTGGGGGTGGGGGGGAAGCGCGGCGGGGGGTGGGTGGGCTGAGGTTGTTGCATTTGTTTGGATGGGTAATATAGTCAGAAGTGCATGTTTCCTGTTGAAAAGCTTACATAGAAGAAAACTTTTTTATTTTTAGTTCTCTTGAGTGAAATATACTTAATCCTGCAATTTGTATGTCGAGCTCGGGCAGACAGGCAGCATTGGCAATGCATTAAGCATGCTATTTAATAGAAATTAATTTCAGGACAAATGCACGTGATCAAGCTGTTTATTGGAAGCAAGATTCCCACTTATCTTCTCTATATGCCATCCAAGAATGTCTCCTCTCTTTAGGCACTACTAGTATTTAAAATGTTTACCTTTGTTTGCCTGTATGAATGCCAACTTCAGGGCCATGAACATTAGAAGGGGAAAGCTTGATTAACATGAGATAACAGCTCTTGTCTGAAGAGGTGCAGTGCACTGAATGTTCAGATACAACAATTGTTGGAAAAGCTTATAAGTCCAGCTGAAAGGCAGTCTTTATGTAATCCTGTTGCTGTTAAACTTTGCTTGTTCCCAAGTTTCATACTTTCACTCTGTAGAGCTCTATTTTTCTCTGCTGTGTCGAGCAGTTAGGCTCCTTAAATTTCTGGCATGACTTAGAGTATTACTTAAACTTTGTAATTTTTTTCCTAGTTTTAGTTTCTGATTTCCAGTTGTTCTTTTTGGGCCATTTTTCTGTACTTTTGCACAGTCATGCTAGGTTGGCATTGCTGCACTCTGTTTCATCTTGATGTGGATTAACGGCCTAGAAATTGCTGCTGTGCTTACTTTAGTGGAGGAACACATTAGATTTGCATCAGCTGAAATGAAAAACAAAATTGCCTTTACACCATTTTTATTTTTTTTTTCCCCATTAATAGACTAGTTAGGGCGCCACGCGATGAATGGTGGTAAACACTGTCTGTGGGCATGGGTTTCATTACTGTTGCAGGGTTTTAGACATTAGGGAGGTAGTTCTTGCTGGAAGTGCAAATCAGTAGGTTTACATGAGAAAAGTGAGGAATGGGTTGCTTCAGTTTGGAACCAGATGTTTTATCTAGGGAACGTTTGCCACCATACAGTATTTACTCTGTTTCTTTTTGTAACTAAGTGTAGCTCTGGGTGTTTTAGAGATGACTATACACCGTTTAAAGAAAATCAGCCACAAAGACTAGAATAACATGGTAATCTTGTTCCAGTAGCTTCCTGTCAGTTATATTTAAAAAAAAGAAAAGATTTTTTCAAATTTGAATTTGGTGATTGGGAGAAATTTTGCTCCCACCTTAAAAGATGAATTTTCAGCTCTGCTAGAAATAAGCCCTGCATGCTTATGAAAGTAAACTTTAAGGTGACTAAATGCCTTCTACCTCTTCCTTACTGAAGATTTATTTTTTCTAAATGTCTTTTGGGGGAAGGGCAGTTTGTGGAACCAAAGGATGCTTTTGTAAGCAAAACATCAATTTCCTTTTTTAATAGAGCCAAATGTCACCATTGCTATCCCTGGTCAAGGCAGTGCCATTTTGGAGTGGCTCACAGTTGAAATTTACCTTGTCACATCTTACAAATTTTCACCTTAAAATAAAAATTAAAAAAGTATACAAACATACATAGTTTTTTGAAAAACTACAGTGCTTGATGGAAGAAGGATGGCATTTGGCTACCCTGTTCTTTCTTGAACGCCTCGGTGTTGCCTGTCTGCGCCGGCCATTGTTGCAATGTAAGCAATACTGTTTGATGCACTGCCACCCTCTATTGTTTGTTCAGTGTTTAGAATCTCCAGTGGGGAAGAGGAAAAGAAGCATGACTGTTAGTACTTCTCAGGACCCATCTTTCTCAGGATTAAACCAGGTCTGAACTGTCTCCTATTCCAACCTCAACCCCAAATTCATGTGCTTTATTTTTGTTTTGTTTTTGGTTTTGTTTTTCTGGAGAATGTAGACCTTGCAAAAGCACCTCTTATGTTGGCATTATTCAGACATACTTGGCAAACATGTAACATTACTAAGATGTTTCCCTGTGGCGCTTGTTTAAATTGTGGAATTATTTCTAAACTTCATATTAAAAGGGGCTAAATGTACGTGCTTCATTTCCAATGCAGAAGCAGGTTTTATTTTTGTCCTTTAAAACTCAAAAGCAATAGATTTATTGAATGTTTTGAAGGATAGACAACCACTCTAGTGAAATAGCAGGGCTTCTGCATAGGGCTGTTTGCTTGCTTTCCTGTAGGGTTCCTGCAGTGTCTTTGACTGCACATGGAGAGGTTCTGTTATCGCTTCAGCCAGACTCCTTCCCTTGCAGTTTTTGTTCAAAATCTCTCCAAATGTGTAATGAGGACTCCTGTATCTTCATTCATTGTGCTTATAAAACAAATTACTCCAGGAAGCTGTGTCTTGGAGAAGCATGAGTTTATCTTGTAGTGTTAAATGTAGTATTCCTGACTCTTTAAGAGAAGATGAATTTGAGAGAAATGAAGACATACACCAGTTTGTAGCAGGACAGCTGGAAATTGCTGAATATGAATCATAGTGCAGGAGTTTGGCCATAGAATCAGTCCGTAGCTTTCCACAATGATAGTCTTCATGTATTAAATCTGAGGCAGCTAGCTGCTGTACGCAAGCTGGCAGGCTTCTGCTGTCTGCTGAAACTTCCTTATCAGTTGAGGCAGAGACTTTGATCTACTTCTCTAGTTGCTCTTGGCAAAAATCTTGCCCTATTTCTCCAGTTTCCTGCTGATTGTGCAACAAACAGAATTAAGGTGGTATGAGGTTATCTGTGGGAATACATCTGTGTTCCTGCTGGCTGGCATCGGTACATTCTGTGCTCATCCAAATCAGGCTGTATCTTCCAACTTAACTCTTTGCAAGATGGACTTCCTCCTTTGCCTTACACCTATCTGGAATGGGAAATACAGAATGAGTGGAAGCTAGGGAACAGAGTAAACTTCCCCAGAGAAATCAGTGCTGTAAAATAATATCCAGTTAATCAACTAGTGTAAAACAGGTCTGTGTTGCTGAATTTTTTTTTTTTAAGAGGTTCTGCTCATACCTCTTGAGAGAAGGCAGAATTACTTTGTTCAGGTCTAATATTGAGAGCTTACAGCAGCTGTGGAAGAGGCAGAGCCATGATTTACTTTTAGAATTCTTTTGAAGAATGCAGTCTTACCATGTCTGTGCTAAACAGGACTAGACACCAGCTATTTATGTACTAGAGGGACACTTCCAGTGTTAACTATTTTGATTCATGAACTGTGACTTTGTCCCTTCATACCATTAATTAAGGGCAAGATCCCCAGGATTACAGAAAGAACGTGAAGATTTTGAATTGTTTAAAGTGTTTGTAACTAAATGTGCAGTGAAAATATTCTGACTGCATGTAGTATTTGGTTTTCCTTCCTTCTCAAGGCATAATATTTTGCTTAAATTAATGGGCAAAGGCCCTGCAAAAGTAGCTATTGCAAACTATGCATTAGAGGCTGTTGTCAGATCAGAAAGCTTTAATCAGAAAATAAGGGATTGCATTTGAGCTCAGG
The DNA here is from genome assembly GCF_965140245.1 of Athene noctua. Classification (NCBI taxonomy): domain Eukaryota; kingdom Metazoa; phylum Chordata; class Aves; order Strigiformes; family Strigidae; genus Athene; species Athene noctua. The sequence continues at coordinate 12,314,561 of NC_134048.1, forward strand.
CTTTGCTTCCAGGATAGTTGCATTTGCAGTATAGTAATCACATAAAAGCTTTGCACTATCTGCTTTAGGAGTTTAGTATCAAAATCACTGATTTCCTGGTAGCTGGAGACCATGTCCGTGCTCACTAAGTGAATAACTACCTCTAGTGGTGGCTGTGGCGGGTGCAACAAACACAAAGACCCCCACTTTTCTGAACTGTCTGACCTGTGGAGTTGATTTTAAAACTTGGTTTTGTCCTCTTCCTCAAAGCATTCTGGGCTTTCAGGGTGATTTTTCACTAGAACAGCAAATGTAGAACTGCTATGCTTTGTGGTTGTGTATAAATCATTGCAAGACTTAAGGTTTTTTGCTCTGACACCTGTAGTTTAAGAGGTTTTAAGCATTGTTTTTTTCCTCTCTAGACTACTATAGTTAGAAAATCTTCTTCAACCAGAATTCTAAAACATACCTACCATGCAATTCAGAAACTTTGTCGTTCAGTATCTTTGATACTTCTTGAGTGTCACTTCGTAATTCACAGCACTTCCAGTGTGCCAGAGTGATATGCAAGTATACCTGCATCCAAGACTGAAACAAAGGGTCAGTCTCCCATACTTGTCTGCATTTAAAGCTGCATCTTCTGTGCTGGAGTCACCTTTAAGGTGATACTGTCTTCTTTCCATCATCTCCTTCCTTCACCCAAGTTAGTTTTGCAGTATTCATTAATCTGTAGGGGTTGTAGTCCCTGATACTGCAGTATTAATCCAGTGTTGGAATCGGGAGCTCAGCCTGATGTTTTGTAGCTTGAAGACTGATTGCTAGAATTTGAAATGTTCCTTCCATACTTCTGCCTCAGCTTTTTTTTTGCCTAGTCCCAAAATCTTGTCACAAGGTACAGTCTGTATTAACCTTTGTAGATAGGTTGGCTGTTAGCACACTAATTAGCACGCACTCAGTTGTTGCTAAATATCAAATCACTGGGCAAGCTTGGTTATTAGAAACCTAAATTGGATTCCATGTACTAGGCTCTAGCTTCCTGGCTGTATTAATATCATCAGCAAGTGTGTCATGCTGCTGTGATAGTAGTCTGGTAGTCTTGAAATGAGCATACGATTGAAAGCAAGATGCCTTGTTCGCTGTTGAAGGTTTTGGCCTTATGCTCTGCAGAATGGTCAGTGTTCTTTGAGGGTTAGAGAACACTACAGGATATACCATCATTTGCATTAAGCTGCTGAGCTGCCATTAACTATCTGTATGTGTAAACTGCTCTAGTGTGAGTGGGTTTGTAAGTGTACTTTAGCACATGCTAGTTTCCTTCCTAAATAGTGCAATGCAGTTATGGAGCTAATGTGATACAAACTACAATAGTAACATAAAATAGTCGTAGAACTAAACTAGAGATACTGAGCAGCACAATCTAATCTATTCTGCTGGATTGAGAAAAGGCTTGAACTAATTCACTATTAAGTATTTGAATTGACTAGTTAACGCTAGTTGCAACTCTGCACTGTTACTTTGCTTCCTCTTAACTGTAGACTATTACATTTTTGTGGATGGATATCTTTAAAATGTAGCTAATGCCTAGTGAAAGAGATGGGGGATTCTTTGCCTCATGTAGGAATATAATCTATTTTCATTTTTCTTTAAGTTATTCCTTATTGACTTTGGTTTGGCCAAAAAGTACCGGGACAACAGGACAAGGCAACACATACCATACAGAGAAGACAAAAATCTCACTGGCACAGCTCGATATGCCAGTATCAATGCACATCTTGGCATTGAGCAGAGGTGAGTTCAAGGAGATTACTGCTGTGCTTTTGGAGGCTGGAAGATGATCTTATTTGTAAGCTTCCAAAGTGTCTGATCTAATTTTATGTGAATAAGTGCGTATATATTCCTTTGCAGGTACTTTTCTTTTTGGCTGCCTATGCAAGGGTAGGGGGGGGAAAAATCCAGGCACCTCATTTGCTTCTTGAAGAGAGTCTAAGTCTTGCAGCATGGGGTGGATGGTTCTGCATACTCTTCTGGTTTTGTTTTTTTTTTTTTAAAGGATAAGCTATACTTCCATGTTGGATCTATCAGAGCCCCTTCACAAATAAAATGGTGCACTTTCTTGTTTGTGTTTGGTACCTGTTAACGCCACTGCTGACTGGCTTAAGATGTGGTTGCGTAACCAGAAAGAGTATTCTAAAGCTAGTGTCTGTGTCCTGTTTTCTCACTCTCCCTTCAAGTTAGTAAACTGTTGTTTATCCTTTTGCCTGCAAGAAAGACCTAAGATTGTCAACTTCACTCATGCTATATTTTGGTTTCTGGTATACACAACCATAGTTGTGGCTGTGTATGTGTGTACACATGTATGTGTGTGTATACATATTTATATGTTGAAGCTTTGCTTAATCAACAAACATATGTTTATCATCTGGATCAAAAGCATATTGCCACTAGATATCCTAGCAGTGGTCCAGTGGAGATAGCACTTCAGGCTGTTTGGAAGTGTACGTTACGTACTCAAGAGATATGGAGTGATGACTCTCTTCTCTTCCTTACCTATATGCTTAGATATTGTAATGTATAAGTGCAGAGTGTAGCTTTACCATGAGATGCTGAGGTTGATCAGACATAGTTAAAACTTTAATGAATGTCTGTGCCTCAGACCTTCAATTTAATCAAGATGGGAATGACAGGATTTCTATTGCTCAACTTCAACGGAGTGTGTAAGTTACAAATATTTTGCTTTAAAATGCTCCATGTTTCTTTTCTTGTAATTTCCTTAAGTGCATTTTATTGTCTGTCAAGTGTCATTACTTAAGCCTACTTGGCAGTGTGGGTCGAGTAAGGTAAATGACAGGTGTCATTTCTGAAATACATTTTATAGAAACCAAGCCGTTCTTGTAAGGGACTAGCTGTGCTAACACCTTACAGTGAGGGGAGGGAACTGCAAAAAAACTTGCTTTTGAATTTATTTGGAGGTCTTGTACCATCTGCTGGTAATGAAAATTCTAATATAATTAGAAATGTAGTTTGGTGCATGCTAAAAGCTATTAAACTGTCTAGTTCAAGTCAACAGTGGGGCAAACAAGTAATATATTCCTGCGATCAAGAGAAACCAGTCCTGAAGTTTGTAGCAGAATTTTTCAACTGTTACTGCTGTACTTTAACTGTTACAGTGCATGTTTTCCTATATGTAATGATAGCTGTTTGCAAGGAGCTGTCTGCAATGTAATCCACTGTTTGTTTTAGTAATAGAGAGTATTGTCCTGTTTTTCAAAGCCTGCAAATCACTTTTATCAGTATGTGCTCACATGTAATATATCTATTACAGATTTACAGAACTAAATGTTTCCTACAAAATCATGACATTAAACATTAAAACAATGAACTGGATGGGGGATGGAAACTATTAATCCCTTTATTGCTTCTGAATTTACCACTGCCTTCTCAGAAAATGTAATTTTGTCTGGTGGTTCTCTGGATTGTATTGATGATTAAAATCTGCAATTCTAATAGAATTAGCAAGTTTTGTAGGCTGGAGTTTGTGGTCTTAGTATCATTTTATCTGTCTTTGACTGTGGTTTCATGTTACAGCTGAGATGATTTCAGAGCTAGTTGCTGTCAAGAGGAGTGAACCAGTCTTCTCTTCCCTGAACCTTGGGTACAGCTAGTGTATTTTTGGCCTTGTGGTGAAATGGTTTAGAGAGCCAAACTGTCTTTGTTCTGGGATAGCTCCCAGAGGGTTAGAGAGATGGAACATCAGTTGAGGGGGTGACAGGAGGCCATTCTGGGGATTATTAGTGGTTATATTGAGTTGGCTGTAACATAAAGCTTCACATACATCTTCTTCCCTCTCATACCAAGATCTGAAGGTAGATCTGTCCAGGTTCTTAGAGATTGTTCTCACTTTAAAGGGAGCTGTTTTACCCTCACCCATATGTATAACTCTGCAATACCACTCTCAGCCTTTTGCTCCCTTCTAGGGGTAGTAGGTGTGTAGTCATTCCTGTCACCATTTAAATGCTTTTCTTGCAGATGTCTTGCTGCTGCTTTGCCACCCAGGCACCTGTCAGGCTCTTTTGGTGAAGGAGCTGGGAGGAGGAAAAATCAGTGTTTTTTTCTGTCTCATGTAAAATAAATGTCAGCTGCAGAGGGGCAGTCAGAGGAAAAATCTGATTCTACCACAACTGGGAAGAGGCAACTTTGCCAAGAGAAGAAAAATCATGGAATGTTTTTTTCCAGTTCAGTGAACTGTACTAGCTTTAGTAATCATGAAAGCTGTGTAGCAAAGTATGATGGTGTTCATATGGCTGAAGAGTGGATCTGGAGCATATGCAGTACAGAAAACTTATGAAGCGTCTTAGATGAGAGTTTGCGTGCAAATTCTCAGTCAAGTCTATGGGTGGATAACTTTGGAGTTCTCTAGCTGCCTTGAAACAGACTTCTTGTGGGAAGAAAGCAGAGGGATATCTCATGCATTCACCTTTCTTAATACTGCTTGTCTTTTTAAAAGTCACAGAGACAATTTAGGGTGTTCTAACAGAATTGAAGAAAGAAAATATGCCCTTTTGGGGTTAGATGTTCAGATTGGTCCCAGACAGAGGTAATGTTCAGGGAAAAATGTTCTTAATGAAGTTAAGACTCATGTCCTGTATCTCCCCTACAATGCATTCCATGGTTCCTACAGGTAAAACTTTAGTTTCTATCCAAGCTACTTAACTAAATGGGAAAGATATTTAATGTATCATTTTTTATTTTCCAAAGATGTAACTGCAGATGGAAATATACCACACACAATACCTGACTAAAGAAATGAATAGGATCTCCTTCCTGCTTGTGAAGACTTGTTACATCTGTAATCTTCTGAATCCTGAACATCTAGATATCTTAGCTGTATTAGAAAGAGACCTTCCTTTGCATCAAAGCTTAGGTTTTATTCCTTAATTATTTAAAAAAAAAAAAAATTTGGAATGCTTGCACTTTTTGGAATAAAGTATGAAATGCCAAAGTTTGTAATTCATTGTGTTCTTTCTCTTTCTCCAGTCGTCGGGATGACATGGAGTCTCTAGGCTATGTATTGATGTACTTTAACAGAACCAGTCTGCCTTGGCAAGGATTAAAGGTACGTTATGTTGCCTTGTTTTTTTCACCCCTCACCCTTCCTTTTATTTATCACATTTGGGTATTGTGCTTCTGCCTGCTGGTCTGGATAAGTGGTTGTATATAATGTTAGCTTCAGTTATGCAAAGTGGATTCTCCTAAGACATGATACTTAAAGAATGTAGAAGAAAGGTTCTTTCTGCTTCTTGTGCAGCAGCAAAATGTGTATTGTTTGGCTGTAGTAAAATTTATGCTAAAGAATAGCTTACGTCATCTCTGCAAATTATTATTGTCCTGTTGTGGGCTGAGGCCCTTTTTGGGAAGTAGAAAATAACACTGTTAGTGGCTTTTTGAACTGCTGTAGAGAGCATGAAAATAATCTCTTGCCTAACAAGTTCAGTTTTAGTGGTATCTTCAGTCCAGTTTATGGCACAACTGAATAATTCTTAGCTGCAACAGTTTCAAGTATTTTAATGTATGGTAGCCAGGTATAAGCATGGCAAATATTTCTTATTTTTGTTATCTAGACTTCAGTGATTTGTTTTCGTGTTTTAATTTTCTTCCTCCATATGAGTTGTGTAACTCAAATGGTGTTGCAGCTGCAAGTCTTCTAAAAAGGCAAGCAGCTTGTGAAACACTAGAACTCTTCAGCTGCAAATGAATGTAATGGCTGCTTACTGAAACACGCAGCAGCCCTTGAATGGGGTACTGAGTGGGAATTAATAGAACTTTGGCAAATGTAAATGCAAGTCTGGTCTGTTTAATGGACAAAAGCAGCAGCTAGAACTACACGAGCTGTGCCATGTGATGGAAGCATTAGACTGCGACAAATGGTATTAAACTGTGTCCAAATCTTAATACCAGATTGACCTTCATTCTCTTTGCAGTAAGTGTGTGGGACTTGAAGATTTCACATAAAATACTTATGGTTGACCAAAGGATTTTTGTCATTTTTTCGCTACTGTCCTTATTAATCCAGTGTTGCACAGTATCTCTTATATTGTGACCTACATGTTCCACAGGCTGCAACAAAGAAGCAAAAGTATGAAAAGATTAGTGAAAAGAAAATGTCCACTCCTGTTGAGGTTTTGTGTAAGGTAAGAGTTTCCAAATGATGTCATACTGTGAAATGAAAGTTCTTTTCTTCCTTGTTTTTTAAAAACTAGAGCCGACATATTAGGTAGCAGCAAATGCCATGTGAGACTGAATAATACTCCTCTGGCAGTCATGGGTGCTGTGTGTTTGGCCACCCAGCAAGATTATGAATGTATATAACAGGGCAGGCATTTGCTGCTATTTTTTGGTGTAGTTCATGCCACCATCATTCTAGTTCTTGGTGATTATCGGCTGTGCAAGCTCTCCAGCTCTTATGTGAGGCCTGTTCATTTCCTCAGCTTCTACAGTGAAGGTTCTATATGTGCCCTTTTGGATAAATAAAACCAAGGGAGAGCTGTATAGCTTACCCATATATGCTTGGTTTTGTCTCTTTCAGGTTGTTCATACTGTCTTTCTCTCAGATAGGGACTGTAGTAGAGTTGAATGTCAAGTGATCTTTAAAACCATGTTGCAGAATGATATTCTTCCAGTGCTGTACTTTGGGTCTTAAGACTTCTCTTGAACCTCTTGAACTGCGGCAGCCACATGCTTAGTAACAAAGCTCACTGAGAACACACAGTAGTTTTTGCACATCAAACAGCAGCACCAAGGATTGCACTTTCTAGTCAGGCACATTTACACACCCTTACAGTCTGACAGCATCTTCCAAACTGCTCAAGTGTTATACGCTGTGTTGGTTTTTTTCTTGTAGTACAGCTGTATGCTATTACCTATTTACATGTAGGGTTTAATATAGCCTTAAATTTATAAATATGTAAAGCAGGGAATATTTGAAACAAGTTTTCATGGTTTAAGTCTGCACACCTAATAGTGGTAACTGATCTTGCCTCTAGTATGCTCAAGGAAACATGAGTGGATTCCTCTAAGAGGCAATTACTACTTATTTTGGAGACCTAGTTAATAACAACTAGGTTTAATTAGGGTGAATGAAGTGCTTTAAATATGTTGTCTGCTACCAAAACCTTCAACATACAACTTGTAATTGCAAAACATGCATCAGGTAACAATTCTGGGGAAGGAATGTGAACCTGGTAACTTGCTGATCAAATCCACTTTCTGAAATACATAATAAATTAATAATGAGAGACAAAGAGGAATTTAGACTTTGGGAATCTTCAGCCAGTTTGTCTCTGCCATCATAGACAGAAATACAGCTTTTTGCCGTCTTATAGAAAGTTGTTAGAAGCTTTTTGCTGCAAGCCGTGGCTTGATTAACACTGTTGATTTACAGGGATTCCCTGCAGAATTTGCCATGTATCTGAACTACTGTCGTGGCCTGCGCTTTGAAGAGGCACCAGATTACATGTATCTGAGGCAATTATTCCGTATTCTTTTCAGGTCAGTCTCAAAGTGGAAAAGTACAGAAATTTCAGTGCTTTACCAGTTGGTAACTGCTCTGTGGGACTTGCGCTGCAGAAAGCTGCTCTGTATATTGTAGGGAGTTCTTCTGGGACTTTCTTTCATTTTAAAGTTTGAAAAGCTGTTTAAAGGACCTGAAAAATATTGTTCAGTGTTAAACATGAAGGAAAAGATTCTCTTGTTTTTGCATTGCATGATCTGACCACCAATGCTAGAGGGTTGAGCCCATGCTTCAAGTTCTTTTGCAAGTAGCTTAAGAAATTGACTCCTCAGTAGAAGTGTTTGAAGCTTGATGTTTGGAGGTTGGTGATGGGACTAGCAGTGGTGCCTGAGAGATGGATTTCAATGGTGGGGAATAGTGCAGTTTCATTGAGCTTGTTAGAGAAACCAGAACATAAACTCAGCCTTGTGGAGTGAACAGCATCTGTCAAAAGAAGAACTGGTACTGCTCCCTCAAGAGTCTCCCTCCAGGTTTCTGGAACTGAAAGCAATTTTTATTCTATGATCTACAGTGCTGCAGTCTCTGCTTAAAACTGCATATATTAAAAAAAACCCAACCTGAGAACCTCAGTGCAAACAAATGGGTAAGCGGAGTCTTGAGAAAGTGCTTCTTTACAAATGCAAACTCTTGCATAAACAATGAAGAAAATGCTGCTTGATGGTATATGGGCTTACTTCAAGAATCCCTTTAAGTTAGTAATACTTAACATTTATATCCCATTCATAATCTCCAAAGCATCTTACAAGAAGAGTTAACCTGTAGTTCTGGGTTTTCAGCAAAAACTTGGTATTAGCAGTAAGGAAGTTATGATGTGTTATTGTAAAGTATTTTACTCTTTTCTAGGACCTTGAACCACCAATATGACTACACATTCGACTGGACAATGTTAAAGCAGAAAGCAGCACAGCAGGCAGCCTCTTCCAGTGGGCAGGGGCAGCAGGCCCAAACCCCCACAGGCAAGCAAACTGACAAATCCAAGAGTAACATGAAAGGTTAGTAGCCAAGAACCAAGTGACGTTACAGGAAAAAAATTTACACTAATTTGGACAATGTCAGCAATTTAAGTGTTAGATCAAGGAGGTGGTTTAAAAAATATATTTGGCTGTTAATTTAAAAAGCAAAAACAAAAGACGTCCTTGGAGAATTTGACTACTAACTTTATACCAAAATGTCCTTGTTCTTCATATCATTTCTTCTGGGGATGTTGGGTCATTTTAACCACTGCATCTTTTGCTCCCGCATTAACCACTTTCCAAAAACAAGAAACTGACTTGGTGTTGGGAATGTGACATTTTTATTTATTTTTATCTATATATATACATCTATATATATTTATATATATATAAATATATAATACAATCCAAAATCCTAGACCTAACACTTCTTAAGGGATAATTCTCATTAACTAGGCAAGGATCTAGAGACTTTGGGTTCTACTGTGTTCCAGCTGGTATAGTGCTGTGGGTTTGCTTCTGTTCTATATGCCTCAAACATTGGAGACAGAAAATTGTGAATGATCTGGCTTCCTCCAGTGGGTTTACACTGAGACATTTGGTCCAGAGTTAAAGGAAAGGACCAGTGAGCTCAAAATGTCTTGGGTAAACCAAGGAGTAACCCTGAACTGCTGTGGACTGCCAAGTCACAATTTTCTGAAGTATCTGGATGCTCTGGGTGGGGCTTCAGGTTTCTTGGTTATTTTTCATGTTTGTAGGTTATGGTTTCAGAGGGAAATGTTGTGAAATGTTCAAGGTGTAATTGTAAAAACTGACAACTGAGTTCTGAAAAGGCACATATGACTTTTTTAAACATTCTAGAAGCTTTTTAAATTTTTTTGGTGATGTAAATCTGACTGTGTTAGTCTAGTGTGTTACTAGCATGAAACTGCTACAGCTGGTGACTTACAGCCAGTCTTATAATGAAACTGATTGCTCAAGATGAGCTGTGGATAAACTTGAAGCTAATGAGGTTGTTCAAGTGAGAATAGAGAAGCTAGGTTTAAGTTATGTACTGAGATATTGCTAGTACTTGCTATTCTTCAGTACATTCTTGTCTTGACTATCACTTTTATATGTATAAAACTATATATTAAGCTAACATGATAGACTTGGAAGTCAAAGAAATGCAGGAGTATTTACAATAAACTTATCAAAACATTGTTTTTCATGTATTGTGGCAGCATTCAAACATTGCCAGGTGGCTTTAGTCAAAATAGCTATCCAAAAATACAACACTTCATCCAGAAAAAAACGAAGAACTAAAATACCTGCTGGTCTTCCCAAGACTCAATCTGAAATGATTTCTTAAAGAAAAAAAATTTCCATAGGATGCCATTAAATGTCAGATTCTTTGTGGCATAAAAAGTCCAACTTACTTTGCTGGAGCTGACATGTTAAAACATTGAAGGCTGTAAACCAGTTCCTTCAGCTGAAACACTGGTACATAGCAGACTCGGTAATTAAGCACCAGGCTTAGCTTGCTTCCTGAAATACAGAAGCTCTGACAAGTTCAGAAGCCACTACTGAACCTGATGTCAGAATGTGGAGGGGATGGCTGTTAGAGCAGAAGGAAATAACGTAGATAAAAATGCAGCTTCTTACAACGGCTCATGCTTAAAGTCAAGGTCTTACAGGAGGTCTAACGGGTGGGATGATCTGTAAATGGATGCTGCCCTGAAAAATCAAGTTGTATGTGTTTGAAATACTGTTGTGCTGGTGAAGTATTCTGAGGTTTAATGTGGTACTCTCCTGGCTCAGGCAGTCTCTGACCGAGTGCTATACAGTAAGTAAAGGAAAGGTCATTATAGTGATTATCTGTCTCCACCTTCTAGTGATGATGCAGTGACAGAGTACAAAGCTGCAGCTGACTGAGCAGCACGAGTAACAGGGAAGCTGTCTTATTTGAACCTTATAGACCATTTCTGTTTCTTGGACATTCCTCATTGCACTGTTCTTTGGTAACAAGGCACATTGCTATAGCTGTAGAGAAGTTGCTTGCTCTTTTTTTTTTTCCTAGCAGAATTTCAGTGGCTCTCGCACAGAGTAACAGTCTTTTGGAGAAATTAATCCCTCCTCTGCCCTCCCCATCATGAAGAAAAGGCTTGTGACCTTTGGATCAGTCAAGCTGTAATGTCAGCAAAGCATTAAAGTAGTGCTTGTCAAACATCTGAAGACTTCCTCAGCTTCCTAAAATAGTTAATTTAGTCTCTTCAGCAAAGTAACAATTCCAGATTTCTAAAATCCTACATGCCTTTTTGTGGGAAATATTGCCTGTTAATGAAGATTTTCTGAAACCAGCTAAGTTCAGGCAGGAGGCTGTATGGCTTATATGTTGCTCTGACATTGAAGATGAATGAAATACCTGGTTATTTTTTCCAGAGTTCAGTTAAATTCTCATGTAGTTGCTGTAGCAAAGCCTATGCTAAAGTGGCTTAAAAGCTTTCATGGTATCAAATTATACCCCCCTGGTAACTGTATCCAGTTTAAGAGTACTGGAAATAGGAATTTACAGGTGCATTTACTGGTTAAAATCATACAGTACACCATATAAAGTGCAGCTACTACTGAAGGTGTGCATCTGAGGAGGGCGGTAAAGTCTTAATTCTTTCAAACAGTGTCCAGAGACTTACATTACTTAAATTGTTTGGACAGTGTGCTCCTTTATAGATATTCTGGCTATCTTAACTCAGATCCATATTAAACCATCTCACTGAATCCTATAGGTTATTCAGGCTGAATATTCTGTTTGGTTCCAGGGAAGCCTGTTCTGTCAATGGCCTTTTTTTCTCTTTTATTTTTTTCCTGTCCCTCTCTGGAACCCTGTGCAGTATCTTTTATAACGGCAAGATCAGCTGGTTTTGAACTTGGGAGAGGTGAACTGTTTCAACAGACAGGGCTTCTCTGCTGACTCTGGGAAGTTTAGCTCTCAATCTCTTGACACTGCAGTAGTTGTTCAGGTGTGATTTGTAACAATGCTTACAGTCAGCTTCCCTCAGTCATAAAATGACTCAAGCAGTCAATCTCCGGGATAAAGTCTATCCATTCCCTTTGCGAGAGGTGTTTTTAATTCGCTTCAATGTAGAGTTCTGGAAGCCTGTCAGCAGTTCATTAGCATTTGCTAGATGCCTATGGTTGTGGCAGTATTTCTCAGAACAGACTTAATAGTTCACTGCTTGAGATTTAGCCAATTGATAACTAAATAGTTTTCACTGCTTGTCTCTGCAGCTACTTAATAGAGAAAAAGTTTGACTGTTTTCAAGTAGAGGTGCTTCCTAGAGTATGACAGTACAGTTACCGTTCCTCTGTTGATAGATCTGCAGCTATAGAAATAATAAAGCAATTTGAGTATCTCTCACATAGCATTGAGATTATCAGAGTTTTGAGTAACACTGTGGAGGGACAAGGAGTGATGAATGTGCAGATTTGGGCTGGCCATCTACATAGTGAAGATTTGTTAGAGAGATGTGAGCATCAGCTCTTCAGCACGTTCTTCCTACTGGCAAAGTCTCGCGTGTTACATGAATGTCTCAGCGTCTCATTTGACAGCTGTGATTGGGCTGTGTTTGGGAACACTTCCATGTAGTCTTAATAGGACTTGCAGGGGATGTCGTGGGTTGAATCCGGTTCCCTATTGCTTTTGGTAGAATTGGGCATTCTCTTGCCCATAATACCTTGGATTTGAGCTATTCTAACAAATAGCAGCGTATCATTCGTTCACTTGGCCTTTCTTCTCAGGTTCAGGATCCCATTTTCATTTGAAACATCCAGGCCACTAAAGCAATGAGTTGATCTGTTTCTTCCCACATGGGGAGCACACTCCTCCTTTGCTGACTTCGTTTTGGCTGCTTTGATGGAGAAAGTGGTTCAAATTATGAATCAGCGTTCATTGCTGAACATACTAAGTGGAAAAACAGTGTAACTGTTGTGTACATCAAGTAAGGGTTATGGACAACTTCATGCCAGTGGAACTAAGGAATCACTGGGGTTTCTGTGAGAATTTGCACTGATGTTGCAGTGACTGTCTTAATGCTGGTGTGGAAATACTACTTTTTTTAGATTTTTCTAGTACTGGATAAAGAGATTGTCCTTCTGTGCATTAATTTGGCTCAGAGCTATCAGATCTTTTCTAAATCACCTGTAGCCTATTCTGGAATAGTTAAAGATGTCTTCTGGGTACTATCCAGATACACTTTTGATTGAATGTCAGGCTGTGTTTAAGACTTGTTTGCACTTTCTTGTCTCTGGATGACAGCACAAGATATAGCTGAGGTCAGCTTTGTCTGTATTTCACTGGGAAGAGATTTCTGTTGCAGAAACTGAGCTGTGGCTCAGATTAATTCATACATCAACAGAATACCATTGTGTTTGGAGGGCATCCAGGATGGAAACTTGCTTGGCAAAGTAGTCTTTGAGACTCCTGTTACCTGTTTAAAGCACAGTGCTACTTACCTGAGTCACCAGAAATGAGTGTATAAGCAGTCACATGAAGAGAAGTCTGACTTGGCTTGCAGTAACCGGTTCGTTGAGATCTGTGTAGGTATTCTTTTACTCTCCCTTTTCCACGATGTCTTGAGCTTGTTGTTTGGAGTACTGAACTTTAAAAGAATTGTTCTTGACGCCCCACCTCCCCTGTCACATGAGTTGTTTCACTTGTCCTTCCAAGGACAGAAGGGATGCTGGTTCCTAGCCAATGTCAAAGGTTCTCACTTCTGTTCTGGTTGCCCAGAGTGTCGTATATGTGAGCGTGTAGTGAACACCAGTTACTGTAAGGTAAGTTATTCCCGTTCCTTTTCCTTCTGTCTGTGTGACACTGCCATACTGCGTCTCTGAGGAGTACCACTGCAATCAGCTGACAGTTTGACATTCAAAGATATAAACATGAGACATTGCAGACAAGTAGAAAACAATCCTATGAAATTACATCCTGCTTCCTAGTGGCAATAACACAACTTGTTTTCAAACTGTTGGTCTGAATTCCTATTTGAGGCATGTGGCATCCAGCTGGTGTGTAAGCCTGTTTTCCAGTGCATTGGTAGGTGTGAGTGAGAGGTGTGTGTGTTTGAGCTAAAGGGCGGTGGCAAATGCTGGTTAGCTTTGGAAATGGACACCAGGAACTCTGCAGTTCTGAGATGGAGCAGCATTTTCCCCTTTGAATGACCATAACTGATGTTTTATTCTCCTACTGTGAAGGTTGTTTCTCATTTTCATCACGTATCAGTAAGTTGCCCTTGTGTTTATCTTGCAGGTTTCTGAGCATGGCGAGGATGGGACAAAGCAGAGCAGATCGGAGCAGGACTTGTCACTCCCCAAATCCTAGAAATTTTAGTTCATACGTACACTTGCCAGTGGCTGTGGGCAACCATTTACTTGGTGTAAAGAACTTAATATCGGTATAAACTGGCTCTGGGCAGTGTCAATGATGCTGCACTTTTGAGTTGTAGCAGCTGTAATTGTGAATATTACTGAGATAGTGAAACATGGTGTCCAGTTTTCTATTGCATTTTTTTCAAGTGGAAAAGTTAACTAATGGTTGACACACAAGTGGAGAAAATTGTGCATATGCCAATTTTTGTTACCTTTTTACTTTGAACTACACTGCTTATGAGATCTCATTGTTTTGGAAGAATGGCATGAACAGTCTTCGGCAACAGTTGTGATAATTGTAAATGCTCACAATTGTGCACTCTTTTCTGGTTATTCCTCCCTGGGTTTTGAAAGTTGTACACTTAAAACATTCTTAAAGTTGTTGGCTTCTATGTGCAACATACCAAGCCAGCTGACATGGTAGTAACCAAAGATTCCAGTTTTTAAGCATATGAAAGACTCTGCCTGCTTACCTGTGCTAGAAATAACAGCATCTAAAGTGAAGACTTAAGAGAAACTTAGCGACTACTAGATAATCTTTAGGACTCTGCATTAACTCTATAATGTTCTTGGTATAAAAGGAAAAACAGCATATTTGTCACGAAATTTAGTTAACATCTTACAACTGAACCTGTATGTAAGTTGCTTAGATAAATGTAATCACTGTAAACATCTATATGATCTGGGATTTTGTTTTTATTTTGAAGCGGGAGCTTTTTTGTTTACAAGTTCATTAAAAACTAAAAACTTTCTGTAAGGAAATGAGATTTTTTTTTTTTAATTTGCCTTGTTAATTCAGTTTAAGAAATCTACATTACCCTGTTTCTAAACCAAGTTTCGAGGCCATTTGTTAAGCAAAAGAAGTCATATTTCTTTCTAAATCATTTTAGATTTAGTGTTGTAACTCTTCCTCATTTTGTTTTTAAATAAATTTTGTATTTTTTCCTTGAGGGGGAAGGGGCAGTCTTGCATTTTTATAACTTGTTGTTTGAGACCAGCCCTCTATACTAAGATTGGATTTTTTTAAAATGAGATGGCATCTTTTGCAGACCCGGTATTGGCAGCCTTCGAGCATTGCCATGTCATGCATCGGCTGGACTGACTTGTGATTGCTAGTTTTGAGAAAAATTTGAACGGAGCATTTGGATGGTTTTAAACCAAGGCATTTTCTTTCAAGTTCTTGTGGATATGACCAGATTTACTCTTGTTCTTGGGGACAGCCTCACACCATGCAGAGTTCACATTGGTTACTGCCCCAGGCTGTCTTCCTTCTCACTCCTATTCTAGCCCAGCTGAAAGAAAGAAGTACTTTTATTGCTGGTAATTCTTTAACAGTGTAATTTATTCCTTTATAGCATGTCAGAATAAATTAAAAAAATGTCTGAAAATGCTGCCAGATGCCTATTGTGTAAATGTTGTTTGTATGTTAGCTTTTTAGACAGTTTCCATGCATGTAGCAGAGTTCCTGCTCACAGTTCATATTTTTACTGTTTGAAAAGGTCTTTCATTTTGAAAACTGTTTCTTCAAGATCATAATACTTACACTGTGCACTCTTTGTCATCATGGAGTGGTAATCTGGATCAAGGCCGCACTCCCCTGCGGTCACTATGCATACTCTCTTCATGAGAAGGATCTGCTCTGAGAAGATGATAAACTTTAGCTGGAGAACATTGTGTGCTAATAAACATTTGTATAGATAATCTGGGAGTACAGGGAGGCAAAAAGTCTGCCTGGCTTCAGAGATACCAGTGCACATTTGGAAACTTCTAAGTCAGAGCGGTCTCTCTGTTACCTGGAAGGTGGAAGAAGAAATGTAGCTCATTCTTCTGGCTAGGATGTTTTTCTAGACTCTGAGCATTGCCTCATCCAAATAAGGATGCTTTACAAGCAATGCTTCGTATGAAAACTGGTATGTTTCTAAGAACTGGTATTTAAAATACTATGTTATGTCCTTATATATGATTTCTACTGTCTAGGCAATGCATCTGACAACATGCATTGACAGAAGGGAAAGAAGGATCAGTGAAATGCCTTCTTGTCAGCTGTTTTCAGAGTGGCTGCTTAGAATAGTTTTGGCACCACTTTTCTTGCTTTGACATGAAGAAATCATTTGGTTTCAGGAGAAGTTATTTCATCTGTCCATTAAATTTACTCATGACTTTGAGGAGGGTTGTCAGATTTTAGAAACAACTGCCCTTGATAAGCAAGAACAGTTCATATGCTTGGAGTGTCAAAATGCATTGATTTGTAGTTCTTAGAACTGCAAGCCTTGTCCTGTGGAGGAGCATGAATCCAGTTAGTTGTTCAGACATAGAGTTTACTTCTGCACAGAAGTGTGAGCTTAAACTGTCAGCTCTGTCATGCTGCTTTGCAGAAAACCAGTCTACACCAGACATGCTGAACAACGAGCAAGATGGCAACCTTCCTTAAAGAGATGCTGTGATACTGAACACTCATTTACTGTGTAATCTATTTGGTTTGTAACAAAGATTTAAAACTGAAAGCATTAAAAACTATGTGGATCTTGACTCCTGGTTGCAGCTCTGCAAAGGTTTTGTGTTGGGAGGTTTGCTCTTACCTGCTGTCCTGATGCAAAGTCAAAAACTTCTGCAAGCAAGCCCAGGCCCTTTACAAGTAATTACTATAACAGAGGCTGTACAGCGCAAGAACTACAACCTCATGCTCCCTGGAAAGTGCTAGAATTCAGGTAATGACATAAGGCTGTAACAACAGGTTCTTAGTTGTCTTACTAAGCTGTGTACAGGGTTTCAAAGCAATTTATTAACCTCCTTACAACAACTGAGAGGCTTCCTAAGGCCACCTTTCAAAGGATTGCTTAATTTTGAGTATGGAGTGCTCATGTGCAGCATACTGGTTCATTATTTTTAACCTATTTAAGCCATTCCTTGTTAGAAGCAATTGAGAGCATTTTTCTCTTCTCCCATAAAAGGCTCTGAAAGGAGGAGAGACTGCTCAAGGTCTCAGTTATTAGTAACATTAGTAACGTCGCTCTCACTGTCTTGCCTACTGTTACACGTGGTGTTGGTAATAAGTGATGAATTCAAACCCTGGTTATGTTGAAAACACTGTCAGTCTCTGGAAGCTAGGTATGTTTCTCGTAGGTGTGTCAAACCTGTCCAGTACCTGCTATCCTAATTGGCTTTTGCTAATTGCTATCGAATTCTATATGGAGGTTATTTTTCAAGCTTACGTGTTGACTTGCTCTGCTACTGCATTGTTCTGCCTGTTCTCTCAGTTGGCTTTTCCAGGTGCAGTGCGTACAACTTGCAGGAACTTGTGTGTGCTTTGTGTGCTGTGCTTTTCCTAAAGCAGACTGCGGCAGAGGCGACGGTGCCCAGGCTGTAGCTGTGCTGCTTGGAGCAGGAGCCTGAGCTAGATGCCTCCCTGCAGTCCCTTCCAGCTGGAATTTTTTTGTGATCCCAAGTTGGCTTTTTGCATAAGGCTTTAATTTTTCTCGACAGCATTCTCCAATTTAGAAGATTTGTTGCTTAGCCAGCTCTGAGAGTCCCATCTGCTCCTTAATTGCAGTGAAATCATCATGATTTCATATCAGCTTGATGTCATAATACAAGTTTATGAGTATGGCAGGCTCCAGACGAAAAGGAAAAGTGGGCTGGGAGGAAGAGCTGTCTGCTCCGAGCACTAATTCCTCTGGAAACATGAGGCGAGGGATGACACAGAGGAAGTGCCCACCCTCCTAATGGGGCCTGAGTGGAAGGACTGCGTTCATGTTGTGTTCTAATGTGGAAATGGCTCTTTAATATAATCTTTGTTATCCAGGGCAAAACAGGAAGGGGGGAGGGTGGTACCAGGTCTGTAGGCAAAGAATTGAGATTGACTGTTACGCTAGGACACAAGGATGTTCATCGTTCTTGGCTTCATTAACAAAGCTTTTCAGAATAGACCCAGGACTGCGTTGTCCTTAACCATGAAGGAAACATGGTGTGTTAAGGGAAGGCTGTGTCCTAAACACAGGACTGGGTTTTAAGGGAACCACAGTGTGCTCAGCTGCTATGCAAAGCTCAGTGCTAGAAGTGTGAAATCTTTTTTGATTAAGATGCTGACTTGACTTTTTGCATCCATGTGAGATGTTCCTAGATATGACTCTGCTAGTGCTGAATTCAGGTAGCTGGAAATAGGGAGAAGCTAGGGAACATTCTCACACCAGGCTTGAGTAATCAGGTTTCCCAGTATTTTTGCCTGTAAAATAACTGAAGCTGATGTAGCTCCTTTTTCAGAGACCAGCTTGGCATTTTGATATCAGGGACTGCTGGTGAAAGTATCTGAGCACACTCAGTCCTCTTTTCCCTCCCCAGGAGCCTTTTGTTCCTGTTGATAATGTGGATTGGGTTTTTGAAACGCAGCTGGTTTTAACTTCATTTCTGTCTGAGTTTGAAGGATAACATCAATATGTGTAGCTGGTGGAGAAGCTCTTTCAGAGCTGCTGTGTGCACTGGTTGTATCCTGAAGAGCAGGCTTGCGGCTCCCTGCGGGGCTCCCTGTTCTCCACCACCCTTGAAATAATAGTGATCCTTGAGCTACTTTGCAGTTGACAGACTCTGGACCTTTGGTTTTTTCAAATGAAAGCAATTAGAGATAATTGGAAGACCTTGAAGGGAGTGTACATGTCTTACAGGGTAGACTGGCTTTTGAGCTTTCCTTGTTGCAGTCAAAGCCCCTGTGTGTAATGATAAATCTGGGCCTTATCCTTTACAGCCCTGTAAATACACAGGGCAGGTGCTTGACCTGCCACAATTCAGATAACTGGCAGAGGTGGGGCAGCAGCACTTGTGTGACTCAACTGTGCTTTGTGGGACCTCGTGGTCCACCAGACCATGGGTAGGATGAACAAATCTTCCCTTTCCCTGTCTCGTACCTTGGATGAGTCCCCTGTGTGTTGCCGTGGCACATACTGATGCCAAAGCAGCACAGTGGGACTTTTCCAAATGAGCCATCAGATGTGTTTAACTGAGAACCCCTGGGGTTTAAGGCTGGTCTTGGCACAGCTTACCCTGATGTCTGTCTGGCTCACCCTCCCTGCTGTACATGCTTCTCTTGTGGTTTTTGTACACCAACTGGAATCTCCACTTCTTAGCAGCGTGGGTAATTTTAAAGATCCTTGAGCCCATCTCTATACAACTACAAGGACTAATGTTTCACAAATTCTGCTGTGCCCTGGTGGGTACAGTGGGCTCACCCCAGGACCAGCTTGAGGCCTGCAGCTGGCTCCAGTGCTGGACTGAGATGGCTGGCTGGCCTCTGCTGATAGGATTTGCCTGACTTTTATCAGGTGGCAGCTGTAGGTTGGGTTTTTCCCAGGTCAGGCAGAGAGGAGTAAAGAATTGTTTGCCTGACTTGGTGTAGAGGCAGGTATAGTTGGGCAGGGGGGAGGAGAGCAGAGAGGGAAAGCTGAAAACTGGTGCAAGTCTTTTGAGCTGAGAAAAATTACTTGGGCAGCAAATACATTCGTTCTTGTCTGCCAGAGGCTTCCCCCTGGCACAGCTCTGACTTGTGCTGAGCTTGTCCTCCTGCTGTATGCCCGGTGGCATGGCAGCACCTGGTGTTGGGCCAGGACTGTTGGCAGCAGACATGTCTGGGTCGGGGTTACCTGGTGGGGCGAAGCCTGTAAACAGCATCAGGAGTGTTTGCATGGTAGAATATGTGTTTGTGTTCCTTTGGCGCTGGCACACGGCAGCAGGGCCTCAGGTAACTCCTGCTGCATGGCACTGTATGAACAGCAGGTATGGCCAGAAATTCCGGCTGACTCACATCCTGGAAGAGTTTGTCTTCCTTCCCGAGACCCCTTTCTTTTGGGGGAGGAAAGGCAAGGAACCCAGCTGTGGCCATTCTTCCCTTGGGCTGCCCAGGAAGTATTAATTGATGGCTTTTATTAGATGGGCTCATGCCACGATGGCCCTGCTGCGCTGCTTGTGTCTGGGTAACCGAGGAGCATCAATAAACCCTGTTTGCGTTGCACCCCTGGCGTGGGAAGGTGCTGCTGTGCTCAAGCTGAGCTGACGTGGTCGCAGCAATTTCCTGGCTGGCTAGCCTGAAGCTGTTAACAAATCCCATAAACTGATTATGGGTGTTAAGTCACTGCTCGGTGACCTTTCTCCCTCTCACCGACAGCTTTTTACATTGTACCTCTTGACCTTCCCTGTACCTGCTGGTGGGAGCTCCCAGCCACGGGGCAGCGCGGGGGGGATGTGAGCTGGGCACGGAGCCGTGCTCTGCCAGTGCCGGCCAGGGCTGGCTAGTGTGCCAGCAGGCAGCGGGCTCTGCCAGAGTCTGGCGGCGCGTTCCCAGGAGGCAAAGCCTGGGCTTGGGAACTTGATGCTGATTGGAAGTGGCTTGTTTTTGCTTCCCAACATGCAAACAGCTCGCGGGGTCTGATCTGTGCTGCGCTCAGCCTTTCCTAGTGAAAGACTGTTGGGGTTTGCCAGCCCGCCGCTCCCTCTCCTGTCCTGTGTCTCCCCAGCCCCCACCGCAGGCAGGGGTAGCTGTGTGGGCAGGATCCCTTCCGTGGCCGCAGAGAGGTGCAATCACGGCACTGGACAGACTGGCTTGGTTGTGGCTGGGCAGCTCTTTCTGGACTGGCTTTTCCAAGGAAGGAGTTGAACATGGGTGACAAAGGACACCTGGGCATCTGCGGGACACGCGGTGCAGGGTGTGTTTAAATGTATTTATGGCCCTTCACAGGGTGGGGAGCAGGGGGAGGAAGCAGTTGTGCTAACACAAGCCGGCTCCCCGTGCCAAGATCGTGCAGGCAGCTGCCTGCTCCTCTTTCTTGGAGGACTCTGGTATGTCCCCTGCCTCGGGAAGTCCTGAGGGGGCTTCCCGGTCCCCAGACAAGTGCTGCCTGTCCTGTCCCTATCTGCTGGCAAGGGAAAGCCTGGTACCACCTGCTTGCTGGCCTCCTGCCTTGCTGTTTGGGGGGTGCAGCAGCCAGGCAGGCCAGCCATGAAAGCAGAGCGGGTGCTGCTCTCCTCGGCGGGGTTGCTGGGTGACTGGTAAACACAGCAAAGGCAGCAGCGGGGGGGCTGGCTGCCCTTTGCCCCCCCTTCCTAGAATCGGGACCCAGGGGTGCCCAGCCGAGCCCGGCAGCTGGGGGGGCAGCGAGGTGCCCAGCTTGTGGGCATGGAGAGCCCCAGCCGGCGGGTGCGAGCAGCCCTCTGCACCAGCCAGGCGCATGGCATGTGCTGGTGACCCTCTGCAAGGCTCCGTGCCCAAGCCCAGGGGGCTGTTGGCTGCAAAGGTGGCTTGTTTCTTACCCCAGCATTCGGTTTGGCTGCCCAAAGGAGCTCTGCTGCACTCAGTTCACAGCAGCTTCCCTGTAACCTCTAGGAAGAAATTAAAATACAAGATACTGGAGCAAGTGGGGCACAGACAAACCTATTGCGTGCTTGGCTCTTCCTAGCTGTGACATGGTGGCTCGCATGGAGCGTGGTGGCAAGCCTGTGAGGTTCCAGCACATGCAATGGGGGTGGAATTGGTTCCAGCACAACAGTGGGGCTGTCACCTCCAGTGCTGGCAGGCCATGCCTCTGGCAGCTAATGGGAGCGGAAAGCGGTGCTGGGAGCAATCCTGCTACTCTAAATAGCTTGCCAGCTGCTGATGTTTGTTAACATGGCTGAGCTGTGGTCCTGTGGGAATGTGGGGTACTCAGTATCAGTGTTGCCAGGGGAGCTCTGTGGGATGGGAAGGAATCCCAAACCCCAGGGAACTTTCCAGGAAACAAGTGCTTGTGCCCAAATCCCATTTCTAGAATGAGGCTGCCCTGCCCTGCTGTCTTTATTCTCACTGTAATTTAGAGCTGGGGCTGAAGTCCTGATCTCAGCCTCTCTGCTAACATGCTGGGAGCTAAAGGCTGAACCAGCTCCACATCAGCGCTCTTGTCAGCTCTCCACCTGCCCTAGAGCTGACTACCGGTGTCTTGAGGGTGTTGCCCTGGTCTGGAGCCCTGCATGTCTCCCTGGAGTGGGTTCAAAAGTGTTGGCCCAGCCCAGAGCTTGGTCCCATCTGCACCTCTCTGCCCTGGCAGGGTCCTTGCCCTGGCTGGGTCCTCACCCTGGTGCCAGGGAGCAGCTGTGGGCACCCCAGCTGTATGGGGGCAGCTGCTGTGGAGATGGTACTGAAACTGCTGTGGCAGCTCTGTCTGCTCCCAGCCTGCATGTCAGCATGCCTGGGGGACAGGGAAGCTGGGGATGTCCTCAGCAGGGCTGGCTCTGCAGAGCTTGCCCTGCCGTCCTTGGACCTGTAGCTGCATGCCAGCTGCCTCTTTGAGAAAAGCCCTGATTCTGCTAAACCCCCTATGGATGATCATAGGTGAACACAAAGCCACTGAAGCCATAAGATCATCCTTGTGCCTGGCTGTCAGGCCTGTGACAGTCCATGGAGCTGTGCCCCAAGTGGAACGATTGCTCGGGGACCTGCCATATCCTTTTCTCCCCCAAGGAAAGGGTTTTTTGCAGCACTTTGAGTGTGGAGGGTGGTTTGGAAGTGCTGCTGTGCCAGGCTAGCAATGATGCTGGAAGCGGGCTGAAGTGTTTTAACAGTTCCACTGCAAGAGCCTGTAAAGGACACACGAGGTGGTCTGGCAACACGGGCAGAGCCTGGCAGAGCTGGGTCAGGGCTTGCTGCTCTGGGTCTGCTGGATCAGCTGTGTCTTGCCTGCTTGGCTAACCTGCTGCTGCCTGTGGGGGCATAGGCAAACCTCTGTGGTGCTTTGCACGTGGGTTCAGAATGAAGTATTGAAAGAGACCATTTTATATCTGCCACATAGCACAGCTCAGTCTGGCTGCCCTCTCAAACCCACCCACCCAGTTCCTAGGTCCCCACAGTTCAGCTCAAGAAATAACACTGCTTTTCTTTCAGATAGAGAATAAGCTGTTCATTGCTTCAGCTTGCATCAGGAGAAGCATCGTAAATCCCTAGTGTCTAGTCTGGCTTTGCCCGATAGCTGGAGTATGGAGGTGTTGCTGATGGAAAGCTGAGCACAGCGTGGGAAGTGCTTTGGCTTAAAATGTGTGAGCTGCCACCTAGTCTTCTTCCTGCAGCAAGGCCCCCAGGTGCGGTGTCTGCTCCTGCTGGGGTTTGTCCGGGGCAGTTGGCGTTCTCAGGCTCTGGAGCAGGAGGGGAGGCTGCCAGCTCAGGGCAGCGCCGTCTCTAGGAGAGATACGCATCTGACTGGCACGTCCTGTTAGATAAGCACTTCTCCTTTTAACACCCTTGCTGGGTAGGACCAACGCCTACCTTTCAAAGCTGCCATCAAGTTGAAACACCGCTCCCACTGTCGCCAGGATTTCATCTGGCAAGCACGCTGGCTCTTCTACTCACTGAGGACCGACTGCTCATGCACTGTGAGGGAGCTCCAGCCCTCTGCTCCCACCTCCCAGCTGAGCACATCACTGTGGCCCCTGGCAGGAGAGGAGGCTAGAGCCTCCCTACGGCAGCTGTCCTGTCTCCACCCTACGCCTCTCTCCTGGTCACTCCTCCTGCTTTTGAGGCACCAGGGCTGGCTGAGCCCTGGCTGGTCGCAGGGGATGTCCCCCTTGCTGGTGGGCTTAGGAAGGAGGGAGCACCATGAGGTGGTTTCCAGACTTGGGTTTCTCTTCCCCAGATATAAAACTTGTAGGGCATTTCTTAAAATGCTCTGAACTGGCTTCCCTATCCTGGACAAATCTGGAGCTCCCCTGCTCAGCCTGTTTTGTGCCATGCCCCCCCTAAGCAGCCAGCTCCAGCTCCTTCATCCCACTTAGCCCAGATTTTCTTCTAAATAGGTCAGTCTTTAATTGAGGACAAGTACAAAGTTGCTCTGTTTCTCCTAGGCTGGACAGACCCACTTCAGGAGCTGCGAGACCAGGGACGAGGCTGAATGACTAAATCCTCGTCGGCTGCTGCAGCTCTGGCTGGATTCTCCAGCTCCAGGACTTTGGCTGCTGGTGTGTGAAGCTGGGGAGGGCAGGTTGGGGCTGACTCTTTTGCAACAGCCCTGCAAAAGCCTGACCCTTGTTCGTTTGCAGGAAGAAGATAGTAAAAGGAGGAATCTGGGTTGTGGCTGTTGTGAGAGGAGTGCTGGTCTGGTGGGATGGGGTTCTGTACCTCCATGGGCCTGTGTCCCTGCCCTTGGAAACTGCTCAGCATGGGGACGCTGGTGCCAGGCCAGCTGGAGGAGGTGACAGCGGGGGTGCAGGCCCCAGCATGGCCTCAGTGCTGGGGAGAGGGGATGGAGTGAGCTTTGCTATTCACCTCCCTTGTGGCACATTGTCGTGGTGCTGGGCAGACCCCACAGGTGCCCCAGCTGTAAGGGGATCCAGGGGCAGCTGGGCACCACAAGCTGGGCAGCCTGCGGGGCCCAGCTGCCTGCTCCTGCCCCGTGCAGGCTCTGACTCCCAGCCTCTCTGTGCCTGTGTTTATCTTTCCCAGCTTGTTTCCATGCAAACGAGGGTGGATGGAGGGAGCCAGCTGCAGCCCCTTGTTCCCAGCTCCACGGACCGAAGTCCAGCTAGGAGCACAGCCACAGCCAGCTTGTGGCTGTGTGACCTTTTGCTGCCCAGGGAAGGGTCTGCTGGAGCAGGACCAGCCATGGCTCCTGTCCTGCCACCCTGGTTATGGCATTGCCCTGCTCCTGGATGGTTTGGGGTGGCTGAAGCAGCCCTGGGTTGTTTTATCCTGCAGAGAAGCTGATTCCTAGCCCCAGGGTAGGGGTTAATGCAGCCTTGGGATGCAGTGCAAGGGCTTGGGCTGCTTCCCCAGAGGAGGAGACCAGATAAAGCCAGAGCCTGGCCCATGGCACCGAGGACGAGGTGCAACTTGAATCAATACTAGTTTGCAACAGCCCGTGGGCGACTGTGACTAGGGGTGCGGGGCAGACAGCTGCTGCCTGCCTGCCCTCTGGGGCTGAGCCTGTGCAGCGAGCTGTGCCCGGTCTCTGCTCTCAGGGCAGGGCCAGACAGAGGAGGATCAAAGCCAATCCTTCTTCCAGGCCCCAAGGGGACTCAGGGTGGAGGGAAAGGCGGTGGGAAACTGCCCTGTTGGCAATCAGCTTGCACCGCCTCGTCCCTCCCTAGGTGCCTTTTGCTTTCCCAGGCTGCCAGGGGGGAGCGGGGCAGGGCGAGCCGGCCCCACCTGGGCGCTGTGTTGTGCTGAGCAGGTTTGGAGCTGCTGGGCCTGCTCGCCGGGGCAGGGAGGGCTGGGAGCTGCTGACGGAGGGGCTTTTGGGCGGTGCGTCGGTCTGGGGTGAGCGTGCAGGGCCGTGCCTCCTGCCCTAGGGACAGGCTGGGCACGGCTCTGGGCGCCGGTGGGTCTGCTGCCCGGGCTGGCGGGGCTGTGCTAAGGGGGGCTCCCACCGACACCCCCTGTGCTGCCCCCACCACGGCCGAGCGGGGCTGCGCAGGGGCTGGCCGTGCGGGTGCTGGCAGAGCCCTGCCTGCCTGTGCTTTGCTCCGCCAGGACAGGGCCGCCGCGCTCCTGCCCTGCCGGGTTTGGCGCTGCAGGCGTTGGGGCGCGCCGGGCAGGCCTGGCAAGCGCCGGCTGCCGACACAACCTTCCCGGGTGCTGACTCAGCAGGGTGCGTGGCTGCGAGCCCAGTCTGGGAGCTGGGGCAGCCACGGGTGCCGGGCAGGCTGAGCCCTTCAGTGCGCACGGGCACCCGCATCCCCCAGCCCTGCGCATGGGCTGACAGCCACCCCCACGCTTGCACCCTCCCCCGTGACTCCCGCACGCCCGGACTCCTCGGGGGGGGCATGTCTGCCCCTTCCCTCCCCCCCTCCAGCTTCCCACGCACACACTAATCCAGTCCTGCTGCCGCAGCGAGAGCCGCTCAGCCCAGGGGGGGCTGGGTTTGCAGGCACAGCTCCTGAGCTGGGGACCTGCGGTGCTGTGAGCACCCCAGGATCTGATGGACACTATCCTGCCTGGATCGAGCTGCCCAAACCCAGATCCCTGTGTTTCCAGCATGGCCCCGGGGTGCTGGGGGGCTGCTCTCTGGAGCAAGGCTGGTGGCTGGTGTGGGGTAGGGGGATGTGTCGAGAAGGGCCCCTGGAGCAGAGCGGGCAGGACCGGGGTGCATGGGAGGGCTCTGCATGGGCTCCGCTGCGCCTCTTCCCTCACTGGGAATGGATGTGGATGTGCATGTGTGTGCCTGTGCACGCACCCTCGCCTCTGTCCCAGCCCTGCTGAGCTCTTTGAAAATCTACATATGCAAAAAGCCCTAACCTCTCCAGCCTTCGAAGAGCTCAGGGGATGTCTTGCCCTTGGCAGCAGATAAGCTGGGGCACTCCATACCACCTTGGGGCCAAGCGCTGAAGCACAGTGGTACAGTGCTTCAAGGGCCAGGGCCACGATGCCAAGTGTGCTGGGACTCAGGGCTGGCACCAGGGCATGTTCATGCCATGCCAGCCTGTGGGAGCTCGGAGAAGGGCAAGGGGATGCCCTGCTGCGGGTGCTGGTGAGAGCTGACAGGGTGTAGGTACACGGATGCCAGCAGCCATCCAAGGGCTACCAATACCCACCACCTCCTTGCTTAAAATCACCCTGTTTCCCTTCAGGCCCTGGCAGCGGGTGGCATGGCCCAGCCCTCGCAGAGGCCCTGTGCCCGAGGCCAGCCCAGAACATGAGAATTA
The DNA here is from genome assembly GCF_965140245.1 of Athene noctua. Classification (NCBI taxonomy): domain Eukaryota; kingdom Metazoa; phylum Chordata; class Aves; order Strigiformes; family Strigidae; genus Athene; species Athene noctua. Next base: position 12,341,111 of record NC_134048.1, read on the forward strand.
GTTTTAAGCCGATTGCTGCTGCCTGTTAGGGAAGCACTGAGATACTCGGCGGTAGTTCTCCGGAGGCTAGTGGGTCACGGGGGGGGGGATGGCCACTGCAGAGCTGGCACCGCACCTCAGTGGGGCAGGTTGAGATTTTGTCCCTTTCCCAAGTTATTTGGTTTTGCCACCACAGCTTATAAGGGCTTATCACTCCAATGGTCTCTAGGAGTGAGGGTGACCGGCCCCTGTCCTGCCCCAGCTCAGCGGCCTGGTGGGACACTCATAGCACCCTCCTGCACCCACGGGGACAAGCGTCCCTGTGCAGGGGCGGGGATGGCTATGGGCACTGGGGTTTGGCTTCCAGCACGGTGCTTCTTCTCTCTCTAGCAAAGCAGTAGGAGAACCCCAATATTTTTTTTGAGGGATGTGACACACCACACATGGCTCTGGGAGGAGATGGATAGGAGACAGGGAAGCATAAGAGGGCAGTCCCTGCAGACAGAGAAGAATTTATGGCTGCTGAGTTTCTGCAAAGACAGTAACTGTGCAGGACTCTTGGAGGGTGTGGAGGGGGAAAAACTGCCCAAAAAAGGGAGTGTGGCAGCTCAGTCTCCCTATCTGGGTGCTTTCCAGAGAGCAGGGAACATGGGGGACTCATCCTGCCAGGAACAAGAGAGGAATGATCATGACTGCCTGCAAGCCTGGGGGAAGCACCCTGCTCTGCCATTGCTGCCATGTCCCAGCTTCCCCCACCACGCTCGGGCATGTGGCTGTGCCAGCGGGTCTGCTCCCAGGTGGTGCCGGCTCTGCCAGCTGAGTCAGGGCAACACCCTTCCTGGCATGGGCGGCCTTGCTGCGGCAGTGACTCCATGCCAACGCTGTCTCACCAGTGGGGAAACTGAGGCTGGGAGCATGCAACACTCTGACTGATGCCAGGGTGGCACCTTGCCTGGGGCAGTTTGACTCCCCTTGCTGTCCTTGGCACAGAGTGGCATGGCTGCGCAGCCCACTCCAGCCCTGGGCTCTGGCTGCCCCACACCCTGTCTGCAAAGCCTGGTGCTGCCCAGAGGCCCCGGCTGAGGCCTTGCTCCCCCATCCCATGGCCCCGGCTTTGCTCCCCCATCCCATGAGGCCCGGCCATCTTTCCCCTGGCCATCCTCCCTCCAGCCATCCTCCCCTTGGCCATCCTGGGGTGCGTAGCAAAGCCCTGGCCATGTTCTTCTCAGGGCAAGGGACAGGCAGACATGTGCCTCAGTTGCTCTATCAGGTAGATGGGTCAGTGCTCCAGGCTTTGTGCCCAGAGCTGCTGGAGCCACTGGTAACTCATGTGCAGGGGGCTCGGGGAGGCACCCAGCAAGTCCCAAGGGGGACATTTGCCGAGCACGGGGTCTCTGCTGTCCCCCCACAGCTGCTGTGCCCGTGCTGCCGTCCAGGTGGGCTCTGCAACTGCCTGGCTGAAGCTGATAGTGAGAGATGGGAGCTGAGCCCCAGCCCTGCTTCAGTGACAGGGAGGAGACTGGTGCTTCCCTGCAGTGGCTGGGGCAGCTGGCTCAGGGGTAGGCTGGGGGCAGGTTGGGAATTCTTCAGTTAAAGGGCTTTGTTTGGTCAGAAATTACCAGTATTGTCCAAACCTAAATTTTTCTCAGGAACAGAGTCAGCCTTGATAAATTTTCTGGCTGAAAAAAATGGGGAAAAAGAAAGAAGGAAACAATCAAAGCTCTCTGAGTTGGCATTTCCTGAACTAAGTGCCGTATTTTTTTAATTTGGGTATGTGTGAGAGAGACATGGCTTTCCATCCTGCACCAACATGTCCTATAACTCCCCACCCACCCCCACCCACCCCCAACAACCAAAATCAAAACAAACTGCTTGGAAAGGGTTGAAACGGAGCGGTTGGAGCCACAGCAAACCAACAGTGCTGTTATTGGGGGGGGAGGTTGGTTTGGGTTTTGGCTTGTCATCTCCAGAGAGTTTTGCGATTTCCACTTTTCCTTCTCATGTGGGACAGAAAGGACTTTCCTCATCCCTGCCCTCTCCCGGCTAGGTTTTGGGGTGGCCCCTCTGGGTGGGATCTCCTTGCCCTCCCAGCCCTGTCCCACGGATCTGCCAGGCACCCCAAACTCCAGTGGGAGCCCCAGGAAATCAAGCAGCAACAGCCCGGTGCCCCTTCCTGCTGCCCGAAGGGGCTGCCAACCTCTGGGTCCCGGCAGAGCGGGCAGCGAGCACCGCAGGCAGCACCAGCTGTGCGCAGGCATGGTTCACCCGGCTCTTCCCTGCCAGCCGTGGGGGGATGCAGGCACGCGTGGGAAGGTGCCCGCGGGGAGGTGCCGGGCACGGGGAGCGCAGGCGATGCACGGCCCTGCGTCAGCAGCGAGCCCCACCGGGGTGGGCTGGGTGCTGCCGGCTGCGCCCTGCTGAGTCAGCGGGCCGGGGTGGAGGCGGTTACCCCTGTGGCACTTTGGCACAGGCTGGGGAGCCGGGAATGGGCCGGGTGGGAACAGGGCTGCGTGACGTGCAGGGTGCACCATGCCAACGGCACAACGGCTGTGTTGGGGGTCATGTCCGTGATGGGTGTCTCTGTCCACCTTGCGGTGGATGGGTCTGGCTGCATTTGGGGTGGGGATGGCTGGAGGATCAGCGCCTCTCGCCTGTTCTGGCCGGGAGATGCGGACCAGCCTGGCCACCCCACGGTGTCCCCTGGCACCCAGTGTTGCCTCTCGCCCCGCACTGTTCTTACAGCCGTGGGGGGGCTCATACAGTGCTCAGCCGTGAACAGCAACGGGGGGGGGCAACTGGGGTTCCTGTCCCCACAGCACCCACCCGGGACAGGCCTCAAAGCTCCCGCATCCAAGTCTGGCATCAGGGCAGGCAGGGCATGAGCTGGAGAGGGGACAGGGGGACAGCTGAGCGTGGGGAAGGAGGGGACACTTGGCTGCTTCTCCGGTGATGTGGTTCTGCTGCTGCGGGGGTGAGGGTGCCCGGGGGGGGCCAGGCAGCCCCAGCCCCCGCGGGGCCTGCCCGGGGTAGGCAGGGCTGGCAGAGCAGGCAGGAACGGGCAGGACTGGCAGGTGGGCAGCCCAGCCTGCCTGCTCCGGCCTAGGCAGCACTGCCACCTGCCGTCCGCCCTGCCCTCCCTGCCCAGCCACGCTGCCTGCGCTGCCTGCACCTGGCTGCATCTTCTGCCTCCATCCTGCGCCTGCCTGTACCTGTCCCCGGGCCGGCAGGCAGGGGCCCGTCAGGCTGCAGGGCGGCAGCCCCCCCTCCCCACCGCCTGCAACTCCTGGGGTGGCACCACGGGTCTCGTTACTCTCAGGTGGGGGTCAGGGCAGGCCAGCGACCCGGGGGCTCCAGTGCTGGCAGGGATGTGATTGGCGTGGGGTGGACGTGAGTGCCCGGGAGGCGGCAGGAGAGATGCCAGCTCCCAGCCGAGGCAGCCGCTGCCCGAGATGCTCATGATGCCCAGCAGCAGCAGGGACAGGGACGGGCCAGCAGTTCCCTTTGCAGGAGCACGGCAGGGCCAGGAGCTGGGCAGGACGTTGAGGGGGGACATCTCAGGAGGGAGAGAGTAGCCCCCCGGGGCTATGATCCACGGGTGGCTCTTGTCTCTCCTTTCTGCCCCAAACTGTGCTGGCACCACACCGTAGGCTCCCACCCTGCTCCCAGCCCCAAAGGACCGGCCAGGACAGAGTCACTGAGGAGTCAAGACCTTTATTGACCCCAGGGTGACTAGGTGGCATGGGCAGGGCAGGCCATTTGCCCACCAGCTTCATCCCCATCACCACGGGGATGCCAGGGGGCTCCCCCTCCCGCTTTCAGCCCTTGTAATGGCCCCGTACCTTGGTCGTTGGCTCTTCCGCAGGCTGTGGCTCCCTGTGGGATGGGCTGTCTCTAGCCGCTGAGCCGTGGCCCCAAGAACAGTATTTCCAGGAATCCCCAACGTATCGCCTAAGGGATTCCTGGGAAAACTGGACCCTGAGGGCACGGCGACCTGGGCTCTCTGCCAGCCCCACTTGTCCTCGCCGCCAGCTGGGCTCCACATGTGGCTGATTGGGGGTGCTGCTGCCGCATCCCTGATGTTCCCCCACTGCACAAGGCTCCCACATTTCTGTGTGACCCCTCCCGCTGGTGCCCAGTGCCCGGCAGGGGGTCTCACGCAGACACACGGGTCCCTCTGCTGCAAGGAGAAACCTCCCCACCCTCCTCTCACCCCTTGCTCTTTGCAGGGATCTGGAGCTTTGGGGTGAGCCCTTTCCCATAGCCAGGGGTCAGCTCTCCTTGCGTCACTCATTCCAGCAGGTGCGGGGTCCCAGAGGTCCCCAGGGTGCGCAGTTCCTCCCTTCCCGAGCTACAGTGCTTCATCTCAGACTCCCAATTGACCAGAGATGCAGCACTGCACCTTGGGCTGGGAGACATGGAGGAGCCCACAGTCACCCTTGCTGTGGCTGGCGTGTGTCCATGGGTCATGTCATAGCCAGGCTGTGTGTCTGTCTGCCCAGCTGGGTGCAGGCAAAGAGGTCTCCCCCCCCATCCAGAGCTGTGCGTCTGCGTCCTGCAGCCCAGACCCAACATGATGGCAGGGCAGACCTGTGCTTGGTAGCTCAGCCTGGCCGCAGCTCTGCAGGGACAGATGAGGGGGTGTCTGCCTCCAGATCTGTGTACTCTCACTGAGAGCTAGTGCAGAGCTGGGCGAGAGAGTGAGGGTGACGGGAGCCCTTCCAGGGCTGCCACCCAGCAGGGCCAGGACACCCCAGGACAATGTGGGGCCATGGGTATCATACAGCATCCCTCCCTGTCCTTTGCCCTTTCCCGACCCCAGGGAATGAGGAGTGTGTGAAAGCTCCTGCTGTCCCTCCCCACCCTTGTCCCTCTCCCAGTCCCCATCAGAAGAGAGCCTGCAGCTGGCCGGCGAGGATCTGGGGGCGGGGGAGGGAAGAACAGGAGGAGAGGGATGATGGAGGGAGTGGCAAAGCTCAAAAATGTCTTTCGCAGGCGAACACTAACATCCTGAGCAGAGCCGAAACGTGATAAACAGACCATCTATCACAACCGCGTTCCGCTGCCGGGCCCCGGCAGCTGCAGTGCTCCCAGCAGCCTGACGAGAAGCAGATGGTGCATCTGTGGCGTGAGTCCCTGCATCCAGCACTGGCCCTCCTGGCCAGGAGCGCCCAGCTGGGAACCAGGGCAGAAACCACTCTGTGCAATGTGCTGGGCTTCCCTGTCTGCTGCCCTCAGTTCTTGGTAGGAAAGAGTGGGGAGAAAAGCCCCTTGGTGCCTCAAGCTTGAAGCATCCGTCAGTCAGGAAGGAGGTTTGGGAGCAGACTTGGCCAGCGCAGGGTTATCTCCATACCAGCCACGGCCAGGCCAGCCCTGAACTCTGGCCTAGTGTGGGAACAGCCACAGGGACCCAGAGCCAGGAAAGGTGCCTTAGGGACCCTCCTGCCACCCTACACATTTGCAGAGCCTCTGCCCCACTGCTGGCCCCACTGGGCAGTGCCCCAGCCCTGTGCAGACGCCCAGGAAGGGGCCACGGCGCTTTCAGCAAGGAGCGATGTGCGGCTCTGCAGTGTGCGCTGGGAGGCAGCCCCACCTTTGCAAGTCTGGGCAGTGGGGAACGGGGGCAGATTTGCCCACAGCGTGCAGCTGCCTGTGCCCAGGGAAAGGGCACGCAGTGGTGCCCACGCTGGCAGCGTGCTGGCATGCCGGCTCTGCCTGTCTCTCGCCGCTGGCCATGTTTCTGGGGCTGTACAGTCATCACGTGCCTTCGGCAGCTTCGATGTCCCAAGGGACTCCCACAGCTGACAAGTCTGTAAGACACAGAGGATGGCAGTCAGCGTGGTCTGGTGGGGAGCCGTAAGCTCTTGAGTCCCTTTCTGGGCACCTCTGTGGGCCCCCCTTGGGCCCAGCACCCCACAGAACTGAGGACAGCGATTCCAACAGCTCTGCACACAAAAACCCCTACGATAGCCAAAGGCCTCCCTTTTATTGCTCAAAGCCATGTGTACCCAAAGCCTGAGGATATGGGACACATTCCCCCCTCCCGGTGGTGACTGTCAGGTCCCCAGGTACACAGGGAGCCCTGCAGTGGGGCCTGGGGATGGCCCCTGTCCTCCCCTGCTACCGTCCCATCCTGGATGGGAAAAGATGGGATGGAGTCTTCTCTGCCCCCACGGCACAGGACTGGGAGACCTCATCCCCGGGAGGTGGTGGCGGGGGAAGAAATGCCGAGAAAGACTGCAGGAATGTGCCGGGCTGCGCATCCCGCCAGCTTGGAGGCAAAACATCTGTCGAGGCTTGCCCGACCCTGCCCAAGGAGAGGTCTTGGAGAGAGAGAGAAGCACCCCCATCCTCCCTCCAATGTCCCCATCGTGTGTCCCCAAGATGGGGCAAAAGAGCCAGAGCTGCAGGGCCTGCCTTTCCTCCTTGTCTCCACTCTTGGTTTTGCCTCAGTTTCCTGAGGAAAGAATTCTGTCACCAGCGTGACAAACGGCTGCCACCCTCTGCTCCCCAGCACTCACACTGCTGCCAGGGGACCTCCATGCCCAGGGACACCAGTGTCCCCCAAGCAGTGCCTGCCAGGAGGAGAGCTGTGGCCCCAGGTTGCTTGTCCCCTCACTCGTGTGGGTGCAAACACGCCACTTGGCTTCAGAAGAGGAAACAAGAATAACAAATGGCTGGACCCATGGTCCTGCCGACGCTGGAGGGACCACCATCCACCACCACATTCCCCAGCCAAGGCTTTCCGGAGCGTGCCCAGGGCACAGTGTGCACACCCAGGACCATCCCCCGGCTCCCTCCTTGGTCACACCAGCACTGCCTGGCACTGCCCTTGCTCCTGCCCACTGCTCACCTCCAGCCTTCACCTCTGCTGAGCCGCTTCCCCTGCTCGCCCGCCCTGCTGCCGCCGGTGGGTGCTGGGAGGATGGGAGCTGGTGGGCGAACGCTTGGTGCCTGCGAGCTGACTCCCCGGCGGCGCTGGGCTGAGTCAGAGCTCGGCCCTCCCCGCGGTTACAACACAGCGCCCTTTCCCCTCTCCAGGCAGGCCGCTGCTGCAGGAAATGTCCTTTTTTAATAGCAGTTGGGATTTGTTTCCTCCTTGAAATTCCCCAGCCTTGCGAGGCCAGCCATGAGGCCAGACCTGGGCTTTTGAAGGAAGCCTGAACCCCCCGGCCAGGAGGGCTCTGCCGTGAGTGTCTCTGGGCTGCCCCACTCTCTCGAGGGGGGCCGAAGGCACCGGGCAATGCTCAGCCCCACACAGGCACCCTTTCCCCTCCTCCTGGCCCCCAAAAGCCTGATCTCTACTACCAACGGGGCTCCATCCCTGCCCCAGCCGAGCTCTGATCCAGCTCTGGCCATCAGCTACCCAAGCAGCCCTGATGCCACCTCTCACTGGCTGAGGGACTCATTGCTGGATGATACCAGGCAAGGTAAATCCTGTCCCAGGACCCTCCCAGGTGCCACCCTCCCAGGTGTTAAGGGCCGGGATGATGGAGGGAAACGTGCTCTTACTGGAAGAAGGACTCACTCAACTCTACAGAAATTTAAGGGACTGACCCCATGACAGCTTCCGCTGCCTGTTGGGTGTCCCTCGCACAGGAATGCTGCTTGCTGTCACTTTGCAGCACAAGCTGGTGGAAGGACAGCTCCAACATTCCTTCCCGCCAGGGCCTTCCAGCTTCCCAGCATCTCTATCCGTCTCCCAGCATCTCCATCCCATCCCCCAGCATCTCCATCCCCTTCCCCACAGACCATGGTGGCTGCCACAGAGGAGAGGTGCCTCCTCTCTCCCTTCCTTCCTCCTTCCCTCCCTCCCTCACCAGCACTGGTATTAAATCAAAGGTTTATGAGAAAATGGAGGGGCCAAGGGAGATCCTAATCTGGTCGTGGGCTGATTAACCCTGAGTTCAGGCTGAGGTCCTGATGCTCAGCTATAAATAGCTCTGCCTTCCCTTTCCCATCCTCCTGCCGGGGCTGCGGCGTGCCTGCCCTTTTATGGTCAAAAAGGCAGATTTGGAGACCGAGCGGCCCCCATCTCCCATGTTGGGGGCGAGCCAAGGGGGCCCAGGGGGATGCTGCTCTTTCTCGCTGGATTTTGCTGGGATAAATTATAATGCCAAGAACAAAGGAGCAGGTCTGGTGGGCTGAGAGCAGGGGATGGGTGCAGAAGGAAGTGCGCATCTGGTTTGTGCTCCTTCCTCCCAGGCAGGCAGCCCCTCTCATGGTGCCAGAGAAAGGGAGAAATCACCTAATTTGGTGTCTCTGTGGAGAGCCAGGGTCCTCCTCACCCAACTTGAGGCGCAGGGTGGTGGTACGGTGAGGACTGCCGGAGAGAGCCCAGGGACAGATGAGGCCTCTGACACCTCCAGGTTGCAATCACAAGCTGACATCTCCCTGTTTATCACCTCGGGGCAGGAGACCAAGCCCACTGTACCTGCCTGGCCACCACTGCCCAGTTCTGTGCTGCTATACAGAACCCACTGGTGCAAAGTCACCAGTGCCAGCTGCTGTGGTGAGGGGCTGAAACCCTCCAGCAACACTAGAGCTTGGCTTGGGGATGAGAAAGAGCCTCCAGAGGGGCAGGAGCAGCAGGAAGGGGCTTTGTGGCTGGAAGAAGCATAGCTAAGGAAGAGTCAAGGCACACAGCAGCCCGGTCATCACCTTTCTCATGGCCTCAGCTCCTCCCTGCTGCCCCCATCCCACTGAACACCATCTCCCCATCCTTAGCTGGTTTCCTCCTCCCAGAGCTGCCTCCCCCTCCATGGGGTAGCAGAGCCCTGGGCCCCCTCCCCAGTCCACTGCTGGAAGGTGTTTTGGGGGTGCGGGGAGCCCACCAGCAAGGGCTGACGCCTGGTGTCCCTGGTGCTGGCCCTGGGGCACACGGAGCGTGGGAGCGGGTGCCGGCATCAGCCCTCCTGCTCTGTTTACACGTCACATTCCCTGTCCAGAGGAAGCGGTGCAGGGGTGAAGTCCCAGCGGGGACAGGCCATCACGTCACTGGCCTCCAGCCCTTGCTGGGAAGGGCTGGTGGGAACCCAGAGCGCCGTGGGGAGAGCTCCGGGCTGACAGGGTTCCCAAGCAGTGCGGGGCGGCTGCTCCAGCATCCTCCTTGCTCCCTGGGCTCTGCTCCTCACCCTGCTCTTGCATGGCTCCCAGGCGGAGCTGGCTGGAGGAGCTGGCAGAAGGGATGCTCCTTGGCATGGTGGGCATGCAGGAACTCACATGAGGCCAGCAAAGAGCCTGAAGCTGGGGCGGGCAGGGGAACAGTAAGGTTCCCTCTCCTCTCACAGAGGCACAGCCACAGTGTGGCTGGAGCTCATTAAACTGCCAGTGCTCTTGGCTGCTTATCTGGGCTTTTTCATCTTATCTCTGCTCCAGCAAAGCAGAGGGGGAGTAAGGGTGTGTGTGCAGCATCGCCTGGACATGAGAGGAGCCCAGCTAGTAAATCACTGCCCCCGCAGGCCCCAGCTTTCCCAGCCCTGTCTGCTGCCAACCCAGCTGAGCAGTAAAAGACGCTAAAAGAAAATGCCCTAAATGGGTTGAGCTCCCGGCAAGCAGGAGATGAGATGTGGAAAAAAGGTTGAGCACAAGAGTTACACCAGCACTGATACTCAGGTGCCATGTCCCTGCAGTGCCCGTGGAGACAGGATCCCCAGGCCGGCAGATCCCCGGGCAGGGCTGGCCAGGGAGCGCCTGGAGTGGGGGTGAGCAGTGCAGCTCCTCTGCTTGGATGTGGCAGTGCTCATGGGGGATGGAGGTGGGGAATAATAAAAATGAAATTTAAAAAGTAAAGTTAAAAGGGAAAGAAAATTCTGTGATGAGGGATCCCAGTTAAGAAGGCCAAGCTGGAAGAGAGAGATGTTGCCCTATGTACCAGCAACCATGGAGCCGGTTCCACAGTGAGCACCAGGGTGACCTGTTGGCCACCACAGAGCATCTGCCCCACACGCCACAGGGGGGTCCCACAGCCCCGAACACAAGCCCTGTCTGCTGCTGTCCCTTGTCCAAGGGAAGCTGCTCATCTGCCTCCTAGCAGAGCTCGGTCCAGGGAGAGGCAGTGCCATCCTTCACCTCCCAGCCCTGTGTTGCCCACAGAGCAGAGCAGGGGAGATGTGCTCCCTTGCAGCGGTTTCAGAGCAAAGAACTGGCTGCCTGCCCACCACTGGCCAGCACCCACAGACCCCCTTGCCCCAGGGTGGGAAGCCTCCAGCATTGCCAGCACGTCCCCCCTCCCTGCAGCCACTGGAAAAGGGGCTTAACAGAGCTGTCGCACCTCCATCCCAACACAGCCACAGACAGGGCCGAGCCCCCCGACATTCACAGGGGGCAGACTGCTGGGGCAGGTGGCACTGCCTGCTGTCCAGAGCAGGACAGTGTCCCGCAGGGCTGGCTGTGCCCCGGGCAGCCCCACCGGCACACCGCCTCCCGGCACGCCAACCATCTCCTGTGGCTCCGGCATGCACGGCACCGTGCTTCCCTGCCTCAGCCACAACGGGACAGGGAAGATGTTGGTGCTCAGCACCTTCTACCTCAGTGTCTCACACCTGGCTGCCTCTCGCCCAGTCCGACCACACATGTGTCTCTTCACCTGCCCAGCTGACAGCTGCACAGAGCGTGAACCTAATGCGAGCACAGGGCTGGCTCTGGGGGCTTGCTGACCCTCCAGAACCCCCCTCCCCATCCCTCAGGCAGTGTGACCATCCCCAGCAGGTCCATCAGCATGAAGCAGCCTAGTCCCTCACCTCCACCCAGCCGCAGAAAGATGCTCGCTCACAGCAGCCTGGCCCTGGTGCATCAGCACTGCAATGGGCTCCCGCTGTGCTGCTCTGCAGTGACCAGCTCTGCCCCAGCGCTGCTGCTTCTCCCTGTCCCAGGACAGCACTGGCATGGCCTTGCATGGCCACATCAGCTCTAAGCTCAGCTCTGCTGCCTGCAGGGGCTCAGTGTGCAGCAGGGATATGGCTCCTGCTGCCAGGAAGGGTCCCTGTCCATCCCTGGGGCAGCCCAGGGCACCCACCAGGCCCTTTCCCTGCCCAGGCTGGTGTCACTGGGGTGTGGGACAGAAAATCTCAGTTCCCCTCAGGTAACCATGTCCCTGGCTCTGCATGCAGTCTGACTCCAGCCTCTGCCCTTTGTCTCCATGACCATGCCAGAGGAGCCTGGCCCCACATCTGCTGTTCCCGCCCTGAGTCAAAGGGATGGGGTACCCCAAGAGGCTGGGGGAGCACTAGCACCTCACAGCCCACTGGCTGGTAGGGGAGGAGGATGAGGCTCTGCACCTGAGCCCTCCCTGAGCCCAGCTGGTGGGTGCTGCCAGCGGACAGACACTGCCCCCACTCCCCAGGACATCCCCAGAGGAGGGCAGGCAGCACATCCCCACCGCCCCGGGGAGGCCAGAGCCAGGTATGGAGGCAGGGCTGAGACGAGCCCTGTGAAAGCACACGGCCCCAGGCAGGCAAAGGGGTTCGGGGTTCAGGACCAGTGAGTGCTCCCCCAGCAACCGCTGGCCTGCAGCCATGGGACGTGTGCTGAGCTTCATCCTCCCCGGCTGGAGCCTCCCCCCGAGCAGGATCTGCTCCGCTTGCCTCTTCTGTGTGCTCCCAGCCAAGGTCAAAGGATGGTGAAATGACTCCAGAGCTCAGATTTCCAGACTCTTGCCTCATTATTTGCTGCTTAACTCTGGCTTACTCATGAAGACAAGCTTTTGCTGCTTCTGCCCAACACAGGTTAAGGTGCTGGGGCCGCCCTGGGCAGTGTGCTGGTGTCCCCAGCCCAGCACTCAGCCCCCTGTACTGCCAGCGCTCCTGCCTGCAGGCTGCCTGTGCCACACCACTGCCCACCACCTTTCCCAGGCATGGGGGTGACCAGTTGAGCACAGTGCCCACACGCCTGCCCACTGTGGGTGGGAGCCCTCACCTGCCAGGAGGCAAAGCATGCTGAGGGCTGACGGTATGGCTCATTGTGGCCCCGTTCACCAGGAGCTGTGGCAGGCTGCACCGCCGAGCCCCGGGCACTGCCTGTCCCCAGCTCAGCCCCAGGAGAGGAAGACCAGCGAGATGCCGGGGATGAGCAAAGGCAGGTTTCGCTGGGGGTGTGGAGGAACAAGCCTCGGAAAAGCTTGGTCAGGAACAAGGCTGGTTCTTGGATAGAAAAGGAGACCGAGAAAAGGAAAAAATAAAAGCTCTTAATCATCTCCAGACTGCCTCTTGACAAGCGTGGAGGGAAATGCCACTCTATCCAGCAGCCACCCAGAGCTACAGCCTGTCTAGACACAGCCTTCCCTGAATTCCTGCTGATAACTGCTTGGGAAATCTTTGGCGGAGGCATCTGCCTGTATGTGTTGGAAATTAACTCCTCTCCCATCGGCCAGTGGCCACAAATGGCATTGCCCTTTAGCAGGGCACACTGGCCAGTGCATGGAGGCCGGGGAGCTGGGGCTGGCACAGGCAGGATAGCCCAATACTGGGGACACCACCGCTGGGACGGGGACGCAGGCCATGTCACACCAGTGGCTCCCTCTCCCCATGTGCAGCATCCCAGTGTCGAGATGCCACAACTTCACTGGGAGCAGCCAGCAACAGCGGGAAGCCCTTGAGGCACAGCAGGATGGGAACAGACTGGACCATGGTGGCCATGGTTGCCCTAAGAGGTTACAGTGCCCTTGTTACTGTCACCATCCCTTTGCAGAGGGACACAGAGCCCCTGTGGGAGCTTGCACCCCCAGGGATGGCATTGCACCCTGTCTGGGCCCGCTGTTCTCGTGCTGGACCCGAGTGACAGCTGGTGGTTGTCCCTGTGGCAGTGGGAGCCGCCCTGCAGAGGAAGGAGGCGGGGGGACATGGCAGCTTGCTGCCACATGCCTGCCAGGCAGTGTCCCCAGGTGACCCGCTGGGAGAGGACAGCCACTGCTGGTGCCCCGGGAGTGGAGGAACGGCATGGGGCCAGCCATAATCCAGGCAAAGGCAGCACTGCATCCTGCGAGGGACAAGGCAGGGAGGAGGCACGAAACAGAGAGCCTCAGGGAGCCTTTGCAAGGCCTAAGATCAAGGCTGTCTAGGAACAAACCGTGTCCGTCCTCTCACGCCATAGGGGCCGGCAGCCCTGCCATTGCCTGCTGCACACCCCGTGCCCTCCCCACCAGCCTCGTGGCCAGGCCAGGGCTCAGCCGCTGCCTCCCACAGGGTGACCACGCTCAGCAGCTGCTGCTGCAACTCCAGAGGGTTGCAGATGCAGCACCCGTTCACCCTGTGAGTGATGGAGCCGGGGAAACGCTGGCAGCTGGGACCACGCTAGGTGTTGCTGGCTAGGGGCTGCGGCCAGGGAGGCAGAGCAAGGCAGCAGCACAGGCTGGGCTGGCATCGGGGTCCCAAGAGCTGTGGGTCACAGGATGCTCTCTGACAGCACGAGTGACGGGTAGGGTGGCTTCAGCACTCTGCAAACTTTCTGTGGTGCAACACAGCCCCATCCCCTCCTCCCTCAGCCTGTTTTCTCCAAAAAGCGTCAGCAGAACAGCCAGCCAGAGGAGCTGAGTGAGCGGTCCATGGCTGCTGCTGCACTGGGAGCCCACCGCCTGGGCTTGCCTTCAGTTTCCTATTTTTTCCATCCTAAACATATACAGAGCAGAAAACAATTCCTCCCCCAGCCCTGGGAGGGCCCTTCCCTGCCTCCAAAAATCTTGGTGAGCCCCAGCAAGCCCCTCTCCTGGGGCCAGGACTGAGCTCTAGGGACAAATTTTGGGGAATCTCTTTGCTCAGGACCACCTCATCCCAAGGTGGCTCTGGCCATTCCTCGCCAGCTCTGTGCCCAGCTGGATTCCCTGCCAGTTCCCCACGACTGTCCTCCACTCACCTCCCTTCCTCCTTGGGCACAGCATTGCACCTGGGGTGGGGGTACCCCTGCCCGCCTCCCTGCAGCCGGCTGGGCTGATCATCCTGTGGCTGGCAGAGGGGGTGCTGGGGGGAGACACGCTTTCCCTTGCCTCCTGCCTGCCTGCCCCTGCCCATGCCTGGGGTGGGCACCGGACAGAACAGGAGCACTCACGCTGCCAGGGAGTCTCAGCACCAATCCCCCAGTCCCCAGCGCCCCATGCAGCCAACCGCCCCACTCACCCAGCGCGCCTGCCCATGCGCCCGCCTGCTCCCTCCATCCGCGGGCACCTACCTGCCACCTCACACCTGCGGTGGGGCACCGTGGGGACATGGGCACACGCCTGCCACCTCCTCTCGGCACGTTATAACCCACCACTGGGACCCCAGCACTGCCAGCTGGGGTTTTTTAAGTGGCTGGCATGGGAGCCCTCAGCAAAAAACTCCTTCCAGGCTGCTCAGAAGCTGGAAAACCTTTTTCTTTTTACCTTATATGAGCTGCAAGAGGAGGCCAGGCTGCCGACGGGTACCGCTGTCAGGGGCGCCGAGGGGATCCATTGGCTGGGGTGCCGTCACGTGGCCCTGCCGCCACGACCCGCCGCCGCGCAGCCCAGTGTTGCTTTTACCCCCTAAGGAAGGGCTGCTTGACAATTTTCATATTTCTTCTAAATTTGGAGATTTCAGACAATGCTGGAGGCTTGGCTCGGGATGCCAGAGGCCCATGTGGAAGTCATTAAGTCGGAGAGGGGGAGCGAGGGAAGGACGGCTGGGGGGAGCAGGGGGGAGGAGAGCGGCCAGGGCCGCGCCGACTGCCAGCGACGCGCCTGGGAACCCAGGCCATCCCGCCCGGAGAAAGTTGTTTGCAATAACTGACTTCCTCTCGGCCCTGGGACCACGCACGGGGGGGACATGCATCCCACCGGTGGGGCGGGGGTCTGGTGGGGCAGGCTGGCCGCAGGGCCGGGGAGCAAGGGCTGGCGCCTGTCCCACCAGCTGGGGGAAGGAAGCGGAGATGCTCCCTGGCCCGGCTGGAGGTGGCTTGTGATTCCCATTACTTTGAAAAGCTCCATCTGGCCTGGGAAAAAAGACGTTTCAGCGGCCGCGGGGCTCTCTTCAGTCTGTCCATGTGTGCAGGGTGAGATCCTTGAGTGCCAGTGGGGTTGGGACCCCCGTGGGACCATGGTGGTGAGGCCAGGGCTGGATGTTTCCCCAAGCTTTAGCAGCACAGGGAGCCGGTGTGGGAGCTCCATCACTGTGGGGCTCTGTCAGCCCCAGCCCCTCCCTGCCCTGCGTGGACCATGAGACCATGTACGGCCTCCAGCCGGCACTGGGGCCCCCGTAACGAGCAGCCAGTTGGCAGCTTGGGAGGGAAACACCCAACACCAAAGTGCCTTCATCCTCCTGCAGCAGCCATCAGCCTCTGGCAGGGCAAGGGAGGGGGTCACCTCTGCTCTGGACACCGCTGCCCTGCCCCGAGTCCCTCAGGCAGTAGGGCTGTTTGCAGGGCTCTGCTGGGCTCCCCCCGGGCAGTGAAGCCAGCAGCGGAGTGTGGGGGCAGTGGAGCCAGCAGCGGAGCGCAGCTCCCGAAGGAGGAGGAAGCAGCTGCTGCAGGGTCCTCTGCAGCAAGCGATAACCGAGGGAGAGCTGGGGAGCAAGGGGGGAGCACCAACAGGTTCTGATATGGGTTTTCCAAGGTGGTGTCACTCCTGCGGTGAGCAAAGGGCTGGTCTCTGGGGTCTTGTGCCCTGAGAGGTCCCCCAGCTCGTGGGAAGGAGCTCGATCCTGAGTCATGCACAGGCACAGCGGCGGCTGCTGAGCACTCATGGTGCGTGGGGATTTGCATGCACTGCCCTAGCCTTGGTGGGGATAAACCTGGTGTCAGAGTCTGGTGGGACAGGACTTCCACCAGCAACACATTCCAGAGGGAACAGGAAAGAAGAGGGATCCCCAAGCCTGGGAGCTGGGGACAGCCTCAAAGCTAGGACCAAGGCCCCTCTGCCATCATGCCAGGCTTTGTACAGGCTGGGGAGTGCTTGGCGTCCCTCCTGCTCCCCCCAGATTTATGCACCACCTCAGCACTGAAGCGTCTGCTACAGGAGCTGAATGTCCCTGCAGCACCTCTGTGACCCCCCTAGGACATCCGTCCCACACTGAGGCCATGGCTGTCCACCAGTCCCCTCCCCACACTAGCCCCATGCCTCTGCAAACCAGGCAGCGCAGCACAGCTCTGGGTGGCTGTAGAGGGTCAGGGCTGGAAACGAAGCCCTCCTGCCTGCAGCTGGCAGGGAGATGGGTGCTCCAAGTCACCCAGCTCACCTGGGGGTGGTGAAAGAAAGCAAGCTGGCAAAGCCAGCTCTAAACTGGCTGGCCTGGTTTTGCTCAGCTGCTGGAGAAACACCCACAACTGGAAAGAGGGAGTCACTTTGGGCAAGTCACCGTGGGAGTTAAAGAGGCGAGGAGGAGGAGAGGCAGCAGCTGACCAGGCTGCTGTGGAGCACCCAGCCAAGCCAGCTGGCTCTGGGGATGGAGCCTTGGAGTGCAAGCGGTGGGACAGCGAGGTCCAAAATCAGTGTGGAGGAGTTGTACCAGCACCAGGGTTCAGCTGAGGGAGGGGACAAGTTGTCCAGGAGGTTGCTGCCCTGGCAGCTGCAGTAAAGGAGAAGCAGGGAACCTGCCTGTGTGTTCTGCACCACTGCACTCATGCACACACTCACTCACACCTCCCTCCACCCCAGGCATCCTGCAGCAGTGCGCACTGCGGCCAGGCCATCAGGAAACAGGCGAATGCACAACTACTGTGTGTTCAGCCCTGCTGCCTGCTCTGCAGTGGGGACTACAGGGCTGGCGGGCCAGCACTACCCGCTGGGAGTGAGGACAGGACACAGGAAAGCAGCTGCCAGCACAGCCCCTGGGGATGCTCAGCACCTGACAAGGCAGGAGGGACTGGAGTGGCAGTGCCTGAACCTGCCAGTACTGTGCCCAAACCCAGGGGAGGGAGGCAGCTGGTGTCCTCCAAGGAGCATCAGCCACCATCAAGGTACCTGGCCAGGAATACAGAGGACTTGCCTGGGGCTGCTGGCAACCAACCGACTGCAGAAAAAAAGCCCCAAACCTGCTTGTTTCAATCCCTGCACACACACAGATTCAGTGGCCCTGTGGCAGGACAAGCCTTGATCTTGCCCCATCCCAGGAGCAGTCAGCTCCCAGCAGGTCTGCCTGCAGTCACCAGGGCACGGTGGGCATGCGAGGGGACTGCACAGAGCACAGTCATGCTGCCCCGCATCAGGGGTATCCCTCTCCCTGCGCTGCAGATAAGCCTTGGTGCACAGCACAGAGCTAGGACAGCATGTGTGGCATGTCCCCAGGACACACTGGGGCTCCTCCCTGGACACAGAGCCCTCCCATGACACGTCTGACCCCCATACCCCTCGCTGTGCCCACAGGTACCGAGCTCACCCCCATCGTGTGCTCTGGGAGCCCAGCAGCCTCCTCAGGAGTCAGCATCTCCTAGCCCCCACCACCCTCCATCCCCTCTCCCCTCTGCATGGCCGCACAGCCCCTGCTCTCGGTGGGCTGGCTTTGAGTGAAGCACAACTAACTGCTGCCATTAAACAAACCCTATAATTAGAAACCAGGTTTCCTAAATGAAGTGAAAAATGTAACGTTAGCCTCTGTTTGTTCGCTGGATGCTGCTCTCTTGTTCCATGACCCAGAGGGGTCGTGCCCTGTGGTTTCTGAGAAGCCTTAATAAGGTAATGTTTAGGAGGTTACTATCTTTACAACTCTTGTCTTATTACAATTCCATAAGAAAAACATTTGGGGCAAAGCAGGATTCCTTGGCGCGGGTTTGTTTTTGTTACTTCTTTGCTAAGATGCTGCCCAGTGATCCCTCTTCACAGCAGATTCAGTTTCAGTATCTCCACGAAAGTGATTTTTTTTCCCACCGCCTGCCAACCTCCAGCCCCCTTGGCTGGGTGTGAGGGCCCGGGTGGTCCTGGGCAGCCACGACAGCCCCGCTCCTGTCCCGGGCAGGCGGTGAGGGGACCGCTGGCTGCCGGCCGCACACCTGGCAGCAATGGAGAGGGAGTCTGCGGGGCTGCTCCCACCTTCCTGAGAGCCCAGGGAGTGAGAAAGAGAAACCCCTCTGCCATGAGCCTTGCTAACATACAAACACACCAAATTTACAGCCTTTTCATCTGCTGCCCAACATCAGAGGGGGCTGCTGGGGGGCAGGTGGGTGTTTCTCAGCCCGTATATTATTACACCAGTGAACAGGCAGCCCCTGCCTCCCTCACCCCCATGCATGCACCGTCTCTGTTGCAGGGGCAGGACAGCGTGATTAATGGGTGAGCTGGGCTGGAGCCGCTCTAAAGGTGACCTTCAGGACTGGCCTGTGCTGTTTTGTAAATCCCCACCCTCCACGGACTGCTAAAACAGCCGCACGTAGGAGCAGGGGATG
This sequence comes from Athene noctua, assembly GCF_965140245.1. Classification (NCBI taxonomy): domain Eukaryota; kingdom Metazoa; phylum Chordata; class Aves; order Strigiformes; family Strigidae; genus Athene; species Athene noctua. The sequence continues at coordinate 12,359,411 of NC_134048.1, forward strand.
GGGACCAGGGCAGGAGACTTTCTGCCCTGACTTCAAACCACCAGTTCCCCCCTGGTGACAACTCCCCAGGAGCTTGGGGGTCCCTGCATGTGCTGCAGGAGAGGGCTGACTTGAGCACGACCTGCCAGGGCAGATGTCAATGCCACCGTCCAGCTTTCCATTTACCTCCGCTTTCTGCCTTGCCCTGGGAAACTGGGAACTTGGACGCCTGCCCACAAGCAAAAGCCACCAAAGCCCTAAAAATAAGAGGCTTTCTCATCACAGATCTGGAGGGCATCGCTGCCCTGGAAGCAGGTTCCTGGGAGCTCCCTCCAGTCCTGTGGCCTTGCAGGGAGGGCAGCAGGGATGGCTCCAGGTGCTCCGTGCCCTGCACGGGGCTGGAGAGCTGGCCCTTCCTGCAGCCAGGAGCTAGGATGCAGAAAACATCCTGGCAGGACCGTATCTCACCTTTTCAGTCCAGCACAAAATGCAGCCACCCCTCCACAGCACTCCAGGGTTGGTGTCCGACCACCACATCGGCTCCCTTAGGCTGCAGAGGGAAGCAAAACTGAGTTATTTGGAAACTCAGCATTACCCGCTCGTGCTCTGTGCTGGTGGGCAGTGGGACACAGCCAGTACAGGCTGAGGCCAGGAGCCCAAACGGCTGGGGAAGGCAGGAGGGCAAGCACGGGGGACATGGAAGGAGCAGGGCACGTGGCCAGGAGCCCATCAGGCTCTGCAGGCTGGTGGGACCCATGCCCAGGCAATGCCTCGGCCGTCCCTGCCGCCTCCCTGCCTGGAGGAGACCACGGATCTGCCCTGCTCCGTCCTGCGGGGAGCTGGCTTTGCCCCACACTGAGCACCCAGAGGGACTGCTGGGACCAGGGTCTGCCGCTGCTGTGCCCTCGCATCTGCCTTCCAGTCCTCCCCCACCGCTGCCACAGGGTGAGCCGGACACGGGGCAGCAGGCGCAGAGAGGTGCTGGGGCAGCTGCCCGCACCGCACCGGGCACTGTGCCGGGCAGGGGCGGAAGGAAATGGGTGTTTCCAGCACCGGGAGCGGGAGAGCAGGCTTTTTCCATCAGGTGCTCTGTCTCCAGGAGCAGAAAGCAAAAGAAAACAAAAGGCAGGAGAGGAGCGGGGCAGGAGGAACCTGCGCGTCTGGATCATGTAACCAGCGACGTGCTGTAAACGCCGGGCGGCTGATGGATGTGCCGGCAGGGCCGCGGCAGGATGTGCCGGACGTGCCCCCTCCCTCCCGCCCCGCCGGCCCGGCGCTGCCGGCAGCCGCTCTCCCGACGCCTCTGGCCCCACGGGAGCCTCCTGCCCGGGAGCGAGCAGGCTGGGGTGCTGCTGACCCCCCGCCCCAAGGGACAACCCTGCACAGCTCTGCCTGCCGACGCCAAAGCCTGGCTGTTATCTCACGCATGTGATCCAAAGGGCGTGATTTACAGACAGCCCGGAGCATCACCCAGCTCCCCGCCCGAGCAGGGAGAAGGGCCGCCGAGACGGCCGGATTAGGGCTATATAAATAATACTGGCCTTTGATGCAGAACCCAGGCGCAGCAAGAGCCCGGGCTGCTGACAGCTCGTCCAGCCCCTCGCGCAGCCACCACCCTCACCCCTCCTGCCCGCGGCACCCTGGCACCTCAGGGCGGCTCTGCAGCCGCAGCACCCACATTGGGCAATGCCCCTTCCCTCCCACGGGAAAACCCTTCCCGCCAGGGTGGGGACTCTGGGGACAGCACCAGTGTCACGGGGGCGCAGGAGGGGACAGGTCCGTGTCCCACAACAGCTGCCTGGGGTAGGGCACCCACCCTGCTCGATGCCAGCAATGAATTCCTGGCCGCCCTCACCAGCTGGGCTGTGGCTCTGTGTTTATACAACGGCAGGAGCCGGCAGAATTAAGCACTTTTTGTTTTTCCCTTTTTTGAGAACGGGGAGTTTTAATTCCCACCAAACAATGTTCTTTTTCCAAGCAAGCTTAAAATAAGCCTTTTTGGCCCGGGCGTCTCTGGAGCCACTCACGCGCTGAGTGGGCCTTTGTGCAAATATGGATGTGAGTGCTGCAATGCCGGCTCGGCCGGGCCCTACCTGCCGGGGGGCAGCGGGGGGACGCAGGAGGCCCCCAGCCCCAGCCCTCCTCCCCTCCACAGCGCGGGGCTGGCTCTGGTGAGGCTGGCTCACTGGAGCATGCTTATGTTTGATGAGTGGAAAATGTTGCTCATACAGAGACAGGAGGTGCCGTGGCCGTGCCGGAGCCTCCTGCTGGCCCCAGCTGCCTGGCCCAGAGCTGGGTGTGTGCTCAGGTGTGCTGGAGCCTCACAAACCCACCGAGGATCTGGGCTCAGGAGCAGCCTGGCACCCCGAGCAGCAGCCATGCCCTGCCGTGTGGCACCAGCGGTGATGCTGCCCACCACGGGTGGAGGGGACCGCAGATCCCACACCAGCAGCTCCTGCCCTGGCAGGGACATTCCTGATTGTGAAAAAAGGCAAAAAGCTATTTTCTGCCAGCATGGGAACTGTAGTGTGATTCCTCCCGTACCCATACCTGCAGTCCCTGTTGTGGGCTCTGCCACACGCTCCCTGCCCAGCGCATCCCTCCTGCTGAGCATGGCACGGAAGGGCTGCTCTGCATCCCTCTACCCGGGGAGCTCAGGCTCGGCAGCGGGTTCTGTGATGGTTGCCCTGGGAAATATGCACCCGGGTTTACTCGGGGCAGGTCGAGCTTATTTTCATGGCCCCTCCTGCCCTGTTTGGGTGTCTGTTCCAACTCTCCAGGCTCTGCTTTCCACCCAAGTTTCCTGTGGCAGTGGGGCAATGTGGTAGAGGAGTAGCAGGGATGAGCAAGTACAATAAAATCCCAAAACACATCCCTTCTCCCCCCCTGAGTAACCCACTCCCAGGGGAGCTGTGCAGGGGTTTCCAGCCCTTCCCAGCCACCCACTCCCTCGCCTCCCACCATGGGGCTGATCCCAGCACACCCCACTCCTGTAGGGGTGCCACCGCGGCCAGCATTGGCACACGGAGCCCACTGGCTGCCATGTCCCAGCCAGGAGGCAGGGGCTGGCCATGACCCAGCCGCCAGTGCACCCCAGCCCCTTCCCTCGCTCAAGGCCAGTGGGGAAAAGCTGCCCACGCCCACCCCGCCTCCCCCAGCTTTATCAAATTTGGCCATGTCTGAAAAGCCCTGGTTTCCTTTTCACCAAAAAAGATCAAAACTGGGTAATTGGCTGCCGGAGTGGATGCCTCTGAGCCTCTCTCATGTGTAAACAGCATTGCCAAGCGCTGACACAACGCAGGCGGCCGCGGCACATGCAGGCGGCCGGCACCCTCCGGGTGCCCCAGGCCCAGGGCTGCTCACTGGCCCTTCTTGGGGGATCATGGAATGGGGGGTGAGATCACTGGAGTGCAGGGTCAGAACCCCAGAAAAGGCTGGTGGTGGAGGGCTGGGTTCTGCCGTACCACACAGTGCAGCAAAAGCAGGTGGCTGCAGGGCCTCTGCTATGGCCAAGTCCCCTCTGCAGGTCCCCAAGGTGACAAAAGGGACATGCTGTGCTCAGTATGCCGCATCAGACCTCACCTGAGGGGATGGGAAAGCCCCTGAAATGCGGTGTTGGACTGTCCTGGGGGATGCTCACATGGGCTGGGGCTGTTAGGTGTTGGAATGGGCTGCCCAGGGAGGTGGTTGAGTCCCCATCCCTGGAGGTGTTCAGGAGTAGGGTCGATTTAGAGCTTAAGGATATGCTGTAGGTGGGAACTGTGCTAGGCGAACGGTTGGACTAGATGATCTCCAGGGTCCTTTCCAACCTAGATGATTCTGTGATTCCCCTGCGGGTGGGAGCAGCAGCGTTGCATCCCGAGGATGGGAGGAGGAGAGGGTGCAGTTGGAGGTGTGGTGAGTTTTACCTTATTTGCCAGGTTTTCTAGAGGCCCAGTTCATGGACTGGGAAAAGGAGGTGGAAATTTCCCACCGCCCTTCAAAACACCTTCAAACCCCTGTAGATGTGCGGTGAGTGGGGAAGCAGAGGAAAACTCATCTAGTGCTGCCACAAAAGCTGGCAGTGCTGGAGAGGGAGCAGGGTGGGGGAAAGGCCAGGCAGAAAACTCAGAAAAGAGGTGGAGCAGCCCCCCAGCACTGCCCGGCCTTCGGGGGCAGCAGCCCTAACGAATGAAGGGACCCTCCAAAGAAGCAGGGCAGACCCTGCTGCCTGTGGGCGTGGGGAACAGCACCGGGCGGCTGGGGCTGGCGGGGGGGAGGGATGGAGGGATGCGGAGGGATGGAAATTGCGTAGGACGGATGCAGAGGGGACGGGCGGAGGGTGGGCGGCGCGGTTGGGTGGAGGACAGCACCATCGTGTGGCACAGCGGCTGCCTGGCCGCAGGGACGGGGACAAGGACAAGGAGAGGGACAGCCCAGGGCAGAGGGGATGCAATGGCGGGGTGCTGCAGCCCCCGGCCCACGCCCAAGGCCAGCCCCCATCCCGAGAGAGGCCCCTTCTCCCCTGTCCCTGGGACGGGGCATCGCAGCCGGCACCTCCCCTGCCTCAGTTTCCCCCACCGCAGCCCCCTGCATCCCAATGCTTGGTCCTGGGAAGCCTGAGCAGCACTGCCTGGACGGGGGAAGCACCCCACTACTAACACCCACCACCCCAAGGCCAGCTATGAGCAGAGCTGGTGTGACCCCACTGCCTGGAGTTGGGCACGGGTTTGAGGACCGGAGGGGAAGGGTTTGGGGACAGGCAGACCAGGGGTGCAGGAAGTGATGGGTGTTGTTGACTCACTGCTGGACAGAAGGCTCGGGTGGCTCCTGGCGACAGCAGAGCTGGTGGTGGCACACGGATGCCAGCAGGGATGTCCCCACAGAGACAGCGGGACAGCCCCAGGCTACCTGCACACCTTGCTGCCAGCACAAGGCATGGCCCACCCCCGAGCCTCTGCAAGCTCCTGCTCCCCTAGGCCGGCAGCCGTGTCCCTCCTGGCTCTGGCAGGGCTGTGACCACGCCGGTGTCACCACCAGAGCCCAAACCCCCTCCCCAGGGCAGGTTTTGCCCAGCAAGGCCCTCTGGGCTGCCCGGTCCAGAGGGGACCCACCACCATCCACAGCCGCAGCCACAAGTGGAGCCAGCACCTGGGGAGGCGGCGGGTGGCCGAGTCCCAGACCACGCTGGCCCCCTGCCCTGCCTGCGCCGAGGCTCCCTGGCACCTCGGGGACGGGACACACCTCCAGCAGAGCGGAGCCGGGGGCTGGGGCTTTCCCTTTTTAGCTCCCCAGCTCGCCAGTGACAGCCACACTGCAGGACGGCGGCCGGCAGCCCCTCCGTGGCGATGGAGTGGGCTCCAAACCTGGTAGGTGACTGCACGGCAGCTCAGGACTCGCTCCTTGTTTTCCTTCTTTAATATAATTATTTGCACGCTTGTTTACGGGTGGCTAGCTGGGTTTGTTTGCTTTGGAGATGCATGCTGTGATCCGCCAGGCCCATCGCTCCCACGCCTGGCACGGTGAGGATGCAACAGCCTCAGAGAGCAAAGCTGCGACAGCCCAAGCGGACAGTCCGGCACCAGAGGGGGAAAACAGCCCCGGCTGAGCTGTCCCTGGCCCCGGGGCACCGCACGCCCATGGGAAGGGCTGCAGGACAGCGGGCAGGGCTGCGGGGCAGCCTGTGGCTGGCTGCAGGGACACGAATAGCAGAGAACAGGACTACAGAAAGCAACTTTGTTTGCCGCTGGGCAGCCTGCCGGGTGTCAGCACTCGGGAGCTCAGCCCTGCGAGGCCGGAGGCAGAAGGAAAGGAAAAAGCATCTTTCTCTTCTCTCTCACCGTCCCCAGAGCACAGAGGGAGGGTTCGGATAAAGATCCCATTCTTGACTGTCATCTCTAAAGCTCCTTTGAAACCAGTGGCTGCTCAGGTACAGCCTGAGCTAAGGGTGTACCCATTGCTCCCAGCATGCAGCCACCTCGGGGTGGGCAGGGAAGGGACTGGGCACAGCTCAGGCAGCAGGGCAGGGTACTTTGGGCAATGCAAATTGCCAGCTACAACCAGGGTGAGGGGTTTTGCAGCTACATGCATCAGCTGGGGCTTGGGCCAGGGGCTCACCACAGCCATGTGCCCACCACCTCTGCAAATGGCCCTTGTGTGCGTCTATGGGTCTCACTCGCAGGCCAGCGTTGCCCTTCGGGGGTTGCACGTGCCACCCCAAAGTCACTGCGGTCCTGCCATCGCTTGGTAACCCATGGGAGGTGGGAAAGCTCCCTTTCCACACCAGCCCTGCAGCCTGGGCAGCCACACACAGTCCTCCTTCCTCCTCAGCTTCTCCTCTGCATCTTCACCTTTGCCATGATCCTGGTCCCTGAAGCGAAGGACCAAAGCAAGGCAGCAAAGGGCGGGAGAAGGGGCCTGGCACGGCCCCCCACGGCCACCCCTGCCCTCACCTGGGCCCTGGATGAGCCCTATACCACCATGGCTGACTACGAGCGCAGCATCCAGGACATGGTGCGCCAGCTGAGGAACAGCTCTGAGCCAGGCGACACCAAGTGCCAGATCAACTTGAGGCTCTGGAGGTCCAACCGGAGGAGCTTGTCCCCCTGGGCCTACAGGTGAGCTTGGGGCAGGGACCCTGGGGACATGCATGGTGGCTCCATGCCAGCAAGTGCCATGGCATCTACAGCACCAGCATCACGGGCCTGTGGTGGCTCATGGAGGGTGCGATTCTAAGCAGCACCCCATTTCACCCTGTGGAGGTATTACCCTGCCCATCCCCAGATGCCCGCTGCCCCCCATCTCACCGTCTCTCCAGCCTCATCTTGCTTTCCTTCTCCTCCAGCATAAACCATGATGCAACACGAATCCCAGCAGACATCCCCGAGGCCCGATGCCTCTGCACTGGCTGCATCAACCCCTTCACGATGCAGGAGGACCGCACCATGGCCAGCATTCCCATCTACAGCCGGTTGCCTGTCCGCCGGCTGCTCTGCCAGGTGCCGGGTGAGGTTGGGCACAAGCCCTCCGGGAAGAAGTGTCACAAGAAGTACCAGATGGTCATGGAGACCATCGCTGTGGGCTGCACCTGCATCTTCTGAGGTTGCAAAGCTAACCCCTGCAGCTACCCGTGGGCATCTAACCAGCTTGCTCTTGCTTCCTGAGCTTGCCCAGCCCTCTGGGAGAAAGTCACCTGGCTGAGCATCAGGGTGAGGAGATCCCCTATGCAAGGCAATGGCAGCTCCAAGAGCTCCCCAAAATTCCCCTGAAGACTCCATCAGCCTCAGCCCAAGCAGCCACTTTGGGGACACCCAGCATGGGGACAGCCCCTGCAAGTCACCCAGCTAGGCAGTCCCATGACTGGCCTCGCAGCGAGACACTGCCCTGAGCCCCCTCACCTCACGGTGAGAGCTCAGCAGGGCAGGCTGGGGAGAGAGGGAGGAAGCTGCCTGCCAGTCCCTCCGCCTGGGCAGGACCAGGCCTCCTCCCTCCCCAAAGTCCCCATTTGCCTCCATCAGTGCAACAGCACTGGGAGCTACAAGCTCCTCTGCGCTGGGCCAGGCAGCCTGGGGAGCGGGGCAAGCGGATGGTGGTTTGGGCAGCTTCTGAGGTCTTCAATAAAGCACATTGCTGGCCCCTGTCTGAGCTGCCCCTGCCTCGGCCCGTCGCGCTGCCCCTCTGGCACTGCCTGCCCGGGGGCGTGTGCTGCCCAGCCTTCTCCCAGTGAGGCTCTTCTGCCCCCCAAAACACAGCCAAGCCCCATACTCAGGGAAGCCTGGATGCCTCTGGAAACAGAGCACCTGGCAGCAGGCACCTCTCCCTGCAAGCCAGGACCTGCAAACAGCCCACCCTGCCCATGCCCTGGGCGCTGAGCCAGCCATTGGGGCCAGGCTCCACGCACACACGGCATGGGAGAGGCCACGGGACCTCCTGGCCCAGGCAGGGCCAGCCCTACCACCGCGTATCCCGGGGGCAAAGCCAGGAAGGCAGCAGAGGCTGCAGCAGGAGCCAGGGGAGACCCATCTGCTGCCAATGCCAGCCAGCCTAATCCATGAAAGTCCCCTGAGGTCCCTCCTAAAACCAGATGCACAGTGACTCTTTTTCACAGGAAAAGGCACAGGTTCCTTTCCAGTAGAGCCTGGGGAGGGGGAACAGGGAAACCGAGGCATGCAGCACAGACACACAGCAACACTAGGCTTGGACTGTATTCCTGAAGGCAACACACATTCAAGTCATCTGGGACAGTCTGTCCCCTCTCCCCCAGCCCCAAACCCCCTGGCGTCCCCAAGGCAATAAATAATCCCCAGGCTACCACACACAGAAGCTCCCAGCCCACCGCCTCCCCTGGGCATCACAGCTCAGTCTTCACCTTGTGCATCAAGTCTTTCTGGTCGATTTTCTCCAGGTCCTGATGCCAGCGGTTGTAAGCCAGCAGGGCCACATTTTTGGCCGCTACCGCTATCATCTCCATGGAACTGGCCACCCACTCCACGCCACTGAGGTAGAAAAGGTTTTCATGGAGCACAATGGGCGGGAGGGACTTGGCAGCATCGTAGCGGGGATATGTCTGCCACTCTGTCACCTGCACCGAGTAGTAGGACCTGAAGAGGGTCTTTAGCTGCTGCTTGTCCAGCGGCTGCTGAGAGAGGACACGCCACACGGCAGCCTCCTGGGGCTGCTTGCGACGAAAAGCTGCTGAGATGTTGACAGGACAGATGTTGTCCATGGCGTTGAAGAAGAGGTCGGGAGTGTCAGTGGTGAGGATGCTGGCAAAGGGAAAGAGCTTGGGGTCAGGGAAGCCGAAGTAGGAGGAGTTGAGGTAGCCATGCACCACGGAGGTGACGGAGGGCTGGAAGGCTCCAGGGAAGTCAGCGATGGGCGGCTCGAAGTTCTCAAAGGTGAAGTTGCTTCTGCTGGGGTGCAGGGGAGTTGTCACAACTACCATATCGTAGAAAGCTGAGCCCTGGCCTTCACTGCCCTCATAGTGTACCTGGTAGAGGGCTCTCCCCTCTGGAAAGAGATGGTAGACAGTTAGGAGTAGCCCTGAGTCCCAAGTGGTATTGCCCTGGTCCCTTTCTTTCTAGCAATGCCTCCATCCTCTGTTTTTCCACGGTAGTGCTGGACCCTAGCATCTGATGGTTATGGATGAGTTGTTGATGCTTTAGCGCAGTGGAAAGAAGATTTTATGAAGTCTGGGGGAGAAGGTTTCCAGGGAAGCCCAGCCTAGCAGGGCCAGGAGGACTGGGGCAGCACTCCAAACCCCTGCCATCCAGCCCTTCTGCTGTGCCGGACAGGGGAGCAAGCCTACAACAAGGATGGTGCCATAGAAGAGACCTGAGGGACCTCAGGAGGGAGAGGGGGGAACCTCAGGGCTGAGGTCTGTACTGCAGGCCCCCCACTGGATCAGACAAGGGGAGGAAATGGACAGACCCCTGACCGTTGCCCAAATGCTTTCCAAGGACCAGGATGCTCTCCAGCCTCCCAGCACTCTCACTCTGCCCCAGCATCCCCATGCGCCCGCTCAGGCTGGCAGCACCCAGAGCAGATCCTGTGCCCAGGCTCACCCGAGCTGTGCAGAGAGACACCTGTCACCCTGGCCAGGATGACGTTGGCTTTGGTCAGCTTCAGCAGACCCGAACACACCAGCTTGTTGCCTCCTTCCACTGCCCAGGTGCTGCCTTGGGCCCCTGCCAGCGACATGGCTCCTGGGGAGAGGAAGAGGAGCGTGGCTCAACAGCCTGCCCATGGAGGGGATGCTGAGAAGGAGTCACACAGGGAGGAGAGGGGGTCCCCGGTTTCACCTGCGAAGGCAGGCACCAGCACCGACTGCCCATAGCTGGAGCGCAGGACGGCCGCGATGACGTCGTCCACGAAGCGCTGCGTGACGCCCACCTCCAGCAAGGACTCAGCCACCGAGCGCTGCGTCATATTGACAAAGGCGTCACCCCCCAGCGAGCGCAGCAGCTCCTCCAGGCTGGAGAACGCGTAGCCATGAGCCTGGTACTTGTAGATCCTGGAGGGGACAGGAGCATAGGACACCTGGTGATGCCCCAGTGCTGGGGAAGACCCCCTGTGTCCCTCCACCCCTGTGGGCTCTCCCACCTCATGAACTTCTCCATCACTTCCTCCACCCACATCTGGAGGCGCAGGAAGCTGATGCCATAGTGCCACCAGAGCCGGAAGAGGTTGAGCAGGTACCAGTCGGTCTCTTCCAGGACGAAGTGCTCCCCGCTGAATATGGCACTCTTCCCTGCCACCTCGCGCCGATGCTTGAGGCCTGCAGGGAGCAGAGGGGCCCCGGCCCCACTGGGCTTACACCCTGGGGCTGGCTGGCTGTGGGGAAAGGCCAGCGCCAAACCCCGCCACAGCGGGGATGCGGGAAAAGATGCTCTTGGAGGAGCATCAGGGAGTGTGAGACCCCAGGGCACGGGGACCCCAGCCAGATCCTCCATGTTGGGGAATCCCATGGAGTTGCTGCTGCCTACTGGGACAAACTGGTGAAAGTTTGTGGGCAAATCCCCAACCCCCCTCCCCCCCAATTCCACCAGGACCCTTTGCCCTGATGCTCTGCTGGGCCACCCCATTCCTTTCTCTTCCAGAACCCATTAGGGCTGGGGCATGGGGACAGTGAGGGCGTCACCCCATGCCTGAGGTGCCGAGGCAGACTGGAAGCCACCCCCCTACTGCCCCAAGCGCACAGCCCGGGGGCACCCCAGCCCCCCGCCTTGGGGAGGGAGGCCCCACAAGCGCTGGGGTGCGTGTGCTCACCCAGGATCTTGACGAAGTCCTGCATGTGGAGGCTGAGGGCGTGGATGGAGGCTCCCCTGCTCTCGTACTGCTGCTTGTTGACGGTGACGGTGGCCAGCCGGCCGCCCACCCCCGCCGCCTCGAACACGTCCAGCTGCACCTGCGGCCCGAAGTGCTGCTGCAGGAAGTAGGCGACGGCCGAGCCGCCCAGCCCGGCGCCCACCACGGCTGCCGGCAGAGAGGGGCGAGGGCAGCCGGGTCAGCAGCGCGCCCCGGGAGAGCAGCGGCGTGCTGCTGCCCCCAGCCCGGGCTCCCGGGTGCACCGGCAGCAGGGGAGGGGGGCGGGGGGAAGGGGCCAGCGCCGCGTGCGCCAGCGGGGATGCAGCGGGGATGCAGCGGGGATGCATCGCAGCACGCCCTGCTCCCACCGCGGAGCGCTGCCCGCGCTCCCCTCTCCCATCCCCGGAGTCAGGCAGGCAGGAGGCCGGGTGCTGCCGGTACCCAGGATAGGTGCCCCCTCCCCACCCCGTACGCCCCCCGCCCAACCCCGCTCCTACCGATGCTGCGCGGCGGGGCGCGGGCGGCGGCGGGCGCGGCCAGGAGGGCGGCGAGGGCCGGCAGGAGCACCGCGGCGGGCGGCGGGGCCATGGCGCGGACGGCGGCGCGGAGAGCGGGTCCCGGCAGCGCCAGCCCCGGCCCGGCCCGCCCCTTGCCGTAGGCCCGGCCCCCGCGCCCCCCGCTGCCGCCCCGCCCCGCCCGGGCAGCGGCGCGGCCCCCCAGGCGCGGAGCCCGTCCCTGGCGAGCGCGGGCAGGCCTGCCCGGCCCTGCGAGCCCCGAGCCAGCGCGTCTGCCGGCGGCGAGGCGAGGAGGGGCAGGGCAAGCACGGGGAGGGATGCCCACGGCCTCCCACCGCTCGCCGCCTGCAAGGGAAGCGCTACCGGGGCAGCCCCGGGCTCAGCGCAGACACGGCGGCAGTGTAAAAGCAGGCCTTGGGGTAGCTTATTCCCCAGCACTCGTCCGCGGAGAACGCCAACGAGGGTCAGAGGAGAGCCTCAGCACCCAGGAGCGCCGGGGGGGACACACGAACCACCCCAGGCACAGCCCCAGCGAGGATCCTCAGCGCTCCCCGTTCGTTCCTCACGGGCCAGCTGCGCATCCACCGGGCGCTCGGCAGCATCCCACTCGCCATCGACCCCATGGCGAACCAAGGGCCCGACCCTAGTGGCTCCCCCCGGCCTCACCTCTCTCCCGCTGTGAGCGCATGGGGGCTGCGCTGTAGGACAGAGCTGGGGCCGAGCTGCTGCCGGTGTGTCCGTGTGCTCAGCCTGCACACGGGCGGTGACACGCGGTGCTCGGTACCCGCCCGAGGGGAGCAGGCCGCATCTTGCGCGGCTTCTGCATCGGCAAGGCCATTTCAAGCTTTTGCTTGCACATTCCCCCCGGGTGAAAGAAGATGCCCAACAGCAAGCAGCTTGTGTCATGGGGATCCCACCTGGGAGCTTGCTGCTACTCAGATTACAAAGGACAGCAAAAAGACTGAGCAAGAACTCTGGAACAGGTAGGACACGTAACTACAGCCGTGGCCCAGGGCTGGCTCCATACCAAGTGACAAAATATAGTTTGAAAATCTGTCACCGAATTTTGTCTCAGAAGAAAGACAACACAAGCACAGGCCTCCTCTATCCCCCAGCCAGGAGCTGCTTCAGAATTCCTGCATGGGGGAGCACGCACGCACGCCCAGACATTCAGGCGTGAACATTTGGGGGGGGGGGGGGGCAGACAAAACCCACTGTTGCTCAGCTCACCCAAGTCCTTACAATGGGCACTATCAACCCACCAGAACGGGGAGGCAATGTTCCCAAAGCTGCTTAAAACACAGCACTACCTTTGCAGCATGCCTCAGGTTTTAAAAAGCTCTTACTTAACGGGCCTGATTTCACCACGGCTGTGGGCGACCAGAAATCTGTCTGTACACATGGCAAGGCTCCAAGGAGCCCGGGTCAGCACCGCGCCCCATCGCCTCCCTCTCACGGCAGACTCTGCCCTGCTTGCAGGCGTTCTGCACCATAAGCAAAATGCTCTTCCCCGTACTCACAAGGCCCAATGCTTTTCTGCAGATGGTGGTGGCTGTGGTTTGAAAACTCCCAACTCTCACTGTTGCTGCAGAGAAAAACCAGCAGAGCCAGAAATGAACTCACACAGCAGCAGGCAGCAACGTTTCCTGGTCTGGTCAGCAAACATGGAGCAGTGCCCACATTAACTAGGCAGAATGAGGAAGAGCCCCTGTAATGGGACATTGACTCCGCCATCACAAGGCGACCTTGCTGGCAGATCTTTAGCACAGAAATGTAGATCTCACCCAAGAAAGGCCATTTGTGAACAGCCTTTTACAAAGGTTTTTGCCTAGTGAGAAGTGCCCAAGGGCACTGTGGCAAAACCAGGAACAGAGGCACTGCTATTTTTGCACAAGATGCAGGAAGGGAGAATGAGATCTGTTACAATCACACCCCTACAGAGAAAGCCTGTTCTCTTCTTCAACAAATCCCTGAAATTATAACCTGCCTGTGGATACCACAAGCGCTAACACACACTGTATATTAAGCCATCCTTAGCTGAGCTGCCATACAGCATGCCTGCTACAACACACCACACACAAGGGCAAAAATGCAGCAAAGCAGAGCTGTGGGAGAACAGGATGGCAAAAACTAAGTACCAAGATCTCAACTGCTAGTAGAGTTGTGCACAATGAACCACGACCAAAGGCTGGCAGATGGCATTTCTCTACACAGTGGTTCATGAGCAGAGTTACCAGGAGCAGACAGGGGGCAGGCATGGAAGTACCAGGGAATGACAAAACAGAAATCCCCAACACCACACCTGTGTGAGGAAAGACAGCACGCACACATGTGTGAGCATTTCTGGGAGTCCACCTAAAGCATTGTTAATAAAATGTTCAAGGATTACAGCCCTTATTTTAGACCATCGGATCAGGAACAGAGAGTAACCTTCTGCAGTCCCAACTGATCTGAGCACCAGTCAGAATGAGCAGCAGTTTGGGGGAGGAAAAAAAGGAAAAAGAAGCAACTGCAATTTTTTTTTTTTATTTATTAGCAAATGGACAGTATCTGGACATCTAAAGGAAATCAGCCCTTTCCAACATTAACTCAAATGTTGTTGTCAATTACTTGCACCACTCCCACACTTCAGTCTTTGTCTTTCACATACAGCCAGGACCTTTGGGTAAACAAAAAGCACAGAAACACACAAAAAAAGTACAATATATACAGGTTTCCCACTAACTAAATGGACTTAGATTTTTGGAGATTAGCAATGTTTTGTTCATTTGACTTTGCAAGTAATATCAAAACATCTCAAGTTTTAAAATAAAAAAAAATACTACAATATTCACAATATAAAACTTAAATACATTTTTTTAAAAAATTAAAGGACTAATAGCTATTGATGTATCACAGCTGTCTCTTTCAACAGAAGCTCTGCTGATGAAGCAGAGAATTTAAGGTTCACAAAGCAACATTCACATTCTGCACTGTCCCTGGTCAGAGTTAAGATGCTGCCATGCTCACGAGACAGTGCCACTGGAGCCTCGTCCAGCAGCTCAACTCAAACACATCCCAGAAGGTCACAGAACATGGCAAATGCCCACAGTCAGTGGGCTGCCCACTTCCTGAAAGCAGGAATGCAGGTCCATACATCACCACCATGTGCATGTCTTATCTAGCTGTCTGCATTCCCAGAGCGAGCTCTTCCGTTCACAGCCAGACAAACGGAGTGGAAATGACAAAGAGACACTTCCTCTCCTCTGCTACTCGGTCCCTGCTAACATACTCCTGTGTGGTATTAAACAGTCATTGAATAAAGTGACCAGAGAGAAAAAGCTGACGGGCGGGTCTCCTCTCTGGTGTAACTCTGCAGAGTGCGATGGAGCCACATCAGCTGGGACTCCGCCCCACTGTGCTGAGTGTGCAATCTTTACACAAACAGGGAGCAAGAACCTACAAAGGAGAAATACTATCCGCCTTTACGCAACCTCATCCATGATAAAAAAGATCATTAAGTGTGCTTGAAAGGCAAGAGAATCAAATTATGCCTAGAAAATCTGAATTCTCTGATGGAATCCAGGTTTGGTTATTTCATTTTCACTTCACCATTCAAAGGAAGCAGAAATTAGGACAAACAACAGCTACAGTATTTATCTCTTTGGTAACTTCTGTAAAAGAGTCTCTAAGCAATGGGTACATTTTACAGTATTCATCATAAAAGCCCGATAAGATCCTGTAGAAGTTTCATAGATTTAAAAAGCTGGGGCATGAACTGGGAAAATAGCTTGCCCAAAATTAAACGGAGCCTGTGGGAGGGTGAGAAAGACTGTGCAGGAACTGGATCCCTCAGATTCCTGCTCTAGCCAACAACAGTGCCTCAGTGAAAGCGGATCCCAGATACACAAGCTGAATCACTAACCTCCTAGTACAGACAGAAGGTCTGGAGTGCATTTTAGAGTATTTCTTTAAGGCAAAAATGGCTGAGGAGACAGACAGGCTTGGCAAATAGCCCGGTGGTGGACCAAGCAGCTGTAGATACTTTCACAGTCAAGTGGCTCCATGGGTCAGTTTAAAGAGGATTTTGGATCCCATCACTTTTGATCACACACTACTTTTAAATCCAGCTCAGCTAAACTGCTGCCTTTCTATGACAGAAAACTACCTGTTGTGTAAAATGCCTTTGCTTTTGTTTAGTTCCTTACAAATAGTTTCACATTCAAAGTTAAGTTTCCATAACCAGCTCTTTCCACATATTGCAAAAAGACTCAACTGATACAGCAGGGGCTGAAGAAGCAGCAGAGAACCCAACTGCTCCTTCCAGCTGAAGACACATTTCCTCAGAACAGGCTGCAGACAGTCCTGAGGCAGAACAGCAAGACTTGCATTGCCAAGTTTCATATTTTACCTGTTCTGTGTCTTGAGTAGCAGTGTAACCTGGTGACCCAGTCAGCATGTAGACCGGCAGAAAAATGAACAGAAATCCTGCACATCTCTGAAATTTCCAACAGCGTGATAAAACAAGAACACTGAACAAGTTTTTTCCAAAGTGATCTAACGCTGCCGTGAAGCACTGTTCAGGGGTTGAAATTGCAAGTACCTGCCTGAAAACCTAACTACGCACAAGCAGAAAACAGTGCTTCAAAAAGTATCCACCACCGAGTCACCCCCACACAGCTGTCACTAAAGCTGCTTGCACGGAGCATATCAGAAATGTGCCTCTTCCTTAAATTTCTAGAATGACAACCAACTAGCTGCACATAAGTCTCCCCAGATGAAAGACTGTCGATAGCTGCTAATTGAACGATGCGGTAATCTTGAAGTCCACCACAAAAGGATTACGCACTGAAGCCTGCAAAGGAATGGGAGAAGAATAAGCTTTCTTCCAAACCAGTGATGGCATCCACTGCAAGTAAAGACTTTCTGGAAGTGGATCTCATAACTGTCAGGCCATGGATCCAATTCCAGAAAGCAAAGAAGGCAGAAATTAAGCAATCAGTAAGAAACCACCTGAAAACAACCATTCCTGCCTTGGCTTTGTGTAACGCAGACCATAGGCTGGTTTATAGAACTCTTCTGTCATTATACTGCTCGCTGCTCTGTAAAGAGTTAAATTCTGATCTTACTCAGCGACTGCATCCTTTCAGCTGAGATAAATGGACTCCCAGGTAAAATGACCACTGGGAAATACATATGCCATGCTGCAACAACAACATGCCTCTAACTAAGAGGACGTCTCGAGGTCAGCTTTCACTTCCTCAGCCTTCTGCTTCTCTTGCTTTCTTGTCACCGCTGCTAAAATTGGTTCAAGGGCACTTGAGACTTTTAGTAGAAAAGATTTTTCTCTTTGTATCAAACCCCAAAAGGTTTAATATTTACTATGACCACACAAAAGCAGAATCTGAATCTGTACCGGAAGTTAGTGTTATCAGAGTACCATTATTGGGAGAGCTGAAAAAATAAAACAGTCCAGATATCCTGCTTCAGGGCACATCTCCATTTTGCCAGCAGCTGCAATGAAAAGCATATAGTTTATCATGCTTGAAAGCTGCACAAATACCCATCAGGGAAGAGAAATTACCCTCCTCTAAAATATACTTTTTGACTGGAGAAGAAGAGATGTGAGAACAGTTTTCTGGCTCCACCAAGAACCAATACTCCCTGTTTTATCTTTAGAAACAAGGAGGCAAGCTGAAATTTTACCTGGAGAAAAAAATATTAACATTAGTCTGACCCAACAACGGAATTATTTTTAAAACCTCATTCCTATTCAACTGTAGTATGACAGAGATTTCTTCATTAATTTAGGATTGTTTTCCTGAAGTGACGTAAGAAAAAGCTGCCCCTAAATGTCATTGCAAAGGATCATCTTCATCCCCACCCATAGGGTCTGGGGACAAGGGGAGACACCAAAATCAGCCTGATAATAATACTCAGTCCTTTGGGCTTTTCCTCTTCCAAGCCCATTGCAAAGAAAAAGCCTTACCACATCCCTGTGAGGTAGGTCAGTAAGTATTATTATATTCCCTTAATACAGACATGGAAACTGAGGCAGAGAAGTTACTTTCCTGAAGGTCACTGCAGGAGTCTGTCTCAGAGATAGAACCAGGAGACAAGATTCCTCAGCTCTCAGAGAATTTCCCTTTCTCTCCTATATCTCCCCTCTTCCCCACACAAGTCTTAATGGAGAAATGAGCAATGGAGAAAGGGGCTACAGTGCCATATTTCTGACAAATAGCAGGACTCCTAGTACTACTCCATGTACTCCAAAAAGGATTATTAAATATACGAGTACCTTAGAATTAATGGCAAAATGACTGCACACATTATAAAGAAGCCAACATACAATACAAACCTAGCTTAATAAATAAGTAAAGACATGCAGCTGCAGTTGTGACCAAGAGCTGAGGGTTCCTCAGCTCAGTAAGGTCCCAGATGCCAACAGGTAAGCCCACGTCATTCCTGTGACTCTACTGCCACGCCGACAAGTGCGTGTCTGATGGTGCGACCATGGAGTTTATAGCCATCCTGAGTCACTAGCGCTATCGTGCCCGGCTGCACTCCCTCGGCTGGTACATGGCAGACGATTTCATGGTCATATGGATCATATTTGCCACCAACAGGGTTCATCTTCTGAAGGCCGTGCTTGGCAAATACACTTTGCAATTTGGCCTCTATGAGAGACAGGCCTTCATAGATTTTCTTCAGGGTTGGATTTGGATTACTAGGCTCCGCTTCTTCTGCAGCACTCTCAGCAGTCTTCTCCAAGATATCTGCTACCTCCACAAGGTCCTTGCAGAAACTCTGGATCCCTACAGGCACAAGGAAGCAAGAAGTAAATGGAGGGCAATATACAGAACACGCAGAGCTACAGTACAATGACAGGCACAAAGTCATAGCAATTTCAAAGCACTTTTAAAGCTGCTAATTGATTTGAACCATTACTTTAGTGAGAGCAGACAGTGTCTTCTGTATCCTGTAGCCACAGCTTTATCATTCCATGGGTGGTAATTGAAAGACTCCCGAAATCAAAGTATATACAGGAAAGATAGATACATCTATACACATCACCGTATATATATATAGTATACCTGGCAAAGCAGACCATTAGTATTTCACTCCAAAAACTTCTTGCATCTAAGACACTTAGGACACTGTTCCATGCCCTCTCATACAGTCCTGCAGACATAGATGTTTTGCCAAACAACTTACACAAATGCCCATACAGAGGGAACAAAGACAACGGGGGGGAAGTAAAAAAATACATGACCATTCAAGAATACATCCACAATTTTATTCATAAGTTAAAACCACTGTGGAAGAACTGGACAAAATTGTCCTTGGGTTGGTCATCAAAATTCATGCAGTCATTTTCATTAGAAAAATGGGTTTAGGTTGTACACATTTCCAGAAGTGGTATATTACACCATGCAGAAATTTCAGGAAAACCAGCTTCCCTCACTTACATAGATGCCATCACTAACTTACTGGAAAGACACATTAGAAAGCAGAGAAGAGAAACAACAGTCAGGTGCTCTCTATAGTGTACAGACATGTTTAAACATGCACAGAATGAAGAAGCGTGAAGAAGCAACAAAAGAGCAGACAGAAGCAGACCAACTACCAACCATTTCACAGAATCACAGACTCACTTAGGTTGGACAAGACCTTTAAGAACATTGAGTCTAACCATTAACCTAACACTGCCAAGTCCACCACTAAACCATGTCCCTAAGTGCCACATCTACACCTCTTTTAAACACCTCCAGGGATGGTTCTCAACCACCTCCCTGGGCAGCCTGTTCCAGTGCTTAACAACCCTTTTGTGAAGAAATTTTTCCTAATAACCAATCTAAACCTCCCTGACACAACTTGAGGCTGTTTCCGCTCATTGTATCACTTGTTACCTGGGAAAAGAGACTGACACTCATCCTGCTACAACCTCTTTTCAGGTTTTCCTTTTGCAACTCTACAGACCCCATGAGAAACACAGAGCAGCTTCTATAAAGAACCTAATTTTCCTTCAAATCTAAAGCATACTACACATAAAATTCAAAGAGCTCAAAAAAACCCTCTCAAAACCAATGGTGCTGATTATCCCAGACATCAACAGCCATTTTATGGCACAATGGGAAGAACGGTAAGAAAAATACAGCAGCTCTAATTTCAAAGCTACTAGAATTAACTAAAAAACCTTATGAGATTCATGCATTGTGGAGAATAGCAGTTTCTCATTCTCAGAGATGGTGCTGACAGAGTGCAATGATTAATCAGAAGTTTTTTCCCACTTCACCTGCCTCTGTTGCCAAAGCTATAAATTCAGCTCACTTCACTGATGCTAAAATATTTCTTACAGAAATTTTAAAAAACATCTGATATAGGTATTTACAACCTTTGTCCCACGCAGGATCTACCTCCTAAAAGCTAGAGCAAAAGAGGAGAGGCTGTTAATATAGTACAGGAGATCACATCCTGATGACACAGCTGAGAGTATGAAATACACCCTGCCAGAGCCAGTTCTGAGCATACAGAAGAGCCTGTAATTTCAACCAAGTCTGTAGAACTACACGCAACTACACTGGGCCTATTTTATTCAAAGAAAAATATCACAAAACAGTCACTGAGGTAATCCTGACAGGACGCAGCTGGACATACAGAAAAATAGCAAGTAAGCCCAGACACCAAGAGTCCAGGCCAGACATCATGCCAGACTACAATGAACGAGGGCAGGGCAGGGGGAGAGAAAAGCATTGATCAGCATTTTATGCTCAGGCAGGCAGGCCACCACATTAAACA